>NC_134539.1:33010227-33320000 GCF_050624435.1 Tenrec ecaudatus
GGTGGACCTCTCAGCAAGGGACAGGATTCTGGGGTTCAGGGCAGGGTGTGTGGGCAAAGTCAATCTTTGCACAATCCTCTGACATGATGGTGGCTAGAGAGAGTGGATTGGGAGTCCCCGTCAGGTAGTGCCAAGAAAGGCAAGGTGGTCAGGAGATGGATCCCATAGGCACCTGTCCTCCAGTATTGGGGTCTGCCAAGCTGAGATCCTCTCTTCCCAGTCTGCGTATCGGCACAGTGCACAGTGGCTAAGAGCGGGGGCTGCAGTGCCAGCTTGACCAAAGAACCTTGTATACCACCTGGGGTGAGAGGGGCGCCGAGTGAGGTCACAGGGTCTGGCTTCGAGCCCCAGCCCTGGGATCCGTGTACTTTCTCGACTCCATCACCTGTAGTAGACCTGGCTCTTGGCTCCAAACATGATCCTGGGCATGTCCCAAGCCAGAGAGAACTCCAGGCGGCATTGGCCTCGCGGCGGCAGCTTGCCTGAAACACACACAGCCCCGGCGAGACCGGCTCCTTTGGGAGAGGGGGCACTCCGGCCTGAGAGAAACACGGAAGCGTCAGCATAAGCCCCTCCAGCCCCAGAACTTGGAAGCCCTGATGTGGCAACCAGGCCTAGCCATTCCTAGGCCTCCCACCCCTGTTCCCAAGACAGGGGCGCCTCTCTTCCCAGCCCTCCCTGTCAGGCCCCAGCATCACCAGCAGGGGAGTCCAGCTGTCCATCCTGCAGTAGATCTTGCCACACCTGCTGCCCAGTACTGTCGGGGTCAAAGGCGGTGACGTGGGTAACGGTGGTATCTGCCTGTTAAGGAGCCAAGGACTCGGTGAGGGGGAGCCCCACAAATATGCTGGAGTCGGGCAAACTCTCCAGCTACTGTTCCAGATTCCCAGCCTCCAAATTCCAGAGGCTTCGGGTCCTGGTGCAGGTAGGCCTCGGGAGCTGAAGGGCTGTGGGGTGGAGGTGGGCTCGGCCAGGTGCTAAGGTGGGGGGCAGACCCGCTCGTTACCGTGAGACGTGCAGCCACAGCCATGGTGTAGGGGTTTGGGAGGGTCGGATGATGCAGCAGCAGCCCCTGCACCGTTTCCCCATCTTGCTCGAGGCAGAAGGGCTCATTCCATAACCCCCCAGGGGCGTCGTCCCCGCCCCCCAGGCCATTCCGCATGGAGAACATGATGGACACTTCCAGCGCTTCGTCCCCTTCGTTTTCAACATCCCACACGAAGACTCCTACGGGCAGGCTGCTGTCCTGGGGGCGAGAGATCAGAGTCAGGGGATACTCAATGGAGCCTGCCCCCCCCACCTCCAATACTCTCTTTCTCTCTCCCACCCCCTTCTGGTCCAGAGGACCTGACTGAAACAGCCCCCAATCTCTTCTGTTGTCCACTCCCATTGCCTCATCTTCTCAGGTGGCTGCCTACCGGGAGATTGGGACTGGAACTAGTTATGTGGGGGACCAGCCCCCACACCTGGGAAACCAGTGTGATGCCCACGGTTCCCACCTCCCTCCTTTCATAGGTCATGGAATATCCAGCAAAGATACATCCCAGGGGTGGGGGGAGCAGTAGAGGGACCCGAGAGGGGGCGCCTCACCCGGTAATCGTGGGGTAAGATGGGCGTGATTTGACGGCACGTGAGGGTGACATTCTGGCCAGGCAGCTGGTAGACCGTCCAGGCTCGGGGATAGAGGGCGTGGTAGAAGGCAAAGAACCCACAGAAGCCCCAGTTCCAGCTGCGCAGGACACTTGGGTGCTCCATGGACAGGACTTGTTGGTAGACAGTCTGCCCTTCCCGCCGCAGGCACACTGTGAACTACAGCAAACAGGCCGGTTGGCTTGGGGTAGCCCACAGGCACCCTGCCCTGCAAGCTCACTCCCATTGCAGCACCGATGTGTCATCCCCTAGACTTTGCCCCAAAGCTCATGAGTCATGGCCAAGTCCTGCTGCCTCCCCCTCCATCCATCCATCTCCCAGGCAGCCTCTGCCTTCCCCACTACGGGAGTCTAGTGCCCTAACAAGGTAGACCCTCACCACCCATGCCTGGCACTCCATGCCCCTGCCATCTGGATGTCACTGTGGCCATGTTTGTAGACAAAGCAAAGTCTGTCAGTCCCTGTTTGGGTTCCGGTGACACCCGGGGACCCTTGGACTCTTCTGCCTGGCTTTCCGGGTCCTCCTCTTATTTCTGATTGACCTGTCCTTCCCAGGTCACACTTCCACATCACCACCATCAGTTCCGACCTGCTTGTATTCATTGCTATTAGCTCCCTAATCCCCTCCAACCTCTCTTCCCGGGCCCCCAAGAAGCCATTAATCCAGTTACTGTCTGTTGATTTATGAGGGCCCACCGTGATCCCTGCTCCCTGCCCACCACGACCACCTTCGCTGCCCAGAGCCAGCTCTCAGGTCCTCCTCACTGCTCCTCAACACAAGGCCTTCCTCCTCCAGGCTTCTGTGTTGGAGGATGTGCCACCTGCTGAAACATCACTCTTCAAGGGCTAGGTCAAATGCCATTTCTCTTCCTCCTCCTCCTCCTCCAGGATGTCCCAATGCCCCTCCAGCCCAGCAGTCACATGATATTTCTTTCTTTCACAATTCTGTCTCCCTTGCTGTTGTCTAGGCTCCTTTCTAGTTTAGGGGTGCACCTTTCTCCCCTAAGACTCCGTGGAAGAGTTGGGGTGTGTGGACAGATGGGCACTCTGCAGTGTGCCTTTCTCCTCCGGACACTACCTGGCCCTTTCATTTGGGCCCCGAGTTGGCCTTACACTCACTCTATTTTCGCTCATATTTAAGCTTCTGGAAGGCGGGGCCTAGGCAGGATTGCTATCTTTTCCTTTAGTGCAAACAGTCTGCTCTGTGGACTGAAGAGAGAAAAGCATGTTTTCACGTTGCTGGAATAGTGGACCACAGCTGAGCCCACAGGCTCTTTGACAAAGAGAGAAGGGCTTTGGAGCCCCCATCTATCCACTGACCGACTCTGTGACCTCAGGCACACTGCTAAACCTCTCAGGTCTTAGTTTCCTCCTTTGTGGGGTGGCTCTAATAGTGGCCCTGACTTGGTAGGGCTATTTTTGATCTTAAATTAGATAGTATGCCAAGAGCGCCCAGGACAATGCTTGGCGCACATTGCGCCGGCAATAAATGGTAGCTACCCTCATTACTTTAACTGGAGAGTCAATTCCAGAGGGCATGCCTGTGGAATGCCTAGGGGGTGAGCCAGGGAGGAAGCTTGGAGCACTGGGCAGGGCTGGTAAGACTCAACTGGGAGGGCATTGTCGTTAATTGGACTCGAGGCTGGCTAGGCATTTTCCCTTTGAAGGTGAGCTGAACGCTAGCGAGATCCTTCCAGACAGGAAATAGGAACTTGGTGGGCAACT
The DNA here is from genome assembly GCF_050624435.1 of Tenrec ecaudatus. Taxonomy (NCBI): domain Eukaryota; kingdom Metazoa; phylum Chordata; class Mammalia; order Afrosoricida; family Tenrecidae; genus Tenrec; species Tenrec ecaudatus. The sequence goes on from NC_134539.1 coordinate 33,013,602, forward strand.
TCAGACAAGAGGTCACCAGAAAGATATGAATAAACATGGGCCCAGAGCTGAGGAGGGAGCGGTGGGTACAGAAGGGGAGTGTCTGAAGAGGGAAGAAGGCAGAGATCTTTCTAGGTTCTCAGTCAGAGAGACCCCCAGATGCTCTTAAGTATACATCCATTCTTTCTCTGAATGCATCTGTAACGCTTGGGGTTTGTTTCCCTTTAAGGCCCTACCGAATGAGCCAGGTTAAGTGGTCCAGGAAGTCTGTGTACTCCCCATGGCTGGTGGAGGTGGGCCAGCGAAGGTAGTCACTAGAAAAATGGAGGGTGTGGTTGCCAGGCTGTTTCCTCCCTTCAGAACCGTGTGCCCTGGGTCTGATTCCTACCGCTAGTCCTGGCCCGTGGGAGGCATCATAAAAGTACTTATTGGAGCACATACACATCTGACCACCACATCCTACACGAGCCAGCAGGTCCTGCCTGGCCCCGGCACCTCTCCTCCCTCTCCCGGCGCTTACTTGGTCAGCCATGACTGTCTGGTGCTGGTACATTCCAGGGTTGAGCTGCCAACGGCAGAACTGGCCTCTCCAGCCACGGGTAATGGTACCTCCCCCGATGCCCCCCAAGGGACAACCTGGAGAGAGATCAGAATGGTTAGTGGGGGTGGGAAGAAGAAACGGAACCTGTTCTTCACTTTCTGGACCAAAAGTGGGGTTCCCCACTCTGGCTGACCTGGAGGGCAGCCCCGCCTGAGCAGGGCAGAGCTGGGATGAGGCTCACCATAGATCTGTCTCAAGGGCACAGAATTGAACATGTCAATGAACGGTATCTTCTTCTCCACCTGAGTCTTCCGGTACCACCAATGAATGTACCTGAGGAGCAAGAAACGGGGTAGGGGTTAGGGGCAGGTGGCTGGTGCCTCTCACACACACCTGTTACCTCTCGATAAATGGCCCGAAGACCCATCACCTCCTCTTCCAAACCTGTCTTCTTCTTGACCTCGCTCCAGTTCACTGTCCCTTCATCGCTCCTGTAACAGCAGCTCACAGCTCTCCTCAGGCCAGTGGCTCAATTTCCCCTTTGCCCAACTCCACGGCCACTGCTTGAGCCCGCGCTAGCAGCTCTCATCTGAGACACTGACGGCCAGGTTCTGCTTCTAAGTTGGCGTGACCAATCCTCCACAGAGAGCTGTCACCTTTTAAAAAGCTTCATTTCCCGCTCCACTTCCAATATTCAGAGGTAACAGTTTAGAGGATATGCCAAGGAGGGGGAATCTCACCCAGACAACCCCGCTTTACATTGAGGGCAGTGGTTCTCAACCAGTGGGTCATGGCCCCTTTGGGGGAGTTGGATGACCCTTTCACAAGGGTTGCCTGATTCTTCACAGTAGCAAAATGACAATTATGAAGTAGCAACAAAATAATTTTATGGTTGAGGGTCACCACAACATGAGGAACAGTATTAAAGGGTCATGGCATTAGAAGGTTGAGAACCACTGATTTAGGGGTATTTCCTCTGATTCAGCTTTCACCAAAAAACCAAACTCACTGCCATTGAGTGGATGCTGACTCGCAGTGGCCCTATGGGACAGGGTAGAACGGTCCCATGAGTTTCCAAGACTGTAACTTTATTTTATTTTATGACTGTAACTTTGCAGGAGTAGAAAGCCCCATCTTTCTCCCAAGGAGCGGCTGGTGGTTTTGAACTGCTGACCCTACAGATTGCAGTCCAACTCATAACCACTACGCCTCCTTATGCTTTCATAGCACCCTAATAAAGCCTTCTGGAAACCCCAGTGTTTTCCTGCTCTTGCCACAGCCCGAGTCAGAACCTTCCAGGGAGGCAGCCAATAGATAAGTGATTCCATTTCTGAGTCACTTACTCTCATAGCTGCCCCGGCCTTCTTTCAATCATTTCCTGTAAACTTCTATTCAGGATGGGTCCTCTCTAAAGACCCTCGCCCTGCCAGATTCTCCCTCTGCCATTCGCTGGACCCCAGGATTTTCTAGCTCACAGGCACCCCGCTTCTACCCACGTCAATGGGTAACTCCTCTGAGCCTCAGTTTTCTCATCTATGAAGTGGGATCCCGCCTGCTATAAACAGATCAAGTGACATCAAATGACGTAAAGGGTAGGAAAGCCCATAAAGTGGAGCACTTGTGGGAGCCATGATCGGTACTATCTATCTACTATCTCAGCCCAGTCAGACCTGCCTCCTGATTTCAAGTTCCTCACATGCACCTGGCGCACTTGTAGCTTTTGGGAAAGGGACAGTGACATTGACAGCTCCCAGGGCAGGGGGCAGGGTGCATGGTCAGCAACCAGTAAGTCCTCTTTGAATTTACAAATGAGATAGATGAAAGTTGGGGGGAGGGAACTGTTTTATTTTCTTCCTTTTACATTAGAATGGAGGTGGGTTCTTGGGTAGAGAGGGAAGGGAAGGCGGGGAGACAGCATGAGATGAAGGTCCTCTGGCAGCTCAGAGGCCACTGGACTTTGAAACTGGGATCCAGTTGGGAGAAGGAATGGCAGCTATGAAAGCAGCCGAAGTGAGGTGTCTAGAATAAGCACTCCGTAGGGTCTGACTGAAGGGCCCCTGGCTGGAGGAGAACTTCAAAGTTGAGTTCTGCCCCACCACGGCCTGAGAAGTGTCGGTGTGCCCCCATCCCCGGCCCCACCTCAGCTCCCTCTTAAGAGTCTTCTACCCAGGTAAACACCCCTAACTTAGCAGCTGCCCATTCCTGGCCTACTGCAGCCTTAACTCAGGATTAGCCTTCAGCATTCTCCCGTGTCTCACCCCGGTTCTCGCCTCAGTGCATGGCCTCATCCCATCCCTAAAGCCCTATGTCGGTCACCCCCCCACCCTCAGCTGGCATGGGGAGCCAAGACCAGGGGACTGAGCACAGTTTCAGGCCCCTATGACTCAGTTCATACTCAGGAGCTAAGGTTAGCTTGGTGTCCACCAGTTCTTGACCTCCTTGTCTCCACCATGTAGACCCCATTGTACTGCTCTGACTCCGGGCCCCGGAGTCTGTCTTCATTCCCCAGAAGACTTAGGGCTCAGCATCGGGCTGGGTGGGGCGTCAGGAGGAACCCAGCGAGATGGCACAGGCCACATACAGGAACTGGCAAAGGAGCCGGGCATTTGGGTGCCACTGGCCCTTCGTACTGCGGAGGGCTGGGGTATGGGACACAGCCTCGTCACCTCCAGCCCTGCAGCGCTGACCGGAGCAGTGAAAGTCCCCCACCCCCTTAGGTAAGAGGCTGTCAGTGCTGTGGCCTCCTCAGCGTGTAGCCTGCCTCAGGGTGACGCTTTTCCATCTTTACAGCTACCTGCTCTACCTGCCTCCCCCGTCCTAGTCTTGGTGAGGATCTATCTGGAGGCATCTAGAGAGGTTCTACCGCCTAGGCCAAGTTCTAGGGGTGTCAGCCACTCTTGAAGGGCAAGCTCTGGAAGACTTTGCAAGAGTTCGGGGAGGGGGGTGCACCTATGGTGGCAGCTCACTGGTGAGAAATCAGCTTTGTTTTTTAATATCCGGATGATCTATTCCACCCAAGGGGTAGCCCCTGCTCACCACCGGCTCCTTAGAGACCTGCACCACTTGAAGAAAGCAGTGGGGGCCCCGCCTGAGGCAAACCTCCTGACAACGCCTGCCTGCCTGCCTGCCTGCCTGCCTGCTCTAGAAGCCCAGGGGAATCAGAGACACTCCCTCCCAAGGAAAGTAACATTGTGTCCGAGCGGCTACAGCCACACTAGCTTGTCCTACCTTGCCACAAAGCATAGCTAATCCCCAAGAGAGAGGTACAGAAGGGTACCTAGTGGGATAGACTGGAGGCAAGCTCTGTTCAGCGGAAAGGAACGTGGAGGGAGGGAGGCAGCTGCAAAGACAAGTCACCTGGTCTCCCCGCCCCACACCACAGGGCCTAGAATACCCTGGGGATGGAGGTCCCTTGGCCTGGACAGGAGCCCATCTGTCTTCTCACCAAGACCTTGTCATCTCTATTGGGAGTCCTGTGCTGCTACAAAGTGACGCCCATGGTCTTCTGAGCCCTGGGGTCCACTCACCTCAAGCCCATGCCCAAATGCTTTATCTTGTAGCTTAGCGAGATGTGGTTGGCTTGTAAAGGTTTCCTCTTCTCTGTAAACTCATGAGCGAGGCAGATGCGCCAGCCAAAAGCGGGCACCTGGTAGCCTCTAGCTTTGCCCTCATAGGACGCCATCAGCTGCCCATGGTTCGCGTCCTGGGGCCGAGTGTCTTCGGGGTTCTCCCCATTTGCAAGGTGCGCAGCCTCAGCGCCTCCGGTATCATCCAGGCAGCCAACCTGCGGCTCCCTCTTGGTGTGGCCGGTCTGCCCCGAGGCCGGGAGGCCGGTTTCCATATTTGTTTCCTGTATCCTGGGTCTCCACGACCTGGATGGCCCCGGGTCCTGCGCCCTCTGGAACAAAGTATCTGGCCAGCCGCCGGTCGCAGTCAGGCGCCGTCCCGGATGGCAGGGGGCTGCGATGCGAAGAGGTGAGCCGGTGTCGCTGCAGAGCCGAGGCGAGGTGGCTGCAGCGGTGGTGGCGGCGGCAACAGCAATGAAGTCGCCCCGGGCTGTCGCTCGGCTGTCTCTCCGGATCCTGGGCGGGAAGGGTCGGGCCTCGTCGTCATTGGGCCGCGGTGATCAGAGCGCCCGGCCAAAGGGCGGCTGGGAGCGCGGAGAGGGGAGGAGTCCCGGGGCCAGCCCGCAAGGCACCGCCCCCGGGGCCGGCCCGGGAGCTCGCCCGGGAGCGCCGGGGGCCGCGGCGGCCCGGTCCCCGAGCCGCGCCTGCAGACGCCCCCAGGGCCGGGCGCCGGGTCCCTCCCGCCGCGCTCTGCGGCCCCGCCCGAGCCCAGCTCCCGGCCCGGGGGAGGTGACCCAAGGCGCCGAGACCACTCGAGTCCCTTCCGGCCGGGCCAGCTGGGCGCTTCCGGCCGGAAGGGGCTCCGTGGTGCTGCCGAAGGGAAGTCCCGCCTCGCGCGTCGTCTACGCCGGGGCTTCGCCGCGCACCTGGCCGGCCCCCGAGGGGCGCGCAGGTGAGGGCCTTGGCTGGCCGAGACCGCCCCCCCTCCCCCAGTTTCGACCGTGCGCGGTGCCGGGCGTGGGGGCGCGAGCGGCCGGGCGGCCGGGCGGGGACGTGGAGCCTTTAGGGAGGGGGCGGAGGCGGGCCGGGGGTCTCGGCCTCGGAGCGACGCCTTCTCCCCTCTTTAGTCCCAGCTGCCACCGGAGGCGCCCAGCCGCTCGCCCGCTGCCACACTCCCCTCCCTTCCCCCCGGCAGCTGTGCCGACCCCCGGCCGCCTCTGGTCTCACCGCGCAGCCACTGACCGCAGTCGCTCTCGTCTCGTGCGGCCAGCGGTGCTGACCTGCGACTGGAGGGCCCCGGGTTCTCTAGATCCGATGCGGAGCTGCCATGATCGAAGTGGTAGCAGAGCTGAGCCGGGGACCAGTGTTTCTGGCGGGGGAGGCGCTGGAATGTGTGGTGACCGTTACCAACCCCCTGCCCCCCACGGCCACTTCTGCATCCAGGTGCGGATACTGGTACCAAAGGAAGAAGGTGTTCCTTCCGGGAGGGAGCCTGGGGTGTCGTGCCAGGCTGGGGCTCCAGGTGTCTAGTAGCTACACCCCTGACCCCCACCTTCTTGCTGGTTTACTTGTGGTAGGAAAGGACTGTGGAGTTGATTGGGATGTACTGAAGGATGGACCAACAGCACGGCCCTCCTTCCCCCAGGCCCATGCCATTCACACACATCGCATACTTCTCTCTGTTCAGTGGTGTCGCCCTGGGTTCTACGCTCTGATCGCTAGCACTGTCCCCTCATCTAGGTGTCCCCTGAAAGTGTGGGAGGGGGCTGGGAAAGCACTTGTGAAGTCAGAAGCCCCCCTCCCGTGCCCCTTTTTCCTCTCCCCATAGTGAGGCTCTGGCCTGGGCCAGTGCACAGATCCACTGTCAGTTCCATGCTAGTGAGAGTCGCGTGGCACTGCCGCCCCCGGACTCGAACCAACCAGAGGTCCAGCCCGAGAGCCAGACGGTCTTCCTCCCACACCGAGGTTAGAGATGTTGCCTTTACCGCCTGAGGGGGTGGAGAGGTGGGGCTTCAGCCTCAGTGGACTGATCATATGGTTTCTGTGGGCCATTATGATTCCTGTCGCAGTGGGTATGGGGGGCAATGAAGTGGCTCTTTGACCTTTAGGGGTCTAAGATAGCTCACACCAGGAAAAGAAGGGATGCCTTGCTCGGGCTGCCCTTTGTTTGCAGCCCTTCACTGCCCACTTGCCGTGCTGGGCTGGCCCAGTTCTGGATGACAGGGTCATTGCATTTCCATCTTCCTTTATCTCTTTTAAGGGGTCCTGGTGGGATTATATATTGGGCTGCTGATAGCAAGGTCAGCAGTTCGGAACCACCAGCTCCTGCAAAGAGGTACCATCTGCAAATCCACAGGGGCAGTTCTGCTCCTATGAGTTTGGTTTTTTGAGTTAAGTGTCTCTTTTAGGAGAGAGGGGTCAATGTATTCTTTCCACTCCACCGAAAATCCTCTTCTGTGATTTGCGCCTAGAGCCTGGAGAGTCCAAATCATGTGAGTGACTGCCCCGCCCCCGCTTCCCCGCTGTCTCCCCACTGACTTCTAAGTCTCCTGGAGGGAGAATTCCCCTGGATACTCTGACCACCTGCTTCCCAACCAGACTCCTACAGCGAAGTCCTGCCCATAGAGGGACCACCCTCCTTTCGAGGACAGTCAGTCAAGTACGTCTACAAACTGACCATTGGCTGCCAGCGTGTCAACTCCCCCATCACTTTACTCCGGGTCCCTCTGAGGGTCCTTGTGCTGACTGGTAAGTAAGGGGTCCCAGAGGGAAGGGTATGGGGAGGCTTACCAAAGTAGAAATGATCCTAGGCGGCTTGTGAGCAGATGAAGAGGTGTTTTCTGGTCTTCATGAAGGTACTGGGGAGGTGCCCTCCATACTCTCACCCTTCTTGGGTTGTAATCTAAAATCCGAACTTCCATTCTGGCTTCTGGCCCTCTCCCCTCGTTCTCTCCCTAGGCCTTCAGGATCTCCGGTTTCCCCAGGATGAGGCTGTGGCCCCGTCCAGTCCATTCCTGGAGGAGGATGAAGGTGGGAAGAAGGATTCGTGGCTCACCGAGTTGGCTGGGGAGCACCTCATGGCCGCCACATCCTGCCGCAGCCTCCGTGAGCATCCTTTCCAGGCGGTCCTCCCCCTCCCCCTCCCCAGATGGCCTTTCTGTCTCAGGGACACAGTCTCCTAACCCCTACATTCATCAGCGAGTGCTCGCTGACCTCTCACGTTGCCTGAGAAAGAAAGACCCCACCCTCAGCCCCAGTTTTCAGCCTCAGGCATTTGCCAGTGTGGACTCCAGGTTTACAGCTTCTCCTTCTGCCCAGATCTGTACAACATCAGTGATGGCCGAGGCAAAGTTGGGACCTTTGGCATCTTCAAATCTGTCTATAGACTTGGCGAGGATGTGGTGGGGACGTTGGACTTAGGGGAAGGCACTGTAGCTTGTTTGCAGGTGAGAGGGGCTCGGGGCTCCTGGGGCACCAGGTCTGGAGGGCTAGGACGGAGGCCCTAGGACAAGAACCTGCATGAAGAGGGGCAGATGTAGAAGTGGCTTGTGGGTTCCCCCAGAGTCCCTTTCGTGGGTTAAGGGGCTTGAGGTTGGGCTGCCCTCTCCGCTACAAGTAGCACTTCCAAATGCTTTGCCACCTTGCTCCCAGTTTTCAGTAAGTTTGCAGACCGAGGAGCGGGTACAGCCTGAGTACCAGCGGCGGCGCGGGGCGGGAGGTGCCCCTTCTGTGTCCCACGTGACTCATGCCCGGCACCAGGAGTCCTGCCTGCATACCACCAGAACCAGCTTCTCCCTCCCCATCCCTCTCAGCTCTACCCCAGGCTTCTACACAGCTGTTGGTGAGATCCCGATGGTTGTGGGGGTGAGGGAAGGCGGCACAGGCTCTGCATGCTTAGAACGTAATGTCTCCCGAGCCTGAACGTACTCTGGACAGACCTATACCCGGCCTCTTTCTGAAACCTTACTTCAGCTTGTGCTGTTTCCTCGACATACCGACCCCTAAGCCCATCTCCTTGCTCACCCCTCCCTGTTGGAACCTTGGGATGCACTGATCTGTGACTCCCAGCCCTTTAGCTGCCGAATCATGACAGCCCCTCTTTGGGGTTGACCTTGCTTGCCTTGTCTCGCTTCTCTGGCTAATATACAAGAGTCCTAAGGGAAAACCCTTGACCCCAGCTCCCTGCTTTCTTCCTGAGAACAGGTTCTCAGTCGTTGCATACAGCTACATCCTATCGTGGACTGGCTTCTAATATCTTTACTTATGTCTCTCTCCCTCCTTTTCTCCCCCACCTCCAGTGTCCCTGAAGTGGCGATTACATTTTGAATTTGTTACATCCCGAGAACCAGGTTTGGTGCTCCTACCCCCAATGGAACAGTCTGAGCCGGCCACCTGGACGGGGCCTGAGCAAGTACCGGTGGACACCTTCAGCTGGGACCTCCCCATCAAGGTGCTGCCCACCAGTCCCACCCTGGCCTCTTATGCTGCCCCCGGCCCCAGCACCAGCACCATAACCATCTGACACGGGCCCAGCTGCCCAATGATCTTCAAGATTCTGAGACCTGAGCCCCAAGCCTCTGGACTCTTAGCAGGGCCCACCTTTCCCACTGGGGGCCCGGGGGTGTGGACAATCAGAGGCAGGCTTTCAGCTGTAGTATTTGTTTATTGAGTCAGGGTCAACTGGCAGCTGCTAGTGGTCTCTCTGGAAGTGGCAGCAGTGGGGCATCAGCAGAAGGGGGCTCTGTGGAGTCTAGCTGGAGCGGGGAAGGGCAGGAGCCCCAGGATCAGGATTGTTAGCCGAGCCCCACTCTGGGTTGGGCCCGCCCCCTTTGCAGGGCAGCCGAGGATCCGCCTTTTGCACCAGGGAGAATTGGCAGGTTCCTGCCTCTTGACGCACCTCACACCCAGCAGGGAAGTCGATGGGGTGCTGGGACCTACGGAACCAAAGGAGGGAGCAGGGAGTCAACAGAGTGGAGGGCCCCCTTGCCCTGCCCCACACTGCGCTCCCAGCATTCCTCCGACATCTTCCTTCACTACTTCCTTGCTGTCTCCCACCCCTCACTCAGCTCTCACTTTCCATTTACGGGCTCACGGTGATCACAGAAATTGTTTTCCTTGAAGACACACCCTCACCTCCCTCACTTTGTCACCCAAATCTGAACTCTTGCTGGTACCTCCAGGTGTGGCTCACCTCATGCTATTCTTCTGCCATCTAGTCCCCCCCCCCCCCCCCGGCCAGCCCTTAGTCACTCATGCCACTCACGTGTCACAGCAGCCCACGCCGACCGGGTGCAGACAGGTGCAGTGGAAACAGTCCTTGCGGAGCCAGGATTCGCCCAGGGTAAAATATTTCCCCTCATAATGGCAGGGGGCTAGGGAAGAAGGGGACATTAGTGTGGCAGGTCATGGGGTGGGGGCAGACAGAAACCCTTCAGGTCTGAGGTGGAAGAGCGTTGATGGCATACTCTCCTGTTGCGTTTTCCTTTTCTGCTTTAGCGAGGACATGCCAATACTGCACCATCACACACACACACACACACACACACACACCTGTGCCTTTGTCCTTTCCTACCCCCTCGGCCCCCAGGGTTACCTTGCGCCTGGAAGTAGCACTTGCTGTGGACTCCCGGGTGCTGAAGGAGCAGCGCGATCAGCAAGCAGAGGACCCCCTGGCCTCCCGGGGCCCCCGGGGCCTGTCTTGCCCAGAGCATCCTCAGGGCCACTCCTGCAGCACGGCCCTCTGGAACCCCTCGGGCCTCAGTCTCCGGGCTTGTCTTGGTTTCTCTCCTTGAGCTTCTTTCTTCCTGTCCCGGGCTCCTGTCTCACACCTTCTCAGTGCCCTCTGCTCTCCCAGGCTGGGTGATGTTTATAGGGTGAGGACCCTGGCCCCCTGCTGAGCAGAGCTGGAAACGCTGTAACTCTGTTTCCTGAGGTGAGGGCAAGAAAACAAGAGGTCTCGCTTTAACAAGCTGTGAGCGCTGATTCATGCCCCAGCAAAGCTAACGGGAGGGAGGTGGCCATGGAAGGGGCACTGGGCTGGGCACTTCCCCAGCAAGGCGTGGGGAGGGGTGAGGGCCCCCAGGTGGTCCCCAGATCTCTTCCCTGGCTGGAGAGGAGGAAGCATTCCACTACCCTCCTTCCCCCAACACCCCCCCCCTCAAACTCCAGGGGTGTGTGCGCTGGGATCCCTGCCTGGACCGGAGGGAGGCATTTCCTGGGGATGGCTAACCCTGTGTCCTGGCCAAACCAAGGCGCTGAAGTGGGGTGCGACAGCCAGCTGCTCCAAGAGAGGGAACGGGCACCTGGAGTGGGGGCTGGGGCTCTGAAGCATCCTGGAGTCAGGACTGACCCTCTTAGATAGGGAGGGGTGTCTTCTGCAGGTACCCCATAGGGAAGTAACACTGCTCTGCTTGTCACCCCGAGACCTACAGCAGATGCAGACCCATGCCTGGGGTGGGGGGAGTTCTGCCCTCCCTCTCAGAGAGGAGCATCTCCTGCCAGCCTCCTAGTGGGAAAGTCCCCCCATGTCTCTACAGGACGGACTGAGCTCTTAGGGATGTATCCTCTGAAAGCCTCCACTGAGTTTCCCCAAGGTTCTGCAGGACCTCAAGATGTGGGTGATTAAGATCATAAGCTGTGGTGACTTAGATGCAGATCCTGATGCTACTTACCAGCTATGCAATCTTGGGCAAGACACTTCACCTCTCTAAGCCTATTTCCTTACCTTGAACAATGCAGATAATAACGTGCAGTCAGGGGGTTGTTATGAGGATTCAATGAGAGGATCCATGTAATGTTCTCAGCACCATCTCTGGCATGCTACCTTCATGAGGGATTAGTTGCTACTCCCACTACCGTTCCTGAAGGGTTTATCTGTCTGAATTCCACGTGTCGAGTCAGCGCTCTTATCTGTACCATTGTGTGCTCTCCGGTCTAGCCAGATTTGTGAGGTAGAACTGGATGGTGGTGGTGGTGGTGGTGGTGGTGGTGGTAGTGGGGGAGCATTCAGGAACTAGAGGAATGATGTGTGATTGGTCGGTGCTATACTGCACCTTGGTTGAATCATCCCTTCCTTATAACCCTTCTGTGGGGGATATCTGATTGTCTACCGATGGGCTTTGGGTCTCCACTCCAACCCCCTCATTCACATCGATATGGTTGTTTGTTTTGGATCTTTTGATACCTGATCTCATCCATACCTCATGATCACACAGGCTGGTGTACTTCCATGTGAGCTTGTTTGCTTCTCTGCTAGATGCTGGGATATCATGAGGGTAGGGGGATGGTTGGGGAGGTGGGAAGGGGAACTCATCACAAGGTTGGATATATAGCCCCCCCCCAAAGGGGACAAGTAACACAAATGTGGGTGAAGGGAAACAATGGACCGTGTAAGATATGAAATAATAACAATATATCATTGATCAAGGATTTACGAGGGTGGGGAGGGAGGTGAAAAAAGAGCTTATACCAAGGGCTCAAGTAGAAAATGTTTTCGAAATGATGATGGCAACATATGTACAAATATGGTTGATACAATTGATGTATGGGATGTTACAAAAGCCGTAAGAGCTCCCAATAAAATGATTTAAAAAGAAAAGATTAGTTGCTGTGATTTGTTGGAATGACACACTGCCCGCAGCCGAGGGTCCTTTCAGAGGCTGCCCTGGTACCCCCAATGCTCCATGTCACCCCATCACCTTCTGTAAATACAAATAACTTCAAGGGAATGTTTGTTTTGGCCCTTGTACCCTTGAAAATCTGGGTGTTTGGTTTGAGAAACAGTGGGGCTAACCAACTCTTCAATACGTCTCCCGTGGAAGGTCTCAAAGCTGGGTCTTTCTAGAGATCTCCATTTTTTCCCACCTACCTGGGACTCTGCCCACTAATGCTAGCCATCATTTTGGTATAAGGCCCATAACAGCAGGAATTTTGATTATTTTTTGACACTTTAATGCACTTCAAAGAGCTGTGTTTCAGCTATTCACGGGAGCAATCACTTGGCATTTATTCCATTATTCCTTAGTGGTGGCCAGTCCCCACATACTCTGGGGTCAGTGCATCAGATAAGACAACTGGAAAAAAAATTAAAAAAAAAAAAGACGACTGGAAGCCATTAACCCTTCAGAAACCCTTTAATCTATAGTAAACAAAATACCAAACTCTACTGGCATGATGGAGTCAACGCCAATTCATAGTGAGAAGGTGAAGGTCGGGGATGGGGTGGTTAGGTGATCATAGAAGCCAAGTTTGTTCGTACCATTGAATTAATTCTAACTACTAATTATGCTCAACTGTGAGAAATGCCGCCCAGTCCTGGGCCATCCTCACAATTGTTACGTTTGAGCCTTTGTCGCTCGCAGACACTGTGCCAATCCTTCTTGTTCAGGACCTCCCTGTCTTCTCTGCTCCTCCACTTGAGCAACCATGCTGCCCACTCCAGGGACGGGTCTCCTGATAGCAAGTCTGTGTGTGCGATGAAGTCTCCCTCCCTTCTAAGGAGCCGTCTGGCTGTGCTCCTAAGCCAGACCTGTTTGGTCTTTTGGCAGTCCCTGGGACTTTTCAATGTTGCTCACTAACACCATAGTCCAAATGCATCGGAATTTCCTGTCTCCCTTATTCAGTGTCCAACTTCCACATGCATATGAGGCAACTCAAAATGCCATGGCAAAAAAGAAAAAAAAAATGCCATGGCTTGGGTCAGGTGCACCTTATCCCCCCCATCCTTGCTTGTCAGCACTTAAAAGAGGTCTTGTGCAACAGATTTACCTAATACGATGTGCCAATTGATCCCCATTGCTGCTTCCATGAGCGTTGACTGTGGATCCAAGCAAGATGAAATCTGGACAACTTCAAGAACAGCCAGCAGCACTGAAACCGAGGCAGGCAGGTTGGTGGAGGGTAGGGGCTGGGGTGGGCTTAGGGGTGTCGAAGCTTTGGAGTGAGAAAGGCTGGGGCTGAGCCAGAACCCCTCTCCTAGAAGTTGGGGGAGCAGCAGGGAGACGTTGGGTGGCACCAGCTTGCGTGCCTGCAGGAATGCACAGCCACGTGGGCGTTGTGTCGCTTCTTGGAGACGGTGTGTGGTCGCGGGGGCAGAGGCGGGTGCGTCTGTGCGTGTGCGTGTGCGCGCGCTGGCCTCCGCTGTCCCAGAAGCAGCTCGGGGACGCGGTGGGGGGGGCGGGGGAGGAGCGGGGCTGGGGGCCGCGGCGGCTGGCCCGCGCCGCTGCCCGCTCCCGGACGAGGCAAACATCCGCCGGAGGCCCGGCCGGGCGGCGCTCCAGCAGCGGCGGGCAGGTGCGCGCGGGAGGAAGTGAGCGCATTCCGGCCCCCTGCCCGCCGGCCAGCCCCGGTGAGTCACCGCAGACCCCCGCCGCAGGGCCGGATAGGAGGCCCCGGCCGCGGGCCCAGGGAGGCAGGGAGCCGGCGCTTGGGGCCTCGGGGAGGTGGCCGGAGTTTGGTGGGGGGATTTGGGGAGAGAGCCGCCGGAGGAGGGTCTCAGTTGGAAGACCTCTGCGGGCGTCCATGTCAAAATAGCCCGAATACACAGCCCGCTGAATGGAGGCAGGTGGGCAGGTGGGGAAGAGCCCTGGAGAACGTGTGGAGCCGGGGTCGGGTGGGTGGGCGCCGAGACCCGGCCAGGGAAGGGCCGGTGGGCTGCAGGTAAAGCCTCCCTGGAGAACGGGGTCCAATGGAAGGAGAGAATTCCACCGCGGGTGGGAAGACGGCCCAAGCCCTAGAGGGGTCAGTCTAGAGCCCTGGGGCGAGGGGGGGGGTGCTAAGTTTTAGGGTTATTTTGGATACTCAGAAACCTCACTGCCATCCAGTCGATGTCAACTATAGGACCAGAGTAGCATGGCCCCCGTGGGTTTCCAGGACCGCAGCTCTTCATCGCAGTAGAAAGAAAGCCTCATCTTGCTCTCTCGGAGCCGCTAGTGGTTTTGAGCTGCAGATCTTGAGGTTAGCAGACCAACCCGTAACCACCACTGCACTAGAAACGAACGTAGCCAAATCATTGAAGGCTTTGAATTCCAGAGTGAGGGTTTCGGTTTGATCTTAACACTATGGTCGAGCCATGGCTGACCTCTGAGCAGGAACAACAGCAGGTAGCCTGAAAACAGGTGATCAACGTTACTGTTCTGCTCATTTTATACTGAGAAGCCCAGACCCTCAAGCTCACTGCCACGGAATCGATTCCAGTTCACAGTGACCCCATGGGACAGGGCAGAATGGCCCCTCGGGGTTTTCCCAGGCTAACTCTTCAGGGGAGTAGAAAGCCTCATCTTTACCCTGAAGAGACTGGTGGTTTCGAACTATCAACCTTGTGGTTAGTAGTACAACATGTAACCCACGGCATTACCAAGGTTCCTTGCTCATTTTACAGTCATTTAAAATTGCATCACCATATGACAAAATAATAATAATTTATAAATTATCAAGGGTTCGTGAGGGAGGGGGGAGCGGGGAGGGAGGGAGGGGGAAATGAAGAGCTGATACCAAGGGCTCACGTAGAAAGCAAATGTTTTGAGAATGAACGATGATGGCAACAAATATACAAATGTGCTTGACACAATGGATGGCTGGATGGATAAGAGTTGTACGAGCCCCCAATAAAATGATTTTTTAAAAATTACATCTCCAAATGGATCCAGTATGTGATTGTGTTGAGTTTTTAAAAATCAAATAAAAAGAGAAAAGTTGGAACATCTAATTCGACATTTGAGTCAAAGCCCTAAGTGAGGCTGCCAAGGTTAATTAGATGGTGCTGAGCCGTTTCCTTTGTCTTAATTGTGTGACATTTTCTCCTCACCAACTTGACTGGGTTCTGCAGTGGTCTCGTCTGCAGTGGTCTCGTCTGCAGTGGTCACGTCTGCAGTGGTCACGTCTGCAGTGGTCACGTCCCGGCTGCTTGGCAAGCAACAGCGCACTCCTGCTCCTCTCGCCAGCATCTTTCGGCTCGTGTCTTCAGCCTTTATTTTGGGGTCATCTTTTTAACTTGAACCAGCTAAAGCATTTAAAACATCTCAGGACAAGCAGGCATTGAGCCACAGTGTACAAGGGACCCACTCTTACCATCAAGCTTCATTTCTTTAAAAAAAAAATTATTTAAAGATCATTTTATTGGGGGCTCTTACAGCTCTTACAACAATCCATACATCAATTGTATCCAGCATATTTGTACATGTGTTGTCATCTCATTTTCTAGACATGTACTTTCTATTGAGCCCATGGTTGGTTTCTTGCCATGTTCTGTGCACATGTGATATTCTTCTCTGTGTTGACCCTACAGCGGATAAAGAGAGAGAAGCCAAAGCCGGTCCAGTCACATGGTGTTTCCACAATGGGACATTTGATTAGCTTGATTTCTCTTCTACAAGGAGACGGATAAATGGCAAATAGTACTTTTTTAGAAATCACCAGGAACTCCATCATGATCCTTATCATTCTTGTTGGGCAATTGTAAAGCTTAAAGGTCTTTATAATTTATATTAAAGATCGATAAACCCTACAATAGCCCTTGCCCCACCCCCTTCCAAACAACAACAAGAAAATCTGGGTCAGTTAATGAACTAGAGAAAATGATTTCCTCCTGGCCGGCCTGTTGCTTTCTCCCCTGCTGTTTCGGCTCCTGGCCTCTCTTATTCCCACAGGCCCTTTTCTTCATTCCTCCTCTGCTCCGCTGGGCCTCTTTAGAGGAAAACTTCACACCTTCTCCCTCTACTATAAATCCTCTCCCTCCACTTCAGTCTCTGCCAACATCCACCACTACTGCTTCATAGCACACGTTTCAATCCCCACCCTTCCCGGGTCGGTCCCCTCTTTAACACCCTCTGAAATCTTCTCGTTTTTCCTCATTTGTCTTTGTTAAAACTTGAGTTTTTAACAGGTCAGACTATGATTATTTCCTAATCCTAGACTTTGTGATCCTCTCGGGCCCGCCTTTAGCCTTTTTATCCCGGAACTGTTTCTAGATGCCACGATGTCTACCGTTCCTATGTTCTGCTCTTTGAAGCAGCGAAGAAATCTACTTCTTGTTCAACGCGGCAGTTCACAAAACGTTGGAAGAGGATTTGCCTTTTGCTAGTTGCTTGCCTGAAGCTTTCCCCGGTGCTCCAGTGCTGTCCACTAGAACCACCTGGCCATGGAAAACATTCTTTTCCTGCACCCTCTCATCAGTGGCTACTGGTCACGGGCAGTTACTGAGCACTTGAAAGGCGGCTAGTGCCACGGAGGACCTGAAGTCTAAGTTTTACTTAATTTGAACTACATTTAGCTAGCTATACCTCGACAAAGTTGTAGGGCATTAAAAAAATAAAAACACTGAAGAAAACGAAAGGACCGTTGAGACAAGTGGCTATTGTATTGAACAGCATAGCTCTCAAGTCTGGAGGTTAATCTTGTTGAGTGTCTCTCTCTCTCTCTCTCTCTCTCTCTCATTGTTGCCTGGCTCTCTTGGCTGCTTCAGAAGGCCGGTGTTCACCTCAGACATACGAAAAACATGCATCACTGGGCTCTTAAAACTGTTTTTGGTGGCAAGATGACATGCGACAACTGAGAAAAAACCACGGGAACCGCATACCCTAAGTAGGAAGCCCTAGCGGCATTGTGGGTCCTGCATGGAGCTGCTAATCTCAAGGGCAGCAGTTCAAATTCACCAGCCATTTTGCAGGAGAAAAGTGAGGTGGTCTGGACCTTCAGTCTTGGCACCCCAGGGAGCAGTTCTCCCTTCTTGCAGAGTTGATCTGTGTTGGAATACATGTGGTGGCAGTGGGTTTACCCCCAAAGAGCTGATAAGCAATATCAGTTTCTTTTAAAAAAAAAATCATTTTAACCGGGGGCTCATACAGCTCTTCACAATCCACACATCCATCTATTGTGTCAAGCACATTTGTACAAATGTTGCCATCATCATTCTCAAAACATTTGCTTTCTACGTGAGCCCTTGGTATCAGCGCCTCGTTTTTTGCAACAGCGGTTTCTATGAGAGCTTTCCTAGACGCTCTCACATTTCCCACCCCAAAGCAAAACTTGGAAAACTTTCCCTTTTAGCCTCTTCCTCACCGGAGTCCCTGCCCGCATCTTTCTCAAAAACCGTTTCCTTTGTCTTCTCCTTGAACTACAGTCTTCGTCCTCCTCTTTGAACATTGCCATCTGCCCTCTTTTCCTTGAAGAGGAATTCTTCAGACTACTCCTGCTCCTCCATGTGCCTTCCTGCGCCCACCGTGCCACCATGGTTCAGGTCCTTAGGTTAGGGTGAGAGGGTTGTAAATACTCAAATTCCCTCTCCTCACATATCCCTAACCTCTTCCTCAGAGTTCTCTCTCTCTCTCTCTCCCCCCCCGCCCCCCCTGGGGATTCCTTTAAGTTGTTGTAATTTCCAGAGGACCCTCCTTTTCATTCCAGATCTATCTTGACTAAAGCGCGTTTACGATCTTCTTGCGCATTTCTTTTTCTTGTTCATGCTTTTGGTTTTCATTCTCTGCTCATCGAGATATTTTTAGAACCGTTAGCCAGGTTATTTTATTTATAATCAACTTATTATCTCTTCATCGGCCTTCTGGGCACGGGTAGATTGTATCCACTGAGGCTGCAGCATCCGTTTCCTTTGTCACTCGCTGCCTCCTCTCCCCATGAGTCCCTTTCCCTCACCGTGGCTGTCCCTTAGTTGTCTATTATTCATATGTCCATGACCACATCATTCATGGAATACAGCACCTTAACAAAAATCATGTTGGAGGGCCTAACATTTTCCCCCAGGTGAATCTCACATACATTTCTGTCCTGGCCTAAAGCAGGATATGTGGCATTGCCTGCTGGGGAGCCAGAAGGGAGAACAGGAGGGCAGAGGGAATATGCTTTCGTGCACATGTTGACCTTTGACACTGCTGATGTGCTGGGCCTGGGAATGCTTTGCAGTGGGAGCTGGCCTCTACTCACTGGTCTCCAGTAGCACTCTCTCAGTGTGATCACCAGATCTTACCATTTGTCCCCTGGAGGGCAAAATCCCTCCTACCTGCTCACTCCTCTCACCTACCTCCCCCAATTCCTCATTCCCCACTGGGAATGACTGTGCTAGAATATGAAATTGATCTTAACACCACCAGACCTACCCTGCCCAGCAGCTGATTATCCTTGGTTTTCAAAGGTGCGGTTTCTGACTTCCTTCATAGGAAGTAACTTGCCTCTTGAAATGGTCTGCTCCTGAGTTGGTCCTGGCTCCTCCCCTGGTACGAATGGTTCACATGCTTCACTGTGAAAAGGCGGTGGTTGAGTTCACCTGCAGGCGATCTTTCTAAAAAAATCAGCGAGCACAGTGTAGTGGGACACACTTGAAGTCACCATCGACTCTACAGGACCTGGCTGGAGCAGGTAGGGCAGTGATTGTGGACCTTCCTGATGCTGCGACCCTGTCATACCGTTCCTCATGTGGTGGGGACCCCCAACCATAACATTAGTTTCGTTGCTACTTGATCCCTGTCATTTTGCTACCGTTAGGAATCGTCAAGTAAATATTTGATATGCAGGATGCATTTTCATTGTTACAAATGGAACATAATTAAACATAATTAAAGCAT
Organism: Tenrec ecaudatus; assembly: GCF_050624435.1. NCBI lineage: Eukaryota > Metazoa > Chordata > Mammalia > Afrosoricida > Tenrecidae > Tenrec > Tenrec ecaudatus. Next base: position 33,032,258 of record NC_134539.1, read on the forward strand.
AGTGATTAATCACAAAATAATATGTAATTATGTATTGTGAAACTCTTATGTGTTTTCCGATGGTCTTAGACGGCCAGGCCGACCGCTGTGAAAGGGTCGTTGGAATCCCCAAAGGGGACTCCACCCACAGGCTGAGAAGCGCTGCTCTAGACCCACTGCGTCAGAAGCCAAGTAGGAAGAATCTGGAGCTTGTCAGCTTTATCAGGCACAGCTCCCATGCCCACCGCGGGGAACTCTTATGCCCCAGGCTTGACCCTCCTGTGCATAACTGTACTTCCTACAGCTTTTCCTGCCAGTCTTTCTGGTACTCCAGCTTTGCTTCCGCTCTTGAACCCCCGGTGCCAACACAAACGCGGAGGCCTCAGGTTACCAGGACAACCAGAGCACAGGAAGCTGGGAAGGTTCAGGACTCCCACAGGCACCCCACACCAGGCTGTGCTGGCTGGCTTTAACTTAGGGACTCCGTCCTACAGCCTACCTCCCATCCCCGAAACTACCCGGATTGGCTTATCCTCGGACTCTGATTTAGTAGAGCTGGTTGTGGGATCTGGAATGGGTGGGATGGATGAAGCTCTCAGTCTTAACATTGGTATTCCATGTCACCTTGGCGAGAACTGAATTTCGGAATAGTAAGAATTACTTTTTGGTTAGTTAACAACATCCCGTGACACACTGCAGCCAGATGGGCTGCATTTATTTCTGTGATTTGCACCCGCATCATTGGGCCTTGGGTCCTGGATCTTTTGTGGAATCCCAACTAGATGGCATCACAATATGCTTTGCTCCAAACGGCTTAGCAACTACTTGTACTGCTCTGGGGGCAGGTTATGTTTAGTAGGAAAAGAATAGTTATCAAAAAATAATAACTATTCATATTTCGTTGTCAAAGGTAGTCATTCGTCCTAAGGAGGATCAACTGGCTTAATTGAGTCCTTTAAAAGCCACGAATAAGTGGAAATCTACTTGCTCTTCAATGCTTTGAAAATTCTGAATAGATTCACAACGAATGAGCAGGCCACCTTCATGAAACACTCAGGGCCGGGCCAGGCCCGACAGAATGAAAAGTGACAGGGCAGACATGATCGGACTGTCTTTAGTTGCAGGGTTGGCGTGTAAAGGAGGGGTCAGATTTACTTGGGTTAGCTCCAGATGTTGAATGAAGAACTTTATTTTAGCTGACAGTTAGTTATAGGGGGCTACATTTTGTCTTCATAAGGAAGAACTTTTATTTATTTATTTTATTTTTATTATATTTTAATCATTTTATTGAGGGCTCTTACAATTCTTATTACAATCCAGACATCAATTGTATCAGGCATGTTTGTACATATGTTGCCATCATTCTTTTCTAGAGTTACTTTCTATTGAGCCCTTGCTATCAGTTCCTCTTTGCCCCTCCCCCTACCCTCATGACACCTTGATAGATTACAAATTATTATTATTTTCACATCTCACACCGACCACTGTCTCCCTTCCCCCGTGGTTTCCATTGTTCTTCCCCTTGGAGTGGGGTGTATGGTTGTGTGCCGATCATTATGATAGGTTGCCCCTCCTTTCCCCCCCCAAGGAAGAACTTTCTTTGGGGGGGTCCAAAGTTGCATTGAGTAAAATTGTTAGAAAATAAAATTATTTGTGACCAATATAAAGTTAGGCTACTGGTCCATCCATCCATCCATCCATTGTGTCAAGCACATTTGTACATTCATTGCTACATCATTTTCAAAACATTTTCTCTATTTGAGCCTTTGGTATCAGCTCATTTCCCCCCTCCCTCATTTGCCCTTCCTGATTCTCCTTTGATAATTTATTAAAAAAATGTTCATGTCTTATACCAACAGCTGTCTCCTTTCAGCCACTTTTCTTTTGTCTATCCCTCAGGGAGGGGTTTATATGCAGATCACTGTGATACGTTTCCCCTTTCTCCCCCACCTTCTCCTTCCCCTCTTGGTATCACTACTCTCATTACTGGTCCTGAGCAGTTTATCTGTCTGGATGCCCTGTGTTTCCAGCTCTTATCTGTATCCATGTACATGCTCTGGTCTAGTCAGATTTGTAAGGTAGAATTGAGGTCATGATAGTTGGGGTGGGGAGGAAGCATTAAAGAACTAGAGGAAAGTTGTATGTTTCATCAGTGCTATACTGCACCCTGACTGCCTGTCTCTTCCTTGTGACCCTTCTGTGAGGGGATGTCCAGTTGTCTACAGAAGGGCTTTGGGTCTCTGCTCTGCACTCTCCTTCATTCACATTGATAGGATTTTTTTGTTCTGGGTCTTTGATGCCTGATACCTGATCCCATCGACACCTCATGATCATACAGGCCGATGTGCTTCTTCCATGTGGACTTTGTTGCTTCTCAGCTAGATAGCCACTTGTTTGTCTTCAAGTCTTTAAAACTTCAGATGCTATATCTTTAAATAGCCGGGCACCATTAGCTTTCTTCACCACATTTGCTTATGCACCCATTTTGTCTTCAGCTATCATGTCAGGGAAGGTGAGCATCACAGAATCCCTGGTTATTAGAACAAAGTGTTCTTGCATTGACAGAGTATTTGAGTAGAGGCCCAATGTCTGTCTGGTACCTTAATACTTAACCTATAAATATATATACATAGATCTATATGTACATGGCTGTATTTAGACCTGTATAAATGTCCTTTGCCTCCTAGTTCTTGCCTCTATTTCCTTTTACTTTCCTCCTGCCCCACTATCATGTTTGGCCTTCATTCGGGTTTCAGTAAGTCCTCTGAGCTACATTGCCCTTGATCAAGCCCCACCAAGCATCCTATGCCCTCCTCGCCATCGATTTTAGATCACTTGTTCCTGGTTTGTTCCCTTATCCCTGGGTTGGTTGACACTCCCCTTCCTTTCTCCCACCTCCCCTTCTCCCATGCACCCCCCCCCCCCCAACCTGAAGCTGCCAAGGAAGACGGTCAGTCAGGAAGCAGGAGGAGGATGTGGAAGGTGTGGCTGAGTGCCTCCCTGAACAACTGCCTTCTTTGCCAGGGAACCAGAAAAACTGGATGGAAAACTGGCTACCCTGACTAAGCAATGTGATCAAAGGTATCATAGAAGAACTCTGATCAAAAGGGGGAAATACAGAACAGAATTTCAAATTCTCACGGACTCTGGACTTTCTAGGGTCATGGAGGATGGCTGAACTCCTGAAATTGTTGCCGTAAGATCATCTTGACACCTGAAACCAAAAATAGGCCCTGGAGTCTAATTAAAATTGAATCAGAGTGCAGCTTAACTAGTAAAAAAAAAAAAATCTGCCACAAGCCTTCTGTTCTTTTTTTCTTTTTCAATATTTAAGCACTATATGTGAATTTTATAAAATTGTTTCTCATGGGTATATTTGTTACAATTCTGAAAGCACTGTACACGTATATTAGAACCTCACCAAAAAATGAATGGGGATGATGGGAAAGGGAGGGTTGATGAAAGTCTGAATCGACAGTATAGCAATCTTACAAACTTGGCCAAGTGATCGAATTTGACATAAGCTGTGATTTACTTTAAAAAAATCATTTTATTTGGACCTCATACAACTCTTATCACAATCCTTACATACATCAGTGTGGAAAGCACATTTGTACATTCGTTGCCCTCATTAATCTCAAAACATTTGCTCTCCACTTAAGCCCTTGACATCAGCTCCTCATAACCCTTGATAATCTATAAATTATTATTTTGTCATATCTCACTGTCCGATGTCTCCCTTCACCCACTTGTCTGTTGTCCTCCCCCCAGAAAGGAGGTTATATGTAGTTCCCTTTCCACTGCCCCCTCCCTCCCCCCTCGAGGTAACAGCCTGCTGTTCCTTGAAGAACAATGTAGAGAGAATCAAATTGACTAGAGCTACTGAAAAGTAGAGCTAGGACCTTGGAGGGCTTTGAGTTTCTGTTAGTGAGGGAGGACTACTCGGAAGAGGAAGATGGGGATTTTGACAACTCAAGGAGCGAGAGCCACAGATTGTACCTGAGAGGTAATGGTGACCTCGCTACATCAGAGCTGCCTTTCACCGATGTTATTCTAGAATGTTTTCTAGATGACTGAGAAGCTAATGAAAATAATGATGCCAGGTGCCACAACAATGACAGACAGAACTTTGCTGTGTTCTGAGGTTCCGGGGGTTTTTTCAGTGGGGTGTGCTGGATGTCTCTATAATTTTGTTCAGATGACTGCAGAGCCTGGATAAGTTGCTGCTATTGATGCACAACACTGCAATTGGTCTTTTTAATATAAATAAATACATACATATATAGAATTTGAGTTTTTCGAAACTTCAGCTGTGCTGTTAACTTTGGAAAAGTATCCCAGTTGTACCATGTTGAGTTGCCATTGTACAGGAATTAACAGCCATATTGGTCTAGAAATGTTCAATTTAATTTTCTTCCATCTGTACAGGGGTAACACACTGTATTACATATGCAAGGTCAGACCTACATGTGTTTGGTTACAGCAACTAATAAATTATTCTCTAAATAATGAAAAAGATTGTACATGTAGAAATTATTGAAGTGGCAAGCTGCTGCATACATTCGCAACAACAAAAATCAAATGAAAAAGAACAGATCATAGAGCAGAAATGTTATGCTTTTGTTCCATGTACCTGTGTGTCATTACCATAATTCAGTACCTACTAAGCATTAATTGTTCATTAGTCAACTATGTGATGGCCGCCTGCTATGTGTCAGGCACTGGAGATTAATAATGAACATAAACAATACCCTTGCTCTCATAGAGTTTATATTTTAATGGGAGAGGTTGTAGATTTTCCCCCCATAAATAAATTGCTTTTGAATACATACAAAGCTCCTACAAAGTAAGAAAATGGTCGACAACCTGGGAGAAAAATGCGCCGAGTATCACATGACAGACCGCAGTATGGGTAGGTAAGTGGCCCAGAGACAGGTGGGCACATTTTAGGGCTGGGACTAGGATGAGTGAGCAGCATCCGGGTGGTAAGTAATCTGAGGAGCGTCTCTACGTTTTGTACTTGCGGCTGGCAGGGACGCTTTAGCGAGTCGTCACGACTTACATGGCAAAGTCAAGAAAATGGGATCACCTCTGTGACTGCTCTTTCTCAGTTGGAGAAAGTATTCCAGATTGCTGATAATCTCCTTAATACTCTGCTATCCGATGGAACAGGCAGCTGATCATGGGGAATAGGGATCAGGATCCCTGACCTACGGACAGAAGGGAGTCGTGGCTTGCATACAGCCAGCGACAGAGCAGTGAGTGACATGGCGCAGAATGGAAAATGATAGCAAATCATCATCTGTAGCTCCTCTGCTTTCTTCTTTGGTGTAAGCAAAACTGGTTTGGGCTCTCCAATCCCACTTTGATCCTATCTTTTCTCCGAAAGAGTTCAGTAGACTGTCTTCAGAGAACGTAGGATCCTTGCCAGAGGTCTTCTGGAGCTAACCATTTATAACTTCCTGAAACCACTCAGACTCCATAGTCATGACTCCACCCTCTTTCAAGTCACTCCAAGTGAAGGTAGTAAGTACCACTGACTATTAACATTCATAAAGTAATACTAATATTCCCCCAATGAAAAGATTTTTTAAATTTAAATTAAATTAAAAAAACGACTTGAAGTCTTAGGAAGCCAAAGGGGGCAGGTCCACTCTGTCCCATAGGGCACCTAGGATGGCAGTGAGTTTGGTTTGAGACAAACATGGATTGCAACCAATGTCACAATGAAAAATGGGTATACATTGTTAAATGGAAAACTTTTTTTTCCTGTAAACTTTCCCCCAAACTACAAATAAATAAATAGCAGACACACACAAAGTCATACTAATATTTAAAACCAGATAGTAAAAACCAAGCCAATTGAGCTGATTTCCACTCACAGTGACTATAGGACAGAGTGGTTCTACCTGATGGGTTCTGGAAGGCGGTTGCTACATCTTTCTTCCATGGAGCATGTTGTGGGTTTAAACTTGCAAACTTCCAGTTAGCAGCTGAGCAAATAACCACAGCACCAGTAGGAAGAATAAAAACAAAAACAGCAGCAACCAGCCAAGTTCCTGCCACACAGCCCGTTCTGACTCATAGAAGCCCCTCTACACGATCTGAGGATTTCTTCTTTATTTTTTACTGGAGCAGCCTGTCTCAGCTTTCTCCCCTGGAGTGGTTGTTGGGTTTGAACTGCTGACCATGCAGTTAGCAGCCTACTGTTAAACCTACAGTGCCACTGGACCTCAGTGTCCATTCAGAGTACAGCGTGATCTTTATGGTTTGAGTTTACCCTCATGGAAGAAAAGACTGAGCTAAGGCTTTGAAAGATGAAAAGGAGGCTGCATTAGCAGCCCCAGAGCCCGGGGTGCGGGGAGTGCTGCCTCCGGGCCCCAGGGGGTACTGATTGGGGATAGATTGCATTCTTCACGCTGTCCATGTCGAGTGGCCTCAACACCGATCTGGAGAGCGATCTCCGCATGGTGAGCTGCGAGCTCATCCTGGCGGCCGGCATCCTGCTCCTCTTGCCTCAGGTGGCCATGGCTACCGGGCAGATGCTATTCCAGCGATGCTTTTATACCAAGTCATTCATGAAGCATTCCATGGAGCACGTGTCCATGGCCTGTGTGCACCTGGCCTCCAAAACCGAAGAGGCTCCCAAGCGGATCCGGGCGATGTCATCAATGTGCTTCATCCCCTCCAACACCTGCGAGAGAAGCAGAAACCTGTGGCTCTGCTGTTAGATGCAGATCATGTTAACCTGAAAAACCAGGTCATCAAGGCGGAAAGGCGCGTTCTCAAAGAGCTGGGTTCTGTGTCCACGTGAAGCACCCTCATGAGGTAATTGTTGTGTACCTCCAGGTGGTAAGCATGAGCGTAGCCAGCACCTGGTCCAGGTGTCGTGGGTAGCCTCGGAGGGAACTACATGACCGACAGTCCGGCACAGACGTGTTTGTTAGGCTCCAGCCCGAGAGCATCGCCTGCGCCTGCGCCTGCATTCACCTGGCTGCCCACACACTCAGATCCCTCTGCCTCACCGTCCCCACTGGGTTCTTTGGTTTGGAGCAACTGCAGAGGAAATCCAAGAGATCTGCTTAAAAAGCCTGCAGCTGGATGCTCGGGAAAAGTGGATCTGACGCACCTCGAAAGAGGTGGCAAAGAGGAAGCATGCCATCAAGGAGGCGAAGGCACAGGCCAAGGGCCTGCTCGCGGGCATGTCAGGGTTCTTGCCAGCCCCTAAGCTAGGAGAACCCCTCAAAGAAGGCCAAGGGAACAAGCTCTCTCCACTGTCTCTGAATAGTGCCAAGCAGAAAGCAGAGACCTCAAAGGCCAAGCCCTACAGCCTGGTGCTGAAGGGGAGAGAGCCGGAGTCGGAGCCAGAGAGCAGAGCCCCTTGAGGCCCCGGTCAGGGTCCGCTTCTGGAAGAGGAGAAAAAGCGACAGCAGGTCAACGTCCAGTGGGTCCAAGTCCCAGATCTGTCCCAGACAGGTGCGTCCTGGTGCCCCGGAAGGAAGCACCAAGGTGAGGCGCTACACCAAGTCCCGGGCGTGCAAGGAGCCGCCTAGAAGCCCCCCAGTCCCGGAGCCGCAGCTCCTCTTGCTCAAGGAGCCTCTCGCGGAAACGCCCCACAATCCTGGGAAATACAAGAGGAAAAGTCACTAGGAGACAAGAGGCGGTAAGTTCTCGGTCATATGATCGAACAGGACCACCCTGGGTACAGCAGGCACTGCAGGTGAGCCTGCTGGCCAGCCGCCTCCCAGGACATGGAGTCCTGTCCCCAACCCTCCTGCCAAGCACTGTGACTGATGGTCCCTTCTGCGTGGCTCCCTTTGCGGACCGCCATTGACTCTGAATTTGGAAAGTGGATTTGCGAGGCCTTTGAAGTGCCCCTCAGGTGGCCAGCCCACGCACCTACCCACAACCCCTGTACCTGGACCCGAGGCACCCCCACGTCTGAGCACGGGACACCCCCAAGCCTGCTGGGTGCCGGAAGGTCAGATGGGACAGACATGAGCATGGTGACGGTGGTGGAGTTCAGTGCTAACGACAAGCTGTCTCTCCCCCAGACTGACGCTCAATTACGTTCAACCAAGAAAAATTATTTTTAGAATCTTTGCCTATATTAAGTTGTACTTATTTATGTACATATTTTGCGGTGTTTAACAGAACAAAATGAGTAAAGGCCTTAATAGCCCCTCTCCTCTGCCCAGGTAGTAAATAAACACATGTTGATAGAAGTGAAAAAAACAAAACTAAAAAAGAAAGATTAAAAGGACTGAGGTGGATACAAACGAAAGCGGGTAGATTAATTTGGTTGTCCAACGGGTTTTCAGAAGAGAGATCAAAGTCCAGCAATACGCCATTGGTGTCACCCGCCGAGAGCAGCCGTCATGAAGCCACCAGTCTGCTCTTTCTTGCCGTGTCTGGACACAGCCTGGTGACACTGGAATTCGGTAGTAAGGAAAGAAATGTGCCAACCAAATGGACAGAGATTTTGAAAGAGGCCTCAGTGAGATTTGATGGAAATGTCTGACCTTGGAGGTCAAGGTGTGGGGCGTTTCCCATGCTCACCTGGGAAGCCTATGAGGGGCTTCTGTTCTCGTTTCCTCGGGCTGCCAGCCGTACCACAAAACCCTGTTGTCTCACGGTGCCAATTGGAAGCCGAAATCAAATACTGGCCATGCTGATTCCTTCTGAGGGCGCCGAGAGAGGAAGAGTCCCACTCATCTCTCTCAGCTTTGGTGGCTCTCCTCAATCCTCGGCTTGTACACGCATGTTGGCATGGCACCTTCCTGCTGTCTAACCCTTTGTGCCTGTTCTATTTGATAAGACACCCATGGGAGGAGACTAGGACCCGCCTTATTGTATCTTAAAAGACCCTATTTTCAAGTAAGATCCTGGTCTATCCTTGGGCCTCTACTCAAGCACTCCCTCAATGCATGAATACTTTCTTTTATTAAATTGGCACTCTACGATGCTCACCCTCCTGACACAACTACTGAAGCCAAAGCGGGTGAACAAGTAAATGTGGTGAAGAAAGCTGATGGTGCCCGGCTATCAAAAGAGATAGCGTCTGGGATCTTAAAGGCTTGAAGGTGAACAAGCGGCCATCTAGCTCAGAAGCAACAAAGCCCACATGGAAGAAGCACACCAGCCTGTGCAATCATGAGGTGCCAAAGGGACCAGGTATAAGGCATCATGCAAAAAATATATATATATATATATATATATGCCATAGTGAATGAAGGGGGAAGTGCAGAGTGGAGACCCAAAGCCCATTTGTTGTCCACTGGAGATCCCCTTACAGAGGGGTTTAGGAGAGGAGATGAGTCAGTCAGGGTGCGATGTAGTACCGGATGAAGAGCACAGCTTTCCCCCACATCCTGGATGCTTCCTCCCCCCAGCGACCATGATCCGAATTCTACCTTGCAGGACTGGATGGGGCAGAGGTTGTACACTGGTGCATATGGGAGCTGGAGGCACAGGGAATCCAGGGTGGATGATACCTTCAAGACCAGGGGTGTGAGGGGCGATACTGGGAGAGTAGAGGGTGAGTGGGTTGGAAAGGGGGAACTGATTACAAGGATCCACATGTGACCTCCTCCCTGGGAGATGGACAGCAGAGAAGTGGGGGAAGGGAGACTCCGGATAGGGCAAGATATGACAAAATAACAATCTATAAATTATCAAGGGCTCATGAGGGAGGGGGGAGCGGGGAGGGAGGGAAAAAAAAGGACCTGATGCAAAGGGCTTAAGTGGAGATCAAATGCTTTGAAAATGATTAGAGCAAAGAATGTACGGATGTGCTTTATACAATTGATGTATGTATATGTATGGATTGTGATAAGAGTTGTATGAGTCCTAATAAAATGTAAAAAAAAAGATCCTGGTCTAAGATATTAGTCTTCTGCATATATTTTGGGGAGTCACAATCAAATCCATAACAACTATGCTCAATATGCAAATATAAGCATCGGACCCCATGATACGCATCTTTACCCCTGTCTTCAACATTCTGATTCTGATGCCTATTTGAGTCCCTTGGCGCTTGATCTTTGGCTTCGTCCCGCTAGATCTCCCTTTCTTAAGGAGTAACTCCCATGTATAAATACTTGTAATAACACCGTTGCTTGTCTTGTCTGATCAGCCCCAGAACTTGCCTCCTTGTCACTGTCCTCATAGGCAATCACCATTGTGCATGGCCCAATGCACTATATGTATAATACTGCGGAGGTGTCAGTATTCTCTCCCGTTTTGCTTGTCTGAAGAATATTTACTAGCTAGATATTCAGGCTGAGTCTACCCATCTGGGGAGAAAATTGGGCTTTCTAATCCCATAAAGAGTTCCGTTTCAGAAGCTCACAGGGTCAGCTCTTCCCTGCCCCAGAGGGTTGCTATGAGTCGGCTCAGTTCTACAGCAGTGCGTTTGGGTTTGGGTTCTGCCCTTTAGTGAAGTTTGGCTTTTGTGTATCATTTATTCTAGGTTAATATCTGGGCTTAGTCTTGCTAATGATTTTTAAAGTGTTTGTTGCTCTCTCTCACAGTGTCATATGTTGAAAGTTTTTGTTTTTTAATTATTATTTTTTCTATTGTGTGTTTTCTTCTCAGAGATGATTAGCCCAACAGTTGGAAAAGATTACTGTCACTTTCTGTCCCTAAAGTTTCTTACCTCTGTGTTGTATTGGGTCTTAGAGCATACCTCTTAATAAGGGCTCACCTTATTAAAGGATCTATGATTAAAATGTCCCGGGTCTCAATTTTAAAAGGTGTATAAAGCAGATTAGTTTTCCATTCAGGTGTGCGTGGCATTGGCTGCCATTCCCTCAGGGTACCAGTACCCTTCCTCCTTCATTCCCGAGTCCCCTATTTCCATTCTTACTGCATAGGAGAAGCCCCAGGACAAATTGGATGGAAAGGAGAGGGGGACAGCTAAGTGATCTGTCTTTAGCTGAGTTCACAAGAGTACATCCACTGACTAGGACAAGCCATAAGAAAAAAACCCAAAAAACCCCAAAGATGTGTCTAAAAAACAACAAAACCTCCCGCCCCATTGACTCTGTTCACAGAAAAGAGTTTTATAAATTGAGCACCTTTTCCACCTTCCGTCTGGCTAAAAATAACGTTGCCTTGGTTTCTTGCTTTCCCCAGACGAGGCCTGACACCATCAACCCGAGGGTCTCACACGTAACCTCTGCTGATGTTTGCCCCTGTGTAGCTACGTTTTCCTGTTCATTGGCTTCCGTTTGGAGTGGGAGCAACGCGCAGCCGTGGTTGCCAACCGTGACCAGGCTTGTCCCTGGGGAGTTGTACTGTAAAATTCTCATTCCAGTTGTGCAACATCAACCCACCTGACATAAGTCACAATGACAGCACACACCCACACCAGTACAACTTGGCTAATTTCCCCCATCCCCATCCCAACAGAAATGGATCACCATTGAGGAATGACAGGTAACGTTGTGCATGAGGATGAGCTCACCAAGGATATGAGTATGGAAAGGAGAATGCAGAAAAGGCTCGTGTCCGGGGTTCAGTGGAAGGGGACTAGTGCATGGGCTGTGGTAGAAGCCACGTCAGAAGTTCAAGACAAGTAGGTGCAGGTCCCCAGTGTCCAATGTGATTGACCTAGAACTGGAGGGGCTAGTTCTCATCTGAAAAGTAGGTTCTTCCTCACCTAGATAATTATTCATACATTTATTTCTTGAGCTGCGTACTGACTAGGATGAGGATATAAAAACAGTATACAGTTGTAGTTAAAGTAATATGCCTAGCTAATCAAATTCACCAGTGTTTTTTACATGAAAAAAATATACTTTAACTAATATGTTTGGTTAAATGGAAACCAGAGACTTATTTCAGTGGCATTAAAAATCTTTGGGTGGGGGGGAGGTGCAGGGCGGGGGGGGGGCTTTCTTTTAACCCTATGCGCCATTAAAAAACAAACTTTTTTTTCCTTATTAGAAAAGTAATTATCATTAAGACCGTTATATGGAGAAAAGTCTAGTTTATACTGTCTCCAAGAGATAGCCCACTCCCCCTATTTTGAATTACACTGTTCATGCCATGCTAGATTTCTACTATGTGTGTGTTATTAATTTAATGAACGCAGGCTCATTCTATTGCTTAACCTTCTGTTTTTGCTTCATGCTATATGAAGTGCACAATCTTTGATAGCATACATTTCTCAAACTAGGGTTGATGGGTTCCTGAGATTTTAATGTGTGGTCGCAATGTTTAATTATTTGGTGTCCTAGCATTAGAGACTTAGATTGTTCCCAATTTTGCATTATTATAACAATACTGTGATGAGTACTCTTTAAAAAAATCATTTTATTGGGGCTCTTACAGCTCTTGTAACATTCCATACATCAGTTGTATCAAGCGTATTTGTACATAGGTTGCCATCATCATTTCTAAAACATTTTCTACTTGAGCCCTTGGTATAAGCTCCTCTTTTTTCACCTACCTCCCCCACTCTCTTATCTTCGTGAATCCTTGATTAATTATGTATTGTTATTATTATTTCATATCTTATACTGTCCATTGTCTCCCTTCACCCACATTTCTGTTATTCGTCCCCTTGGGGGGGGGCTATATATCCACCCTTGTGATGGGTTTACCCTTTCTCCCCCTTCCCCCTCCCTGACCTATCCTCGTGATGCCACTCCTCCCACATGTTCCTGAGAGGTTTAGCTGGCCTCAATTCCATGTGTGTGACTAGTATTCTTGAGGCCACATCTGTGATTGTTCTGGAAGTGGAATTGCTGAGCTGAGGGTGAAAGTAGGTGGATGTTTTAGCACACATTGCTCTGTTGTTCTTCAGAGTTGTTCTGCGTTACCTTCCCACCAGAGTGTACGAGTGAACCACTTCATCACGTCAGAGTGCTTGTCCTAAAATCTCCATGGGGTGGGGAGGAGACAGAGCCAGTCGGTCCAGTGTAGCACTGATGAAACACACAAATCCGGCTGGACCAGAGGATGCACACTGGTACAGATAGGAACTGGAAACACAGGGAATCCAGGACAGATGATCCCTTCAGGACCAATAATGAGAGCAGCAATACCAGGAGGGTGGAGGGTTAGGTGGGGGAGAAAGGGGGAACTGATTACAAGGATCTACGTATAACCTCCTCCCTGGGGGGCAGGGGATGGACAACAGAAAAGTGGGTGAAGGGAAACGTCGGACAGTGCAAGACATAATAATAATTTATAAATTATCAAGGTTTCATGAGGGAGGGGTGGTAGGGAGGGAGGGAAAAAATGAGCTGATACCAAAGGGCTCAAGTAGAAAGCAAATGTTTTGAGAATGAGGATGGCAACAAATATACAAATGTGCTTGACACGATGATGTATGTATGGGTTGTGATGAGTTATACGAGCCCCCAATAAAATGATTTTTTTAAAATCTCCATAGGGGAAAAAAGTCTTTCATTATTATTTCACTTTTAATAGTCACTGAAAATGTTCCCATGTATATACAATATTTATACTTTGAAGATAATTTTACCATTTAAAACCAGAAATATTGATTCAAAATGAAGCGAGTATTGGGGTTTGGGTCCCCAAGACTCTAATGGGTCCTCAGGAGCGACTTTGCAATTGTAGAAAATAATACAGACAGACAGTGTGGCATGGGGTCTCCTTGTCCCATGTCAGGACCAAGAGAGCGAATGTATTTTCAGTGGGTATGTGCACTGGGGCTGACAGTTCTTCCAAAAGGCACGCTCGCCAGACAGTGAACACGTAGCAATCAGGGGACTGGCATAAGCGGGTAACATAGTGAACAGGCAATGAAAATGACTCAGAGTCTTGACCTAGTGCCAGTTGACCTTGAACTCCCTGATCCCTCCATAGGGGAGCAATAGATGGTCTGTGTCAGAAGAGGACTTCCGAAGAGAGTTTGGGAGATTGTATGGTGGGCTGGGCTAGAGACCCTGATTGCTCTTATCCACCCCTTCAGGCATAGTGCCCAGCCAGGCGCAGGAAAGAGACATACTTTATGACCACTCCTTTCGAACTGACCCTTAATGGAGGGCTATTACCCGGGAGCACATTTTCAGCCTGCAGAGTGTGTGTTTGAAAACATTTCCATCAATGGAGAGCTTTCTCAAAATAGGGCTACTTTTCCATAGTTGTGGGTGCAAGCATAGAAATAAAGCCCAATACACTCATCCAAGCCCTCAGTTTACCACAAGTGAGCAAGCTGGGCAGTGCTGTTTTGACTGACTGTCGACATGACTCTGTTACTTACTCACTCCATAACCATGGGCAATGGTCTCATTACCAAATGAGGGCACCACCTCCCAGGTTGTCAGGCAGGATGTAACCGGCATGTCATACTGCACACAAGGTAAACATTACCAGTAATTCTTAGTGAGTCTTATTTTCTTATGTGACACTCAACCTGATTTATAGCACCCCCACCTCCAGCCAATAAAACCCCCCAAAACCAATCCTACTGCCATCCAATTGATTCTGCCACATAGTTTTACGTTTAAACTGCCCTGACAGAGCAGCTGATGGGTTTAAACTGCTGGCTTTGCAGTAACCATCCAATGCTGACCGGACATTGCCGCCAGGGTGCTTTGAGCCTGATGGAGGGCAGCACTGAAAGTGGGGTTGCAGATACAGATGGGCAATGACACAACATTGGCAAGGATGTAGAGCCATTCTTATATGATGGGGTACCCCCCAAACCGGAAAAAGCTCAACTGGGCTCAGCTTTCATAGAACAAAGTCCCTGTTCCCCTAGGGGAGCTTCCGGGAACTCCTTCTGAGTTAGTGTACCCAGTGGCGTCACACGGGAAGGTTCTCTGTAGTCACAGTAAATTTTTTTTCGTAAAAGAAGTTTCGCTGGAACTTTGTTTTTTGTGATGGCCCCCGATTTAAGACAACAGCAGAACAGCGTGCAGCTGTGAAATTTTGTTTCCTGCTCAGGATAAAAGCCGCAGAAACTGTTGCGATGTTGAACACAGCTTACAAGGACAGCACTGTGGGAAAAACTCAAGTGTATGAGTGGTTTTCTTGTTTCTAAAAACGTGACATGTCGATTGATGACAAACCTCATTCTGGATGTCTGTCAACTTCCTGAATGGACGATAATGTCGACTTTTAGTGCATTTGGAGTTTGTTCCACCACGTCAGACTGAATCAAGCGTCCTTTTTAGAGGTTCTGAAAAGATAGCATAATAGTGCGTGAAAAGAAGAGGCCTGGTTTGTGGCAGATGGGGGACTGGTTCTGCCACCACAACAATGTAGAAAAGCTCACTCTCCCTTCAAAAGCCCGCTGGTCCCTCTGCGCCCCCGTGAAGTTGAAAATCCCCTTTTCACCACTCTGGCTTTGTATAGGGCTCCCCCCACCCCAGTGCCTGCCACCACCCTAAGAGGCACATGGCCAGCCCTGTGGACCCAGCAAGCTTCACGGGCCCATCACTGGGAAGCCCAGGAGGCCGGCCGAGTGGGTGCGAGGGCACCCAATACATTTGGGGCGGAGATTTTCATATGTTTGAATGTGACAGTAGTTCCTTACGCTTGGGTTTTCAGTTGAGCTGTGACTGTGCTTGGGCCAGGCTTCTGAAGGCTTTACTTCCTATTTCCGAGGGACTCAGCCCCGTCCCTACTGTCCTTATATTCTCCGGAGGACAGCGAACCAGGAGTCCATAAAGCCTCTTCCTCCCTTGTTTCCCCCCAGAACACTTTCCTCTCCTGTGGCCTTTGGGAGGGTGGGCCTCTCCTCTCCTCTCCTCTGTAAACTCAGGCCTCACGCCCAGAGCAGTGCACCTCCCATTAAGTGATTTGGGATCGGAGGCGTTGCCCTCCGGAGCAGTCATTTCCTCTTGAACTGACTTGGCGGGTGGGGAGGGGAGGGGTCTACCCAAAGGAGCCCTGGGGGCAGTGGTTCTGTGTTGAGCTGCTAACTGCAAGGTCAGCAGTTGGAGACCTCCGGCTGCTTCCTGGGAGAAAGGCCTTTCTACTCCTGCAAACAGCGATAGTCTCAGACACCCACCGAGGCAGTTCTGCCCTGTCCTGTAGGATCACTGAGTTGGCATTGATTCCATGGTGGTGAGTTTAGCTTGGGGTTTGGGGTCTAACCGGAAGATGGCTGTCACTCTGGGATTGGAACGAGAGGGGATTTATTATGGGGAGTCGGCTATACAAGAGAAGGAAGAGCTACAAGGCATTCAAGGAAAGTCAAGGTGGTCCAGAGACTAGCATCAGCAGGCATCTTCTGTCACTCCTGCTGAAGGAACAAGGACGGCCAGCAAGGCTGTCAGAGCCCAGCAGGCTCCAGGATAACGCAGAAGCTGGAACTTTGGAGAGCCTATCGTAGGGAAGAGCAAGAGGACAGCTCTCTGGATGAGAGCTCAAGGTGAAGAAGACCTAAATCCTCACACCTGGACCAATAGGGAGCATCGTGTTAAATGGAGAAGAGATTGAAGTTGTCAGGGATTTTTGTCTTGCTTGGATCCACAGTCAATGCTCACGGAAGCAGTTGTCAGGAGATGAAACACCTCTGCAGACCTGCTTCCCAAGACCTCTTTGAAGTGTGTAAAATAGGGAGGTTACTTTGAGGACTGAGGTGAGCCTGACCCAAGCCCTGGTATTTTCAAGCCCATCATATGCAGGTGAACGTTGGACACTGGATAAGGAAGGGTCGGAGAAGGATCGGGGTGTTTGAAGTGCGGCGCTGGAGAAGGCTGTCGAATGCGCCACAGACTGCCAGAAGAACAAGCAGGCCTATCTTGGGAGTGCAACTGGGATGCTCCTCGGCGGCAAGGGTGGGAGACTTCCTCTCACGTACGTACTTTGGACATGTTATTAGGAGAACCAGTCCTTTCAAAAGGACACCACGCTTGCTAAAGTTGAGGGGCAGCGAATAAGAGGGAGGCCCTCAAGGCGATGGACGGACACAGTGGGTGCAACAGTACAGTGGCCTCAAACTTAAGAACGATTGTGAGGAAGGTGCAGGACCACGCTGTGTTTCCTTGTTGTTTTTTAATATAGGGGTTGCTATGGGTCGGAACTGACTCAGCGGCACCAATAGAAGATGACATGGCGAGGGAGCTGGAGTCAAAGAGGAATACTCAGTTTCTTTCAAACTCCTGACCAAGGCAGAGGGCGGGGGGGCGGGGATTATTAGTCTGGCTTCTTTCTGCCACCCAGTCTTCAGCAGAAAGCCAGTTGACACAGGCGCTGGGGACTCAGCTTTCCATCGCCAGTCCCTCAGAGCAGGAGCCATGAGAGAGAGAGAAGGTCCACGAGGAACAGGCCAAGGTCTGACCTGGGTGTGGAGAGTCAGCCGTAGCTGACCAGCCATCGGGTGTGGGAAGGGTAAATACATCCAGTCACTACTTTATGCAATTGCAAAATCACGCACTCGCTCTGGTCCCATCTTAAGGGTGGCTGAGGCAGGGGGTTATATTCACGCAGCTTTGTGTCCCCTGGAGGCGCTTCAGGAAATATTGGCTGCACTGAACCAAATCGAACAGTTTCTCTAGGACCTGCTTGTTGGAGTTTTCTTCCTTTCCTTTTAAAAATAATTTTATTGGGGGCTCTTACCGCCCCAATATCAATCCATACATCAATTAGATCAAGCACATTTGTGCATATGTTGCCACCGTCATTTTCAAAGCATTTCCTTTCTATTTGAGGCTTTGGTATCAGCTCCTCTTCCCCCCCCCCCCCGCCTCCTCCTACCCTTGTGAACTCTTGATAAATTATAAATAATTGTTATTTTCAAAGAAAAGATATCAGACTTTTCAAAGAAAAACATGGACAACCTTTTTCACCCTGTTATAAAAACAAGCAAATCACTTCTTTCTTTTTGAAACATCTCCCCCTTCTAGGCTATGACTTGAAACTGATGATAGTGGGTCCAGCCCCTTTGGGGGCTGGGAAGACCTTTAATCATAGTAACAGTAACTAGCTAATGTCCCCACTATGTGATCATGTACAAAGTGATTCTACCCTCACTGTCTTGGTGACAAACAGAGATCACGCCCTCGGGGAGCCGGTCGCTGCCTCCTGGTGGCCTGTGTGTGTCAGAGTAGCCATGTGCTGCCCCGTGCTCAGTGGCTGGACTGGGGAAGCAGATCGCCAGGCCTTACTTCCAAGGCACCCTTGTTTGGGTGGACACCGACCTCCGGGTGCTTTAACTGTTTGTGCTCCCTTTTTCAGAGAGTTCAATCTGGGGATCTTAGAATCTGCTTATTTGATCTCTGCGCGGATGTTTAAAGGCCAGATTTGAACGGAAACCATTGGGTTTCTTGTTCTCTCGAACCACAGATGATGGACAACCTCCTGTGTCCTTTCTCTTAGGCAGTTCTGTCACTATTACAAGTTTATGGGAGATGTCCTCGGGTGTCACTTGGTGGGAGACGCTGGTGTGACATTGCCACTCTGCCTTTCTCTCTCAGAGACCTGGCGGGTGTCTGGGGACAATGGCCGGCTCACCTGCTCACGTGAGTCCCTGCGGTTCTGTCTGTCACGCCTGAAGCTTTTAGAGTGCGGGTCCTGTCTGAAGACGTACAGGAGAACCCCGGGACCCGACCGCATCAGTACTCCACGTAAGTGGGTTTCAACGCGAAGTGTGGAGAACATTTTGCTCAGGAGCTTGAACAGGAGGACAGGGCAGTTCAGGCCGATGGAACGCCCCAGGGCAAGGTTGCAGGTGCCCTGCCCACGCAGAGACAACTGTATGTTGAGAGGTTCCCTACCTTCCGTCATGTTTAGAAAACAGAGGAGGCTGGAGGGGAAACCTGGACCCAGATGGTGGTGGGCTCAGGGGCTTGTTCTCCATCCTGTAGGCTAGGCGCATGCTTGGATTTTGTTCTCAACAGCAGCGGTGCTGCCCGTGGGGGAGTATTTTAGAAATTTGTCAGGACATTTTCAGTTGTGATTTGGATGGGGAGTTGAGGCTACGGGCCTTTTTATAGTTGGAGACTATGGACAGAGAGAGGTGAAGAATGCATGGTTTTAAAGCAGGTGTTTACTTAGAGGCAAGGATGGCGAGACTTCATCTTGCACACTTTGGATATGTCCGAAGAGACCAGTCCCTGGAGAAGGACCTCAGGCTTGGTACAGGAGAAGGGTCGCGGAAAAAGAGGAAGGCCGTCAGCAAGAAGGATTGACCCAGTGACCGTGACACTTGGCTCAAACATAAGAGAAACGGTGAGGCTGGTGTGGGCCTGGACCGTGTTTTGTGCTGCTGTGCACTGGTTCACTGTGGGTTGGAACAACTCAATGGCACAAAGCAAGGACAACAGCAATGACTTCTCTGTCCACTGCACTGGATTGTGTGAACCGTGAGAGCAGCAACCTAGTCTTGTTGGTCTTTGTGCCTCAACACCAGCAAGACATTTAAAATGTCAAAGACATGTCTTCAGACCTGCATGAGTTCTTCATGTTCTTTGACTTGGTGATTTGTGGTCGGTTGACTTGAAATTCTTCTTTCTTCCGTGAGATCACCTCTGGGTTTAGGGAACTGCTGCAGGGATATGGAATTGGCTGAGAGGAGGAGAGAGGATGAAATACTCTCCTGCTTAACATTTTAAAGTCTCTCCTCCAATACGTGTAGGTATGTGTATGTCTTGATCTAAAGGGGCAGTGGGGTGACACAAAGCCTGCTCAGGACACGGGCATGATGGCCATGGTGCGGCTTAAATGAGTGTTCAACTGCACTGACGTTCAATATGCTTATACAAAGCACATATTTATATCTATTTGTAAATCTGGTCTGTCATACCCTCCTCTGACAATGATGGTTAATCTAGTATCTACTTGTAAATATTTTGTGTGTGGGGGGTGGGGGGATGGGGATGACTTGAGATCTTGTTAAATCCTAATTTATTCATTTCTTTTAGTAGGTGCAAGCATGTGAGTGCTTTCTAAGTTTTATAAAACATCATAGTTAATCATTTACATATTAAAATGCCAAATGATTTATTATAAGTTACTGCCTTTTATTCTTTTCTTATATTAGAGTTAGGGCTTTAAAGAAATGGTATTTTGTAGAGTGCATTGTTTTTGCTGTCAGGTTCCCTGGTTGATTCCGACTCCTAGCGACCCACAGGTAACAGAAGGATGCATCAGTCACCTAATGCTACTCAAAACGTCGGCAATGTAGAGCTACCAGTACTCTGCAGGCAGGCGATGTGGCAGGATGCTTCCAGCAATATTACTGCCTCGGAAAGCCCCTTGGGGCAGTTCTCTGCAGTCCTAGAGGATCGCTATGAGTCAGTACCAGCATGACGGCACAGCTTTTGGTACATTGGATTACAACCCAATGCAAAGAAAACCCAAATCCTCACAAATGGACTGATAGATAGCATCCTCATAAACAAAGAAAAGGTTGAAGTTGTCAAGGATTTCATCTTGCTTGGATCCACAATCAATGCTCATGGAAGAAGCAGTCAAGAGATCAAACTGACTCATTGTATTGGGTAAATCTGCTGCTTGGGACCTCTTTAAAGTGTTGAAAAGCAAGGAGTCACTTTCAGGATCAAGATACGCTTGACTAAGCCATAGTCTTTTCAGTCACTTCATAGGAATGCGAAAGTTGGACATTGAACAAGGAAGATGGAGTCACTTGAGCTATGGTGTTGGCAAAGAATATTGAAAGTGCCACAGACTGCCACAAGAACACACAGCTCTGTCTTGGAAGAAGAACAGCCAGAGTGCTCCTTAGAGGCAAAGATGGTGAGACTTGGTCTCTCTCGTGTACTTTGTTCACAGTACTCAGGAAGACCAGTCCCTGGAGAAGGACATGGCATGATGGCCACCGTGCAGCCTAAATGGGCGCTCTACTGCACTGACGTTCAGTATGCTTATACAAAGCACGCATCTGTTTGTAAGTCTGGTCTGTCTTAGCTTCCTCTGACCATGATGGTTACTCTAGTTTCTACCTGTAAATCTGTAATGTGTGTATGAGGCGGGCGGAGGGGGGGAGGTGATCTTGTGAAATCCTAATTTAGTCATTTCTTTCCGTAGGTGCAAACATGTGAGTGCTTTCTAAGTTTTTTCGTTTTAAATCATAGTCACTCAAGGGACAGAGGAAGCCCCTCAAGCAGCTGGCCGGACACGGCGGCTGCAGCAATGGGCTCAGGCACAGGGACAACTGAGGGCGGTGCAGGGCCAGGCGGAGTTTGGTTCTGTTGTGCACGGGTGTGTGTGTGTGCTGGGAGTCGGAACCAACCTGACAGCACCTAACAACAACAACAACAACAACTATCTGTGGGTTTCATTTTAGTGCAGTCGCAAGGCTGTTGCAGATCTTTACTAGACCAGAGGAGCTTAGGTTCTGGATTTCCAAGTGTTATTTTGAGCTGCAGAGCTTGCTCTTCAACTTAGGAACTCCCTAAAACACCAATCCTCGTCACTCAGGCTTAAGCCGAACGCTAACATTTACTATCACAAGTTTAAATATATCTATTATTAATCGGAAATGAAAATCTTGATTTTATAAATGGCAATAAGCTGGGGTTGATTGTAATCATAACAATATTTCATGATGATTGGATCGAGATTTTTTAACTAGTCTGTTGAATAAAGCACATCAAATGCGAAGTAAATTATTAAATTTTTTTACCCATGGATTTTGGTCAGTGTCGCCGAAGGATTTAAGGGGCCTGCAAAGCTTTCCAGTTACTTTTTAATCTTGAAGTTAGGTTTGAGGCATAACTTTACAATCAGATTTGAGTACCTCTTTAGGGCACTCTGTTGCTTGGGCTTTACTTGATTCCCCGCTAGTTGCTTTGAAAGGAAAACGTGTGACAGTTAGCTCTGGCTCTTTTGATCCCAAATAATCTCAACATGGGCCCAAACATCCCATTTCCAATGTCAAGCAACATGTCTGTGACCAGGGAAGGCAGAAAGCCTACGGCATCTTGATTCATCCCGAAAACTCCGAGGAGTTTGAAGCCCCGGAACCATTCATCATAATTACACGGCGTAATGCGCTGGGTCTGGCTGAGGGCCAGGCCCTTTTGGAGCATGCAGAAGGGCTCTTGTTGAGGGCAGGCTTCCCCACAGGCCGACCGCTCTTAGAAGAGTGCCCATGAGCTCCGAGCACCTGGAAACGGAGCCCCTGCAAACATCCGGGCATATGAAGTCCATGGGGAGCCTTGCTGTGCCACCCTTCCTGGGGAGTGGGGGGGCCTAGCGGCTCTTTCCGAGGAGGTGGGGAGGCGATAGAGGGGGAACCATTTCTGTGTCCACCCCTTCTGCCCATCTGGAGCAGCTGGGCTATTTTTTTTTTTGTTTTCTGTTTTACATTTAAAATTTTGTTTGAATGAGGGTTCTGCTGCTAAAAATAATAGTTTGAAAAGCACAGCTTCCAGGGAGAACCATTTAAGCCTCTCATTCAGGGAAGTGACAGAATCGGGATTTTGTTCAGAAAGGTCACGGTGACCTCTGAACACATGCAGGAAGGATCAGAGGGAGGTGAGGCGGGAAGCCAGAGACTTGTCACAGAGACTTGTCACAGAGACTGTTGGAATTGTCCAAAGAGCAAAGCAATGAAGTCCCCAGGGAATACCAAAAATAGACTTTGGGGCAGAGCATGGTACCCCATTAGACTCAACTGGAAAACACTCCTAAAGGTCAACAAACAGGCTTTTTTGGTTGTTGTTGCTGGGTTTTTCTGTGTGTGGTGGTTGTTATTTTGTTTTGTCTTTTGTTGTTTGTTTGACTTTGTCTTGCTTTTGCACTTATTATTGTCTCTGCATATCTATCTAGATAAGCTAGGTGGGCTAAACAATCCAGAGGAGAAAACAATGGAACTGACGGTTCTGGGGGGACATGGGGTGGTGGTGGGAGAAATAAAGGGGGTTGTCAGCCAACCCAGGGACAAGGGAACAACAAGCGAATTAAAATTCATGGCAAGAAGGGCATAGGATGCCTGGTGGGTCTTGATCAAGGGCAATGTGACCGAGAGGAATTACTGAAACCTGAATGAAGGCCGAACATGATAGTGGGACAAGAGGAAAGAACTAGGAGGCAAAGGACATTTATAGAGGTCTAAATACAATCATGCACATATGTAAATATATTTATATATAATGATAGGGAAATAGATCCATGTAAATCTACTTATATGTTAAGTATTAAGGTAGCAGATGGACTATGGGTCTCTACTCAAGTACTCCCTCAACACAAGAACACTTTGTTCTAATAACCTGGCATTCTGTGATGCTCACCTTCCCTGACACAATCGCTGAAGACAAAGCAGGTACATAAGCCAATATAGTGAAGAAAGCTAATGGTGCCTTGCTATTAAAAGATATAGCATCTGGGGTCTTAAAGGCTTGAGGATAAGCAAGTGGCCATCTAGCTGAGAAGCAACAAATCCTAAATGGAAGAAGCACACCAGCCTGTGTGATCATTAGGTGTTGATGGGATCAGGTATCAGGCATTGAGATAGTTTATTGTGCCAGCCTGGCCGATGAACACAAGTGGGATTAAATGAAGGGCAGAGAGCTAAATGGCTCAGTGAGCCTTGCCTTTCTTGTCTCTCGCTCTTTAATCATCGGACCAGTGTGCAGCTGCCTTGCTTCGTCTGTGCCTCAATTTAAAGGGCACACTACCTGTGGGACGCCTAGCCTGTGGACTGTGTCGCTGTAAGTTGAGGTCCCTTTAAGACCACTCGAATGAAATTTACATTTCCGGAGCTGAGGACTTACAGTTGGTGACCTGCCTTGCTGTTTGCTGCCTGTGCTGGGATAGCCTAGCTCTCTCTCTCTCTCTACAGAGGACTACCTGACGGCCCTCAAGACTTGAAGGACTGCCAGTGTCTCACAACTGTCTCAGGGGAATGAGTCGCACTGAGCCATTAGTACTGCTTTATAATTTAACTGTTCATTTCTTGTTTTATATATCAATCTGTTTATAATTTAACTGTTCATTTCTTGTGATATATATATAATTATCAGCAATCTGATTTTATCTCTCTAGAGAACCCTGTCTAACACAGGCATCAAAGACCCAGAACAAAAAAATCATATCAATGTGAATGAGGGGGACTGCAGAGTGGAGACACAAAGCCCATCTGCAGACAATTGGAAATCCCCTCATAGAAGGATCAGGGTGCAGAATAGCACTGAAGAAACACACAACTTTCCTCTAGTTCTTTAATGTTTCCCCAGCGCCCCCTCTATCATGACCTCAACTCTACCTTACAAATCTGGCTAGACCAGAGCATGTACACTGGTACAGAGAAGCGTGTGAGACACAGGGAATCCAGGACAGATAAGCCGCTCAGGACCAATGATGAGAGTAGCGATACCAGGAGGGTAAGGGAAAGGTCAGGGGAGACAGAGGGAACCGATCACAATGATCTACATATAACCCCTTCTAGGGGGATGGACAACAGAAAAGTGGGTGAAGGGAGACAGCAGTCGGTGTAAGACATGGGGAAAACATTTTTTAAAATATAAAACAAGCGACAGTGTGTCACCCTCTGGTTGTTTGGCACTTTTTATATGTTTAATGAAATAAACAAACCAGGAATAAAAATGTAGTATTTCATTAAAAGTATAATAAGTTTTAGGAAATGAATAAATAAATGTTACCAAAAAAAAAAAAGAAATCAGAAAACAGGCAATTCTGGGTTCTGTTAAAGTGTGGCATCTACTCTGGGCCAGGGGTCAGAGGGTGGTTTTATGTTTGCCAATCTCCACTCACCATCCCCATCCAACTACTTCTCACATTTGCATTTCCTGCCTGCCTCTGGTGAGAACTCCCTGCTCTGGAGTCTATTCTGACTCAACCCTACAGGACAGAGTAGAACTGCCCCTTTGGGTTTCTGAGATGGAAAATCTTTATGGGTGTAGTAGGATGTCTCATCTTTCTCCTGATGAGCTGCTGGTGGTTTTGAACTGCTCACCTTGAGGTTAGAAACCCAATTGTAACCCACTATGCCACCGGGGCTCCTTTCCTGGCTCGGGTAGGCCTCTGCATCTGTCATTCTGCAATCCAGTCTGTCACCTAGTTCCACTGTTTCTTCCTTCAACTTATCTCAGATATGTTCCTCTCCAGCCCTGGTGGGGTAGGGTTGCTAACTGTGAGGTTTGCGGTTCAAACCCACCAGCTGCTTTGAGAGGGAATGATGAGGTTGTCAGCTCCCAGGAAGATTTCAGCCTCAGAAATCACAGGGCACAGTCTTGTAGGGTTCCTCTGAGTCGGAATCAATGTGATGGCAGTGTGTGTGTGTGTGTATGTTTGTGTTTGTGTTTCCCCACTACTATTTTAGCATTCTACACCAAGTCCTTATCATTTTGTGCCGGGATTTCTCTAGGAGCTTTCAGTCTGTTTGCCAACCAATCTTAATTGCCACTGCTAGCTACTCTTCTTTTAAAATTAGTTGTTGTTGTGGGGGGCTGTGATAGGTAGGTTTATTGTGCCAACCTGGCCAATAAACACATGTGGGGTTAATAAGGTTTCAGTTTAATTGAAGGGCAAAGAGGTAAGTGGCTCAGCGAGCTGCACCTTTCTGTCTCTTGCTCTCTGATGATCAGACCAGCATGCGGCTACCCTAGCTAGTTCTCTGCCTCACCTTGCAAGCTACACTACCCGTGGGATACCCAATCTGTGGACTGTCACTGTAGTTTGAGGTTCCTTCAAGACCTGCTTTGTCACACTGCTGTTGTATACTTCACTTGAACTGAGGACTGTCAGGCCCTGTCATCTGGCTGGCAGTTGGTGACCTGCCTTGCTGTTTGCTGCCTGTGGCCGGACTGCCTGTATTGCTCCATGGAAGACTCAGCTGTCTGCTTCCTTGACATGTACCCAGCAGCCCTCCTGAGTTGAAGGACTGAAAGTGTATTTATTAACTGTCTCACGGAAGTGAGTTGCACCGAACTATTTGTACTGCTCTGGGGACTAATTAGCTGTTCATTTCTTATGTTGTTTCTTTCTATCTATCTATCTATCTATCTATCTATCTATCTATCTATCTATCTATCTATCTATCTATCTATCTATCTATCTATCTATCTATCTATCTATCGTCTATCTAAAATCATAAGTGTCCTGGTTTTGTTTCTCTAGAGAACCTTGTCCAGCACAGGGGCAATTGAGTCGGTACTGACTCATAGAAAGCCTGTGAACAAACAACAGACTGAAACACTGCCCGGTCCTGTGCCGCCCTGCCACCATTGCTCGACCTGGCACATGACTGTAACCACTATGTCAGCTCATCTCCTTGAGGGGCTTCATCTTTTTTCATTGACCCTTGACCAAGCATGATGTTCTTCCCCAGAAACTAGTCCCCCTTAATCACATGTCCAGAGTATGCAAGACGAAGGCTTGCAAGCCTCGCGTTTAAGGAGCATGCCAGCGGTATTCCTTCGAAGGCGGATTTGTTTGTTCTGCTGGCAGCCCATGGTGTATTCCATTTTCTTCAACAACACCGTAACTCAAATGCACCAATTCTTCGGTCTTCCTTATTCATGGGTCCAACTTTTCACATGCTTGGGTCAGGCACACCTTAGTCCACAAAGTGACTTCTTTGCTTTTCAACACTGTAATGAAGTCTTTTGCACCAGATTTGCTCACTTGCATGGACGCTGGTTGTGGCTCCAAGTATCACGAGATCTTTGACAATCTCGGTCCTTTCTCTGCTTATCCTGATGGGGGCGCATTGGTCAAGATGTGAGGATTTTTGTTTTCTTTGCTTCCGTGTAATCCAGACTGAAGACTGTAATCTTTGATCTCCATCTGTACATGCCTCCACTCCTTTCTGTACCTTCCGCAAGCAAGGGTTTTGTAGGCTCCAACCCTGGGGCTGCGTTCCTCTTCACGGTCCAGCTTCTTGGATTAGTTGCTCACCGTACAGACTGCCTCACTGGTGAGAGGACACCACCCCTGCCTTTACTGAGGAAACCATTCAGTCTCCCCGGTTCTGTTTGGACAACTGCTGCTTGCTCTGGGCAGGGGTTCCACGGGAGCACAGGGAAGCATGCTGGGTTTCCCATTCTTGGCCATCATGGAGCACGAGGTAGTTTGTGACAGGTCTTGAATGTTCTTTTCGATGATGCATGTGGCGTGTTGGTCTCAGTTTGTCCTTCCTGGCATAACAGTAGAGCCTAGCATTGGCCAGTACCGTCCATTTCTGCTCCCGGATACCAGCATCTCAGTCCTTAATGCGTTCCATTTCATTTGAATGACTTTCAGTTTTCCTAGATTCATGCTGTATACATTCCACGTTCCGATTAGGAATGGATGTTGACAGCTGTTCCCCCGCGTGTTTGCACCGTCCCACAGCGGCAAAGGAAGCTCTCTACTGTTTGCTCCCGCCATGTCATTAAGGAGGCCACTCTTTCCCAGTCGCCTTCCAACCTGAAGGGCTCATTCTGCAGTACTCTGTCAAGTGATGGTTGGAGCTCTGTTGGTGCAGTGGTTATGAGTCGGGCTGTGATCCACATGGTCGGCAACTCAAAACCACCAGTAGCCCCTTGGGAGAAAGACTGGGCTTTCTATGCCGGTCAACAGTTACCGTCTCAGAGACCCACAGGGGTCGCTGTGAGTCAGCACGGAGTTGATGACAATGAGTGTTTTTTTTTCTTTCTTATTTTCAAATATCCAGTGATGAGGGGACCCGGTGGCATAGTGATTACAAGTTGGGTGATCCACGAGTCTGCAGTTCAAAACCAGCAGCTGCTCCAAGAGGGGAAGGTGAGGCTTTCTATTCATGTAAACAGTTTCAGTCTTAGAAACTCATGGGGGAAGTTCCACCCTTTCCTACAGGATCGATAGGAGTTGGCATTGGCTCTGCGGCAGTGCATCTGAGTGTTTGTCTGTCCTTCAATGGACCGTGGTGGCTCCTAAGGCTTTCCCTGGTCTTTTTCAGGAGTAGCTTACCTGAGTGTTTTAGTCTGGAAGTTCCACCAAAACCTGCCCACCACGGGCAATGCTGTGTATGTAAACTAACAACGGCACCGTTTCCAGGACCACAGCAACACGTAAGTCACTGCAGCATGCCAAGCGGACCGATTCGTGGTGCTTTTAATGGGTCAACTTTACTTTTGAGAAGAGCTTGGTTGGTGGCTGCACTTGAGCTGGTTCTGGCTCCGATGGGGCACCCATCTGTACTGTATGATTTCAAAGCCGTGGCCCTCCGTGAGCTTCTCTTCCATGGCCCCACTGTACTGGTTCTAGCTGCCAATCTAGAAGACATACCATTTGTACCACACCGGGACTCCAGAACAGCCTGGCGTTTACCGAAACCAAACACGCAAAACCAAGCAGAAAGTAGAGTTCCCATATGTTCCCAGTTGGTACATGTGTTACAATTGAGGAGCTGATATTGACATCTGATCGTTAACGAGTCTCTCGTTGACATTGGGGCTCACTCTGTGTATACAGCTCTATCCATTTTTGGAAAATGCCTCCTGCCATGGACTGTGAGTAGCACACAGATTAGTCTCCTTGTGCTGCACTGATTTACCACCATCCCTCCCTGCCCTGGGGGCCATCACATTGCTCCTGCCTCATTAGCTTTTCCCAGGGATCATGGGTTGCAATGGTTAACTGCTCAACTGTTAGCCAGAAGGTTGCTGGTTTTAAACTTTACCCTTTAACCCAGCGGCTCTGTGGGGGAAAAGATGGTTCAATCTGCTTCTGTAAAGATCATGGCCAGGAAACTTGTATGGGAGCAGTTCTCTGTCACATGGGGTTGCTATGAGTAACCTGACAGCACCCCCAAACAACCCGACATAGTTTCGCCTTTCCCAGAATGCCATTTCACTGGGATCATACAATGTGTAGCATTTCATACTGTGGCTTCTTTCACTCAGAAATGTGCATGCCTTTGTGTGGCTCAGCGGGACAGATTGCTTTCATATGACCTAGTCTAGCTATGGCCTTATAAGTCCCACCAAGTGACTGGATGAGACAATGCACATCAGAGAGACACTGCGGCCCACCAAGGGAAGCTGACAGCTTTCTAACAATGCCAAGGAAGCGGATGTGAAGGTCAATGAAGGGATTAATCTGTCTTACCCTCTGCTAGGCTTGGAGCCAATCTCCAAGCAGAAGGAGTTACCATGACCACCAAGAAGAAGATGCCCTTTGGACCTGGCATCTCTACCCTGAGAACCTCCTGGATTCAGGACAAGGAGAGAGAGCTGTCACCCTGGAGGCAGTGCAAGATGGTGAGCAGCAGGGGCAGAGAAATGGTGCTGCTGAGCCAGCAGGCCAGGTGAGAGGGCACGGGGGGGGGGGGGGGGGTGGAGGGTTGGGGGTGGAGGGCTTCCCAACCCAGGGAGCAAGGTGCTTCCAGTGGGGGCGGGGAGGACCGAATGCCTGCGGGTTGCCAAGCGGAGCCAATGAACTTGGTGGCAATTGCATGTGGGGGCAGCCGCTGAGCTGAGGGCCAGGGAGCGCCTGCCTGAGGAGAGGCTGTCCTACTCCAAGAACCATGTCCTGACTCCAGACACATGTGGGGGTCATGGACCACCACAAAAAGACACGTATCACAATATAGCGAGTCGCATGCTTTTTTTCTGTCCCCCGTGCATATAAAAGTTAGGTTTGAGGCAGAGGCGACCGCGGGAGGGAAGATGGAGGATTACCAGGCTGAGGAGGAGACCGCCTTCGTGGTCCATGAAGTGAGCAACATCGTCAAAGAGTCTATCGAGAGTGCAATCGGCGGGAACGCCTACCAGCACAGCAAGGTGAACCAGTGGACCACGAACGTCGTGGAGCGGACGCTGAGCCAGCTCACCAAGCTGGGGAAGCCGTTTAAGTACATCGTGACCTGTGTCATCATGCAGAAGAACGGAGCCGGGCTGCACACCGAGCGAGCTCTTGCTTCTGGGACAGCACCACCGACGGGAGCTGCACAGTGCGCTGGGAGAACAAGACCATGTACTGCATCGTCAGCACCTTTGGCCCGTCCATCTAGTGCCTGCCCGCCCGCTGGCCCTCCTCAACATCTTTGCTCCTCAGCCACCAGCCACGGGTCAGCCACCACCTCTCGTCTCGTTTGTTTCTTTTGTCTGTTTGGTTTTGTGGCACTCTCCAAATGCAGAGAGCACCAACCAAAGGGCTGCATCACCACATCGACCCATGAGGTCGCCAGAAGCTGTGTGGCCACACGTGTCTCCGACTCTCTCCTCAAAGGTGCTCCAACGGAAATCTGCTCGTGTGGAACTTTCTCTACTCTGAAACAATTCACACACACTAATTTCTCCATACTCAGTGCTTTTGTTAGGATAATAAATTATTCCAATTTCAAAAAAAAAGTTAGGTTTGGGGAAAATGAGCAGCAGATATTAAGGACTCAAGTAGACGGCAAATGTTTTGAGAAGGATGATGGCAACAAATGTATATACGTTCTTGACACAATGGATATATGTATGGATTGTGATAAGAATTTATGAGCCCCCAATAAAATGATTTTAAAAAAAAGAAAGGGGGAACTGATTACAAGAATCTACGTATAGCCTCCTCCCTGGGGGATGGACAGCAGAGAAGAGGGCAGGGGGAGACGTCGGACAGTGTAACATATGACAAAATAATAGCAATTTATGAATGATGAAGGGTTCATGAGGTAAGGGGGAATGGGGAGGGAGGTGGAAAATGAGCAGCTGGTATTAAGGGCTCAAGTGGAAGGCAAATGTTTTGAGAATGATGATGGCAACAAATGTACAAATGTGCTTGACACAATGGATGGATGTATGGATTGTGATAAGAATTGTATGAGCCCCTAATAAAATGATTTTTTAAAAAAAGAAAAAAAGTTAGGTTTGTTTCTTTTTAACCCCCCCCCCCCCAAAAAAGAGAAAGTTCTGCTTCCATGATGCTGCAGACTAAGTGTGTCCTAGCATCGTGCAAGAGCTTGACTAGTGTGGGGCTCTCCACGCATGACAGAGCACCGAGGACGCTTGACAAATGGCCCTGGCCGCGCTGCTTCACGGAGGGCTGCCATAAATCTTCCATCTGTTTTTAAAAAGGCCCTCTGTGTCAAGTGCATTGAAATGAAGCTCATTAAAATGAAGTATGGCGGTATGTCCTGACCCTGAATTGCAACTTGCTACTTCTCTAATAAATCGCAGAATCGCGTGCATTGTCTGTGAGTCCGTCGTGACCATTGCGGTGACTTAACTGGCACAGAGGGGAATCCGATGGGGGCATGCATTGGCCAAGTGGCACAGAGGGGAATCCGAGGGGTCATGCATTGGCCAAGTGGCTGCGCTTTGACCCGACCGTCGGGATCAGCCGATGGATGACTCTTTTCCCCCTTCATGAAGTGAGATCCGAGGCAGATGCTTCCCCACACTCTTTCACACGTGGCTTGATGGCATGTCTGTCTCTCTCCTCGTCATGGATTTCAATACACACACACATATACCGTGTGCGCATGTGTAATATAAATAGCACTTGTGGATTACCTGCCATCCAATTTTGTCAAATCTTGCTTCAGATTTCCCATCCTCTCTCTGCTGCTGGCTTTTCTAGGAAATTCTAAGATTCTAGCCGAAGACTGAAAGTGACGCCTACACCTTCATTCTGTAAGAACTTGTGATCATGCTCCTTTGGCTTGTTTTCGTGGGAGACGTTTGTAAAGTTAGCAAGGTTTTTAAAAGGTGAGGTTAGCTCGTACTGCTTTTTCTCAATGAAGTAGGTTGTGCAGAAAGTGGAGTTTTAAGGCCGAGTGGGGAGTATATATATACAACAAGGCACATTATATTTGAGACTAAGCTATCAGACGCTCCCAAGGAGTGGATTGTAAGTGACTACGGAGGCTGGTAGTCATGCAGAAAGGTGGTAACTGAACACGGGGAAGCGACATGTGGCCCTCCCTGGAAGGTGACAGGCTCAGTGGCGGAGAGCAGAGGCCACTGGGACCTTCCTGGGCAGGTGTTAGTGGTGGCCCGGATGGAGCAGGGCCGGGAAGTATGGGCTCATCTGAAGCAGAGATCGTCCTGAATAGTGTGCTGGCTCCCTCTCCGGCTGGTTCTTCTTTTAGGCATCAGCCGCTCTCTGAGAAGCATTTTCCATCGAAAAACCAAGCTGCTGTCTCGGGTCCTCCGCATAGCGCGCTGATTCATCTTTTAGAACACATATCTAGGCAGGTAGTTGGAAGTTAGAATCTTGTTTGAAAACATTTCTAATTTCAAAGCTTGACTTAAAAAAGAACGCTATGTATGACTTAAAAAACCTCGACCCTTTAAACAGTATCCGGAGTTCTTTGAGGAGGTATCCCCGTGGGTATGAGGAGAGCTAGACCCAAGGTCTGGAAGTGGGCTGGGTCCTGCAGTCTGGATGGAGTGCAAGGCTGTGTGGAGGGGGAGGGGAGAGGGGCAGCTGAGCAGTAATGGGCTGGCTCTTTTTCAAGATTCTCTCTCCTCACTAGGTTAAAAGACATAAGGTAGACTTCTTTTTTAATCATTTTATTGGGGCTCATACAACTCTTATCACAATCCGTACGTACATCTATTGTGTAAAGCACACTTATACATCCGCTGCCCTCATCATTCTCAAAATTCGCTTTCCGCTTGGGTTCCTGGAATCAGCTCCTCATTTTCCTTTCCTCCCTCCCCCTCCCTCCCCGCTACCCCCTCCCTCATGAACCCTTGATAATTGATAAATTATTATTTTATCTTATCTTATACTTCCCAGTGTCTCCCTTCATCCACTTTTCTTTGCCCATCCCCCAGAGAAGAGGTTATATGTAGAGCCTTGTGATCGGTTCCCCCTTTTTACCCCCCCTTCCCTCCAGGTATCACCACTCTCACCGCTGGTCCTGAGGGATTCATCTGTCCTGGATTCCCTGTGTTTCCAGTTCCCATCTGTACCACTGTGCATCCTCTGGTCTAACCAGGTTTGCAAGGTAGAATTGGGACCATGATAGTTGGGGGGAGGAGGCATTTAAGAACTAGGGGAAGGTTGTGAGTTACATTGTTGCTACACTGCACCCTGAGTGACTCATCTCCTCCCCACTACGCCTCTGCAAGGGATGTCCAGTTGTCTACAGGTGGGCATTGGGTCCCCATCATGCGCTCCCCTCATTCATGGTGAAGTGACCCGACCCCCCCCTCGCCCCCTACCAGGTAAACTTTTCCAAAGCTCTTACTTTGCTTTCTATATGCGTTACTGCTTATATGCTAAAGGCCCTCTAATTCCACTGCCCCCTCCCGTCCGTCCTTCCTGAAACGCACCCTTTCCAAAGCCTCTTTTCTGTTTGTTTCATCTTACTTTCCGCAGCCGTTCTCTGCCCTCTGTCGGGAGGCTCTCTTGCACAGGGCTTGTGTACGCGATCATTTCAGGCGTCAAAGCATTGCTCTGCAGGCCAGATTGGTCAAGCAGAGTGAAGACTGAGGGTGGTTTCCCCTCTGGACTCCGAAAGGCCAGAGGCCCATGCTCTGGCTTGAAACAAAGTCGAGTTTAGACTTCGCTGACAATTCAGGCAACTTATGAAATCGTCAAGCTCTGAGCCAGCAGTCAGCATGGGAGCTCGCATGATGGTCCCAGAACTCAGCTAGAGTCTCAATGCTCCTTCCACCTGAGCAGGACTAGCGCTTGGACTTCTTTTTACTAAGGGGAAACATATTTGTCTTGGAAGAGGGATGACCAGTGTACTCTTTAGAGCAGTGGGGCTCAACCTTCCTAATGCCATGACCCTTTCATACAGTTCCTCAGGTTGTGGTGATCCCCCAACCATAACATTATTTTTATTGCTACTTCATCACTGTAATTTTGCTACTGTTATGAATCAGGCGACCCCTGTGAAAGGGTCATTCAACCTTCCAGAGGGGTCGCGACCCACAGGTTGAGAACCATTGCGTTAGCGGCAAGGATGACCAGACTTCATCTTGCATACTCTGGGCATGTTGTCAGGAGAGAGCAGTCCATGGAGAAGAACATCATGCTTGGCAAAGTGAAGGAGCTACAACCACGGGCTCAGGCATAGGAACAATGGTGAGGGTGGCACAGGACCGGGCAGTGTTTCATTCGGTTATGCAGAGGGTGGCTATGGGTCACAACTGACCCGACAGCACCTAACAGCAGCAAAGGAATGGGTGTTTCACGGTGGTTAGGTACGTGGCCGCTACCAGAAAGGTCCGTGCTGGGAACCCACCCAGCAGCTCCACGGGAGAAGGGTTGTAGACCTGTTCCCACGAAGTTTAAACCCAAACCCAATCCAGCTCACTGCCCGGGAGTGGACAGTGTAGAACTGCCTCTGCGGGCTTCTGAGACTGGCGGGTTCAAATCGCTGCCTTGTGGCGAACATTCGTAATCTCCTAGGCTACCAGGGCAGTTTTAGGCTGCATGTTAGACGGAGTTCTCTAGAGAAACAAAACCAGGACACTCCTTATTTTATATATATTTATACAGATAGATAGATAACATATCTAATAAACAGCTAATTATAGAACAGTACAAATGGCTCAGTGCCACTCACTTCTGTGAGACAGCTAATACACCAGCAGTCCTTCCAGTCTTGAGGGCCGCCAGGTGCAAGTCAAGGAAGCAGACAGCTGAGTCCTCTGTAGAGCAACCCAGGCAATCCGGCCACAGGCAGCAAACAGCAAGGCAGGTCACCAACAGTCAGCCAGATGACAGGGCCTGACAGTTCCCAGGTCAAGCAATGCATACTCCAGTAGCATGGCAAAACAGGACTTGAAGGAACCTCAAACGACAGCGACACAGTCCACAGGTTAGGTGTCCCACAGGTAGTGTAGCTTGTAAATTGAGGCACAGAACAAGCTCAGACAGCTGCACACTGGTCCGATCATCAAAGAGCAAGAGACCAGAAAGGCGAGGCTCACGGAGCCATTTATCTCTCCGTCCTTCAATGAATCCCACATGTGTTCCTTGACCAGGTTGGCACCATACTCCTACCAAGAACAGTCTGTTACCTGGGGTTATGAGGAGTTTGAATCGACACCACCACCAACAGTAACAACAAGGATCAGGGCAACTTGGAAACTCCAGTAGGTTCTGTCTGCCAGCCATTAGGTGCTCTGCAGTGCAGATGATGATGGGAAATGAGGCTTTGGGCTGGCCCTGTCCCAAGAGAGAGGGTATCTGAGGAGTAGGCTGGATCCTGAGTGCTTCTTGGTCCCAAAGGGTCCCTAGATGGGTTGGTATGGATTGCAAGGGCTGTAGCTGGATCATCAAAAACAGACAACGGTGGATTGTCCTATCCACCAGAGCCATCACGTTTTGGGTAATTGGTATATTTGGATAACCAAAGATCTCTTTGATATTTTCAGCCTTCCCCTAAAAGTGAAAAACAAAATACAAGCCTCTCACTGGTTGCCAGGAGACCATATTAAATGATTTGATTTCCATCTCCTTGCCCTTTCCTATTTTCAAATATCAAGGGCCAGTTGCTTGCCTGTATCATCCCCGCGCAGGCAGAGTCTTCCTTACGATTCAGAACAGCGAGCTATCATGCGCTCAAGTTTGCCTGGCAGTCTGGGTCACCGCGATGGCTGGTATCTGCAGGTGTTCTTGAGCGACACAGGCCACTGGTGGTGTTAGGTGCATCCAGTGGGTCCCCCCTGTGACCCTCTGCACAACACAACGAAACGCTGCCCGGTCCTGTGCCATCCTCACAATTGTCCCTGTGCCGGAGCCCACTGTTGCAGCCTCTGTGTCGGGCCGTCTCGTGGAAGGCGTCCCTCGTCTTCGCTGCTGTGATTCTGGCACACCCGGAGACTGTGAGGCTCTGCTTCGCTCGCAAAGTTGCGGCGTTTGGTTGCTTAAAATGTATGGTTTGGTCTCCTCTCTGTCTAATGTTAAGAGCTATGTCTTCTTCAGACGGCCGCGTTACCAATTCTGGCTGTTCCATCCTTTTTTCCTTGCCCGCGCAGGACAGAATTCCTTCACTGTCTGCCGGTGTCGTCTGTCGTCTGTCTGGGAGAAGAGTTACCATCCCTTCCATCCTAGAATTTTCGTTGGCCCCACTGGGCTTGGAGCAAGAAACCTGCCCAGCGAGGCTCTACTTTGGCCTCTGAGCTCTAGGTGTTGCTAAAGGTGAGGACTGCCTTACTCCATGGATTTTGAGTGTTTTTCTCACCCTTGTGGCACGTGCAAGGCACCGGTGCTCAAGTAATAAACACGGAGCCTCATTATAAACTGCATTGCCCTCTACTTCCTCCACTGAGCCACTAGGTGTCACCTTCCTCTCGGAGAAACCGCCCCTCCCTCATCCCCCCCCCCCCTCCCCTCCAGGCGCTGCTTGGCTTCTTGGCACAGTGGTTCCTGGAGAAGTGGATTGAAGGGCAGGGGCAGGAGCATGGGTGTCAGGCCATCTCATCGATGACAGTTTGAAGGAAACTCCCCCAGGTCCCATAGCAGGTCCTCCCAGCCACCATATCGCCATCCCTGGCCAGCTGTTCCTCTGGAGCGGGTGCCTGGGGGAGCTCTCTAGGTAGGGAGCTGAGGAGTGGGGCGGAAGTGGAGCAGGGCGCAGTGGGGGCTGCCCTGGCTGGGGGAAGGCTGTGCTTAGTCAGGCTACAGGCTTTCATTGGGTGCCGGCCTGTGGCCTACTCAACCCCCCCTCCCCCCCAGGAGACAAAAGAAAGAAGAGGTTGCTGGCGCTGCCCTGGAACAGATGGTGGTGGGGCGGCTGGTGGGCTCTGATGGGCCTCTGAGGACCCAGGATGTGGTGGGGGGAGGACACAGAGGGTCATGGGGACAGGGCATTAGCGGGAGGGAAGGCAGACACATGGCCTTACAGACTAGGACAATTCCATCCAGGAGGCCTGTGGACATGTGCGGGCGAGAGGGGGCATGGCTACAGAAGGGGAGAGGTTCCTGGCCATTAGAAGGGTGCACTAGCTTACTGGGTGAAGGGCTAGTGAGGATATCAAATGTTGGGGGATTCCTGGGGCCTGAGTCTATGAGGCACTCCGGGGAGTTCAGAGAGGGAGCCCCAAGAAGGATGGGGTAATCGAGGGTGCCAGGAGAGGCCCAGAGTGGGGGTGTCGTTGGAATGTGTGAGATGGCAAGAGGGTGGCAGGGTGGACCAGGGGTTTAGGGGCCGCAGGGGTAGGCCCTGGAGGGAAGGGGCACCCAGGGACCCCACTGGCCCCAGAGGCCCTACAGCGGAGCCCCCGCCCCGCTTTCCACTGGGGTAGCTTCGGGAACTGGGAGGTCCCCGGGTGCCGGCTGGGGGGTGGGGGGGTAGACAGCAGGCGCCGGAGGGTGGGGCCGGAGGAGGAGGGGCCGCGGGGGAGGGGGCGGGGGAAGTGGCCAGGCGGGGGGCGGGGGCAGGCGGCCTGCCCGGGGAGTCACACTCGGCCGCCGCCGCCGGCGCAGCGAGCGGAGACGGGCCCGGCCAGGCGACCTGACCCGGACGAGCGGCACGCGCGGGGGCCCAGGCGGGGGGCGGGCTGCAGCGCCGGCCGCAGGGCCCAGGAGGAGCGGAGCAGGGGAGCTGGGACACACGGGCGGAGCCGCCGCAGCTCCGGCTGGGACCAGCGCCCAGGGCCCGTTAGTCCAAGCTGGAGCTTCAGGGAAAGCCTTCCCGGGGAGACTGACCCTGCCTTCCCCTCCCTCGGGCCCAGGCCTCGCTTCGCTCCCCGCCAGCCCATGGTCCCTGTCCTTCCTTGGCGCGGACACCCTCCCCCCTTACCCCTGGGGCTCTCTTTTCCGCAACCCCTGTCAGCCGGGAGGCCCCCCCAGGCTTTTGTACCGGCCCCCTCCTCCCCGCACCCCATCCCAGCCGCAGAGCCCCTGGACCTTCTCAGCTTGGGAGCCAGTAGGCTGCTTGGCCGGCCCCTGCTGCCCCCATCCCACTCAAGGCCCCCTCAGAGTTTCCCTCCTCCAGCGCCCCTGCTCACGTGCGCCTGGTCCTCAGCCCGTGCCCGAGGCTGCGAGACCCACCCCTTACCCAACCCCGAGGCCCCCTCCCACCGTACCCTCCTCTCCCCACCGCCCCACCACCTTCTGTGCCCCCACCCACTTAGCCTGGCCTTACTTTTCTTCCTGGCCTGCGTTCCCAGGTGCCAGGCTGGGCGGTGCTTGGGTCTCCCCGGTAGGCCACAGTGGCCCCAGAGCCTGGGGGAGGTGGGGTCACTGCTGTGTCCCCATGGCACTGCCCTCCCTCCTGCTGTTGGTGGCAGCCCTGGCAGGTGGGGTGCGCCCTCCCGGGGCCCGGAACCTGACGCTGGCGGTGGTGCTGCCCGAGCACAACCTGAGCTATGCCTGGGCCTGGCCACGGGTGGGCCCTGCCGTGGCCTTAGCTGTGGAGGCCCTGGGCCGGGTCCTGCCCGTGGACCTGCGCTTTGTCAGCTCCGAACTGGATGGCGCCTGCTCCGAGTACCTGGCACCGCTGCGGGCCGTGGACCTCAAGCTGTACCATGACCCGGACCTCCTCTTGGGCCCCGGGTGCGTCTACCCAGCCGCCTCGGTGGCCCGTTTTGCCTCCCATTGGCACCTTCCCCTGCTGACCGCAGGCGCCGTGGCCTCTGGCTTCACCGCTAAGAACGAGCATTATCGCACTCTGGTTCGCATGGGCCCCTCGGCACCCAAGCTGGGTGAGTTTGTCGTGACCCTGCACGGGCACTTCAACTGGACTGCGCGCGCTGCCCTGCTGTACCTGGATGCGCGCACCGATGACCGGCCTCACTACTTCACCATCGAGGGCATCTTTGAGGCCCTTCAGGGCAGCAACCTCAGCGTGCAGCACCAGGTGTACGCCCGGGAGCCGGGGGGCCCTGAGCAAGCCACCCACTTCATCCGGGCCAACGGGCGCAGTGAGTGTGGCCTGGGGCTGCTTCTGGGGGGTAGGGAGGGCGGTCATCTCCCTGGAGCTCAGTGCTGGGGAAGCGGAGGCAGACTGCGGGTGGAGGTCAGGAGGGCCCTGCGGGCCAAGCGGCTGTGAAAGGGGGAAGGCTGAAAGGGGGAAGGCGTAGGGAGGGGAGCAGACATAAACAAGAGTGAGATGGTCATACCCGTGGAGGATGTGAGATGTGGGAATTTGGAGTGCCTATTTGGGAATGTGTTTGGGTGCCCCTGTGTGTGAGTGGAGATTTCCCAGGCTGGGGCATCAAGACCCCTTAAGAAACAAAAACACAAATCCATGGCCATCGAGTTGATCCCGATGGATAGTGATCCTGTGGTGGCATACATGGTAACAGCAAGCACTCTGTGCCTGGGATCAAGGGCTGAGCAGACGTGTCTGGGAAGCCCAGGCGAAACTCATGCTCAAAGAAGCTCTGAGCAGTCAGTGCCTTTGAGCCAAGGCAATAGCAGAGAAGAGAGAGAGAGAGAGAGAGAGAGAGAGAGAGAGAGAGAGAATGTGTGTGTGTGTGTGTGTGTGTGTGTGTGTGTGTGTGTGTGTGTGTAGGGCTGGGTGGTGAGTAGCAAGGGGTGAGGGGTGTGTGTGGCTTGAGGATGATGGCTCCCTCCCTCTGGAGTCTGGAGCCAGGCTCTGACTTCTGCCAGATGGTCCACATGGCCCCAGGGTACGTGTGACAAAGTCTGAGAAGGGGGAGGGACGGAGCATCTGCTGGTCTGGGCTGTTGATAAGCATGCTCCTGCCGGCTAAAATGGAAACAGATGACGCCGGGAGGGGTCTGTTTGGGGACCTGGACGCGCTCTCAGGGTGCTCCTCTGTCCTGTGCCTGCTCCCAGTTGTGTATATCTGCGGCCCTCTGGAGATGCTGCATGAGATACTGCTTCAGGCCCAGAGGGAGAACCTGACCAATGGGGACTATGTCTTCTTTTACCTGGACGTCTTTGGGGAGAGTCTCCGTGCGGGCCCCACGCGCTCCACAGGCCGGCCATGGCAGGACAACCGCACGCGGGAGCAGGCCCAGGCCCTCAGAGAGGCCTTCCAGGTATCCCCTGAGCCAACCGGAGGAGGAGGAGGAGGAGCAGCTGCTACACTGGAGAGGCTATTTCTCTCACACCCCCCCCCCCACAAAGCCCACAGGCACCCCAGGAACAAGCCAGGAACGCTTGAGTTATAGGAGGGAGGTGAACACAGGCTTTCCAAGTCTCCTGCCATCCTTTTCCAGGTTCTCACCTGCGTGACTCTGACTTGGTTGTTTATCTCCCGTCATGCCCCAGCACTGGTTTTCTGAAATGCCCACAGTAGGCTGTGTGGTGAGGGAGAAAAGACTAGACGAGATCATTCACAGTGCCTGGGAGGACCCCCACCCAACTTGGTAAGCCCAGGCATGGTGGCTCACAAGTGTGAGCCAGTGTCCTGGGACACACACACTGAGAACTGGTTATGGCTCAGAGGAGGAAGCGTCTTTGTGGGCTAGGCTTCGGAAGGCCTTATAAAGGAAGGCTCCGGAGGTAGATGTGGTATTCCCAGGCAGAGTGGGAGAGGGTATCCAGACAGCCTGGAGCAAAGAGAAAACATGTAGGAATGGGCATACTTGGGCGACCAAGAAGATAACTTATCTGACAAGAAAGAAAGAGCCCTTTAATGGCGATGCAGGAAATATGTTGAAAAGGTAGCATCAGTGGAAAGAGAGGGCTGAGCCTCAGATTAAGGAACTTGGACTTGAACTTGAGGGTCCTTTTGTGAAGTGTGTTTGTGCAGATGGCAGTGACAGTTCAGGCTGGAAGTGGCGACGGGGATTCTAGAGCGAAGCCAATGATAATGGCCAAGAAAGGAGCCTGGTGTTGTGGGCCTGAAGTAGAGTAACGGTAGTGGGCATGAAAAGAGAGGAACTTACAGAAAAAGAATTATAAGAAAAAAATGGAAAGAACTCCGCCCATTTCAACGTCTCTGCACAAAACGGTCGGTGACGTGCCCTAGAGAATTCAGTTCCGACTCCTTGTTGGGACATTTCAGACCTCTGTCGCCTGGCCTCAGCTCACTCTTTCAGTCATACCTTCTCTGAAAAATTGACTAGACTTCTCTCAGAGTGCTGACCCCCGAGCTTTCTTGTCCCCAAGCCTCTGTGTGCCCTTTTCTTTGCTCTGGGATGTCCTTTCTTCCCTCACCCCAAATCTCTGCCTCTCAAAAATCTTACCTAGGAAGCGCTTCCGGATTCTCCACCAGTCTTTCATGAACTTAGGCACATTGTTAAGTTGTTTCTCTATTCATCTCCCTCCTTTTGCCCCATAGGATTTGAGGTAGCTTGTGAAGTGACCTTAATGTCCTTTCAACCCCGAGTCTTGAATTCTAGGATTTACATAAGGGGTGGTAGGTGGCCATTCTTCTGTAGTAAGATTTCATGAAGTTCTTTTTGTTGTTTGTGTGTGTGTATGTATGTGTGTGTGTGTGTGTGTGCAAATGGTAGTGACAGTTCAGGTTGGATGAGAAGAAGGGGGTTCTAGAGCAAAGCCAATGGTAATAGGCCAGAAAGGAGTCTGGAGACGTGGACCTGAAGTACACTCATGGTAGTGGGCTTGTGGCTGTGACAGACTCATGGGTCTGACTGTGAGTGACGTAGCTGTTTGCATGGCTGAGTGTGCATCTGTGATGGTCACACTTGAACACGGGCCAGTGCCAGGTTCTGGTCATGTGATACGTTTTGCCGAAGAGAGCTACCTCACCTTTATCTGATTAGATACCACTTGCATATTCAGAGTAGTACTTTTCCCTTCTGGGAAGTCGAATCTTCAGGTTGGCCTGAGTTTCCCACTCGGGTGTTGAACTGCACCATAGAAGTGGCCGCCCGGTTCAGTCGGTGCTTGTCTACTCCTTGACCCATGTGCAGAGTGAGTCCTCCTACTAGGATCGATTGAACATGTGTTGAGCTTCATGCACTGGGCTGGGCCCTGCAGACCATGGAGAACGTAAGCGATAGAATTCTTCCATTTGGGAGCTTGCATTTAATGGGGTGTGTGGACAGTGTATATACGGGCAAAGAAATACAAACACATCGTGATGAGCGATAGTAAAAAGACAAGGAGAAGAGGCTGGTAGGAGGCGAGAGGGAGGGGCATTCTCCTGTAGCAGGCACCCGGGCGGCACCGTGGGCAAAGTGTTGGGCGGTGGAACAAGCTCACCTGCTGCTCCGCAGGAGAAAGCTGAGGCCGCCTGCTTCCCTCCAGATGTCCCATCTGTGAGGTCCCTCTATGGGGCGGTTCTCCTGTGTTGCAAGCGTCGCTATGAATCAGAATCCACTGGATGGTAGTGGGCTTGTGGCTTCGTGGTGGCCACCAGGGTTCTGCGCTGAGCTGTTGGCTGATCACCACCAAGTGGGCAGTGGGAACCTGTGTAGCAGAGAGATGTGACAGTTTGCTTCCATGAGGAGAGACCCCCATGGGAAACCGAGTGGGGGCAGTGCTAGGGTCCTCTCGGGTCCCTGTGAGTCAGAATGGACTCGGTGGCACTGTGTTGGCTTTAGCTGATGAGGCCAAGGAAGGTCTCTCTGACCCTCCCTAGGGGAGGATGCCACAGCTTTCTCTTGGGTGAACATTCCAGCCAACGTAAGGGGAGAGGATCGAGTCCGCTAACAGTCACATATGTCAATCGATTCTCCGTTCTCCTACTCGCTGCAGGCATTGCACAGGCAGGAACACCGGGGTGGGGTTGGTACAACATGAGCTGGGGAATGGACACTAAGAGAAAACCCAGAATTTGGGGAGGACTTGGTGGGGGAGTGTGTGTGCAGCGGATGATGAAGTTTCCCAGTAGCATAGCCACTCTTGTCCCTTTCCAGTGCTGAAGCAGTGTAGGGGCCAAGGGAAGTTGGATGAAGGAGCAGGGGCCTCCCCTCTGAGATGTGGCTCTCCCCGAGACTCCGGACCAGGCCAGGGACTGGGGGGTGGGGGGTGGACAAGGAGGATTTGCCACAGATGCCCAGGGCTTATCCAGGACGGCGTCCAACTCGAGGATAAGTCTATCGGTAGGATGTCTCTCTTCCATTAGACCATAGGCACTCAAGGGCAGATCATGCTCCTCTTTGTGTCCCACATGGTCAGAGTACACATATGTACTTGAGGACTTCAAGTGTGTGTTGGGGAGACAGGGATATGCCTGGGAATTTTGTCTAGACAGGAATGGAGCAGGCAGGCACGATAAGCCAGGACATTCAGGCAGAATAGGAAGCACGGTAGAGACCCAGTGGAAGGAGATAAGCACAGGACCAGCTAAGGATCCAGAGGCCCCGGCAGTCCCACTGGGGACCGGAGGGTCAGACTCTGTCCAGCCCACAGCCTAGGTGACCAGCCTCAGAGGGGTTGCAGGTGGTGGAACATCAGCTGCAGGAATGGAACTGAGCTGCAAAGCCAGGGCTGTGTAAGGCAGAGTCTCCTCTGGGAGACCATTCTTTGTAGGCATTGCCTCCAGCCTGAGCCAGCCTCCTTGTGGGTGGCCCCGCCGCGGCGGGCAGCTCCACCAGGGCACTTTACTTAGGTGCCCTCCTGCTTCCAGGCTGGCCACCCACGGGGGGACCTATTTTGAGCAGCCTTTGCTGGTTTGTTTTCTTACCTGGGATCCACCGTGAAATGGGACAATCACATAGCTTCTTTCTAGTCGCCCCCGCCCCAGCCAGCACACAA
This sequence comes from Tenrec ecaudatus, assembly GCF_050624435.1. Taxonomy (NCBI): domain Eukaryota; kingdom Metazoa; phylum Chordata; class Mammalia; order Afrosoricida; family Tenrecidae; genus Tenrec; species Tenrec ecaudatus. Next base: position 33,075,650 of record NC_134539.1, read on the forward strand.
ACTCTTGGGAGGATTATTATTTTAAATTGCTAGTATCCAGAGCAAACCCCACTCCAACCCAGTAGTTTTTCAAAGTGTGGTCTCGCGACCTGGGGGATCTCTGGAATGCTCTGAGGGGACCACAAGGTCAGGATGAACAAGTTACAACGTAATAGGGAGACGTTGCTGGCCTTGGCCCCCACTCCCTCTTTCACAGTGCCCAGTGGAGTTTTCCAGCAGCCATGGGATGTGTGTGCCTGGATCTCCTGGTGTTCCCAAACTTGACTTTTCAATGTGGGGAATATTCATAGGCAGAACCCCCGGAAACTAAGCTCTCTGGAATCCGCCGTCATTCATAAGAAGTCCCGAGACCCAAATGTTTGAGGGCCTGTAGTCTAGTAAACAAGCCAATCTAGAGAATTAAAGCCCATGGCCCTTGAGTGGAGGCCAGCTCCTAGCACACAGTCAGGTGGAGGAGGATCGCCCGCAGGGTGTCCGAGGCTGGGCTCTGGACAGAAGCAGGCTGCCACTGCTTTCTGTGTGAGTGGTGGGTGGGCTTGAAGCATGGCCTTTGGGGTTAGCCAGCAAACACTTCAACCTCTATGCCACCCTGTGCGTAGAGAATGAGTGTTACTGGGTGACTTGTAAGACCGCTTCCCTGAGCAGCACAGGGCTGTTGTGTAGGTGTCTCACAGCCTTTCACAGATGGTACCTCTGTATTCTCGCCCCTGCCCCCGACCAGAGGGCCTGGAGTTTAAGTACTGGATTGAGACAGTGTTCGAGTTGCCCACATGAGAATGCCCATGTTTCACTGATTCCATCAGTAGTTGTGAACATGTAGGGAGTAGTCTGATCCACCTTGTCCCAGTCTTGACTAGGTTCGTCCCTGACTACCCCCTGCCCCCCACAGGGTGGGCTGCGAGCCAGTGCGTGCTGGGCCAGCCTGGTAGGAGTGCCTGGTGTAGGAGCAGCTTCGGAAAGATGGAGGGCTGGGCGTGGGGGCTGCCGTTGACTTCATCTCTTTCCTGTCTTGATCTCCGAACCAGCACTAGCTCCCTTCCATAGGGGAGTGCTGCACCCCCCCCCAAGATTTCACAGTCTTTCAGACTCTATCTCACCTTCCCTCCCCGCCTGCTCCCCCCCACACCCCAATGGCCTTCTGGAAACCCACGCCCCTCCTGCCTCCGCAGACGGTGTTGGTGATCACATACCGAGAGCCCCCCAACCCCGAGTACCAGGACTTCCAGCATCGTCTGCTGCTGCGAGCCCGGGAGGACTTTGGCGTGGAATTAACACCCTCCCTGGTACGTCCATCTCTTGCTCCCTGAGAGTCAGGCCAGGCTCCGAAGGGCTCCCCTCCCTAACGACCAAGCCTTGGCCCTGGAACAAGCCCCACTTCCTTGGAGGACATCCCTTCTGCCTTAGGGACCAGTTAGGCAGGGGTGGCAGCTCAGCAGAGAGGAGGGCAGAAAACAGACCAGAAGGGAGAAGAGGTGGAAGGGAAGGGGCCCTTTCAGGGCATTTGGAGGGCAAGCTGAGGTTGCCTTCCCAGATGAACCTCATTGCTGGCTGCTTCTATGATGGAATCCTGCTGTATGCTGAAGTCCTGAACGAGACCATGCAGGAAGGAGGCACCCGCGAGGACGGCCTGCGGATCGTGGAGAAGATGCAGGGGAGAAGATACCGTGGTAACGGCGAGGGCTGGCACTGGGCTCAGAAGGGGAGTGGGCAGGGGAAGGCACAGCTGCCAGGGTCAGGAGGGAGAGTTAGTGGGGTCCGAGGATGTTGTGGAGGTGGCATCTATCAGGAACAAGCGGTGGGGGGTGGGACGGGTAGACACTGGGGTAATTGGAGGCATGGTGAGGATGGGAGGGCCCGGAGGTAGGTTTCACAGTAAGGGGAACTCTTTTCTGTCTTAGGTGTAACTGGCCTGGTTGTTATGGACAAGAACAATGACCGGGAGACGGATTTTGTCCTATGGGCCATGGGAGACCTGGATTCCGGGGACTTTCAGGTGATGGGGTGGGGGGAACAGGGAAGGAGTGGGGGCCCCACAAATCCAGTTTTTGTAGGGCCCAGTCGGGGCAGACTCATGGCACGAGAGGCAGGGACCTGGACCTGTCATCTCGGCTGGGACCGCCTCGTGGGTGGGCGAGCGGTGGGAGCAGGCCAGTGGGCCTAGCTCTCTCCTCCCTCACAGCCTGCAGCCTACTACTCGGGAGCTGAGAAGCAGATCTGGTGGACAGGGCGGCCTATTCCCTGGGTGAAGGGGGCGCCCCCCCTGGACAACCCCCCGTGTGCCTTTGACTTGGACGACCCATCCTGTGATAAAAGTGGGTGTGTGCAGGGACTGGGAGCGATCCTTCCTCCCTTTCCTTTCCGTACCCGCCTCCCCCAACTGACCCCCCAGCGCTCCGGCTGCCTTCCTCACAGCCGTATTTTCACCTCCACGCCACCATCGCTCCCTCCTGACTGCTTTTCCTCCAGAACTCTTCCTGCTTCCCGCCCCTCCTCCTCCCCCCTTCTCACAGCTGGGGGCCACAGTCTTTCTTAGGGGCCCTTTCTGTGTCCTCCAGCTCCACTCTCCACTCTGGCCATCGTGGCTCTGGGCACGGGCGTCACCTTCATCATGTTTGGGGTGTCGAGCTTCCTCATTTTCCGGTGAGTTCCGGCCGCACCACTGCTCCGCTACCCACCTCCCCCGTGCCACCTAGACTTTCGGGGTGTCCCATCTTTCCACTGGTTTCATCGAAACACAGTTCACATGTCACACACTCCCATAGCGGTCATCTTAAGAGGAGCTGTGTGTCCATCCCCACACTCAGTTCCAGAACATCCCACCTCCTCCTCCTCCATGTATTTCTCCCCCTCCCCTCCAACCCCAACCCCCCACTCCAACACCCACCCCCCCCAACGGGTCCCCGGCAAGCCATTACACCAGTCATTGTCTCTACACATCTGCCCACCCCGTGCTTCCTATCCTGGAAAACATACCAAACCCCAACGAAAGCAGCAAACATATTTAGCAATGGAAGAAGAAAACAAAGGCCAACAATACTAGTAAAATAAACCGGAGGTGGGAAGGGAAAAACCGCTGTCAAGAAAACACAGGAGATATTGGAAACTAGGACAAATCCAAAGTGGGTCACAAGGGAGAGCAAATGACCAGGTTCCACATTGTAGCCTGCTTCCATCTGCCATCATCAAGGTTACGTTCGTCCCTGTCTGATAGCTGGGGAGTCACGTCCCCCAACTGTGGTCAGAGGGGATGCACACCCTAGGAGCTTCTCATGACAGACACTTCTGGCTGAGGCCCTGAAACCTGGAGAAGGCTTCTTGGCTTGATGAGGAGAACATCTTCCCTCTGGCCAGTGGTGGTGGGCTACTTATAAGTGCTTCACTGAGAATCCTACCTTGTGCTTGCGTGTGTGTGTGTGTGGGGGGGGGGGGTCAAAGAGGGATTTTCTGTGGGTGCTACCGTTTTAAGAAATCACTTTTACTTTTGATCTGTGAGCTTGCCCACGAGCACAGGGTGTGCGCCAGCCACGTAGAGAGTGCATCTGTGTCTGTCAGTCCTGTCCCCCTCTCGAGGGGTCAGTGTGGGAGCTACTGCATGGGCTCACGGGGTGGCGGGCTTGGGCTTGGGCTTGGCGGCCCGCTGAGGGGGGTTGTCCTTACAGAAAGCTGATGCTGGAGAAGGAGCTGGCGAGCATGCTGTGGCGGATCCGCTGGGAGGAACTGCAGTTTGGCAATTCAGAGCGTTGTCACAAAGGTGCAGGCAGTCGCCTCACGCTGTCGCTGGTGAGCCATTACCTCAGCCGTCCCTCTGCTGCCCCCCTGCCTTCAGTCCCCGTCCTTCCGAGCCCTGGACTTTCCCCAGCACACCGGCTTGTAATGACCGCCCTTGCACTGCCACCGCCATCTAATGTTCCTCTCATCCTTCCGCCTCCATGTTGCCCTTGGCCCCAGCGGGGATCCAGTTACGGCTCGCTCATGACAGCCCATGGGAAATACCAGATCTTTGCCAACACCGGTCACTTCAAGGTGAACAGTCGTCCGCTTCTTCTGGTCCCCACCATTTCATCCTGCCTCATCCCCATCTGCCACCTCTGCCCCTGACACTTCCACCCCTAGTCCCTTCCTCCTCCTTCTCCTCTTCCTCTGTGCCCAGCGGAGCTCCTGGATGCTCCCACAGGTCTCCGGCATGCGCACGCCTCCAGCAACTCCGTCTGATGTTAATTTTCCTCCCCCCCTTCATTTCCACCATCAGGGAAATGTTGTTGCCATCAAGCATGTGAATAAGAAGCGCATTGAGCTGACCCGGCAGGTTCTGTTTGAACTCAAACATGTATGTAATGGAGGATGGATGGCAGGGTGGGGGTGGGGGAAGAGGGCAAGGGGGGTCTTTAAAATGGTTTTAAGTTAGAAATACAACTAAGGGGAAAGTCCTCTCACATCGTCATGGATTTCTGTACCTACTGTGTAGCTTCCTTGCTGTTCCCTTTTCTTACCACCCTTTGTTGCTTGCTTGCTGTTTCTCCGGCTAGATGAGAGATGTTCAGTTCAACCACCTCACTCGCTTTATTGGGGCCTGCATAGACCCCCCCAACATTTGCATCGTCACTGAGTATTGTCCTCGAGGCAGCTTGCAGGTGAGGGGCAGGCAGGTGCAGGGGATCGTTGGGGAGGGGCAGTGAGGGGAGGGAACAAAGAGACCCGGCGTTAGGTGATATCATGGCCTGAGATAATGGGACTAAGACACTCACGTTCTTGATCCTCTGTCACTTACCAGGATATTCTGGAGAATGACAGTATCAACTTGGACTGGATGTTCCGTTATTCACTCATCAATGACCTTGTGAAGGTGAGTCTTCTTCACACCGTAAGAGTTCATCCACGTTAAAGGGTCTCCCTTTGTTCAAGGGGCCCTGGCGGTGTGTTGGGTGAGCACTGGATGGCTAATCTCCAAGTGGGCAGTTCAGATTCACTAGCTGCTCGTTGGGAGCAGGTAGGGGCTGTCTGCTGTGCCCAGGCAGGGTTCCTATGAGTTGGCATGGACTAAATGGCCGTGGAATTTCTTTCTTTGCTGAAGGTTTCACTCTGTCTGGTCCTCTGAAAATCCATTTCTCTCCATTCCCCTTACTCCCAGGGTTGGGAAATGATGCGTAAATAAGGTACCGGGGGCGTATCCCTGGGAGAATTGGACTTTTTATCTGTCACAGGGAATTTCATACCTATCAGTTTTGACTCTCTACCATGTAGATCTCAGACTCTCCCCATGATCTCTTTGACCTGTACCAGCTTTTATTAAAATTCCCTTATAGTGAAAGATGAGTGAAGTCTATGGACATTTTTATATGCTATTTTTCTTCTGATCATTTTACTCTCAGACCAATATTTGCCTTATCTGCTCTCTTGTTCAGCAAAACCAAAATCTAAAAGAGCATAATTACTAATAAAATACAGATATAATGAGGGAAATTATACTAAGCCTCTGGCATTTTCATGTATAGTCTTCTAGGTTTCAGCTTTCTTTCCAAGTGGCCATCGGCCCATGAAATTTTGGAGGCAGAAAGTTGAACCTTGCAGAGGTAGGACAGGTGAATCTCATTGCCAGTGAGCAAGTGTCCTGGATCACTTCCGATTGTCACCTCAAGCTGACTTTGGTTTCTCTGCTTAATTCTCACAACACTACTTTAAACAATGAACCGTGGTGCCTGTCAAGTGAGAGGCACAGCAGAGGCGAAGCTGGTGCGGGGCTTCCCTGGGGTTGTCGTGGTGAAGACAATAACAACACAGCTCGACAATATGGTTTGATGGGAAAGTCATTTAGAAAAACTCAGAAGCCTAACCATGTTTCTACTGACAGATGCGGGGGGGGGGGGGGATTCTACAGGTGGGTGAGATCAAGTGCTCCCGGTGTAAAAGGAAGAGCCCGCAGAGAGTAGAATTTCGGGTCGGCGCTAAGCCTCCTGACATAGGTGATCTGGGTTCCGATGTGTGGACACCGCAGAGGGTTGCTGCCCCTTCAGAACTGCCTTGTGGCCTCCAGGGTTTCATGTGGGGGATGCACCACTCTGCCCTCTCGGAGCCCCTCCCAGGCACAGGTGGTTTCTGATCTGTTGGCCTGACATCATTCCATCCATTCCTTGGGCTCTTCTGAGTTGCTGTTTGCTCGGTCTCTTTGACTAGATCCCATTCCTCCTCTGCTGGCCTACCTCCCGTGAGCCTTAGGGCGAGTGTGTACATACGTGGTTACACATGCGTGTTTACAGCTGGTTGGTCAACTCTTGATGTTCCGAGCTCAAGCCACATATCCCTAATTTTTGACCCTGCGTTTGAGACCACATGGGGGCACCATAGCATCCTTGGGATGAACCTTTATAGTTCTGTTCTTATTACCGCCCAAAAGACCGACTGCCCTTTTGAGGGTCATAACTTGTAGCTTCCCTCCTCTCTCAAGTATGTCACCTACCCTTGGGGCCTGGTACTAACCCGCTGCTCACGGTCCCGGGAGGGAGGACTCTGACGGGCCTGCTTCCCTCGGGTAGCAACTGTGCAGCTTTGGACAGCTGGTTAGTCCCGCCTTGTGCCGGGCACATATCCCAGTCCAGATGTGGTCCAGTCCCGTGACCCGGTCTGTGTCCTGCAGGGCATGGCCTTTCTCCACAACAGCATCATTGCGTCCCACGGGAGTCTCAAGTCCTCTAACTGTGTGGTGGATAGTCGTTTTGTGCTCAAAATCACAGACTACGGTCTGGCCAGCTTCCGATCTACAGCTGAGCCTGAGGACAGCCACGCCCTCTATGCCAGTGAGGTCCTCCCCCCCCCCCCAGCCCCTTGTTATCCTGCTCCTATGACTCTGATCATCTACCCCTGGGGTAGGGGGTGGGGGCCATGGTGCTGAGGTAACAGGAATGTGGGAGCCCCGTGGGAACGCGCCCGGGTGGGCACGGGAGCGTCCTGTTTTGGAGACCTGGCCAGCTCTTCCCCCGTTTCAGAGAAGCTCTGGACTGCCCCGGAGCTGCTCCGTGGTAACGCCTTGCCAACCGCGGGCATGCAAAAGGCTGATGTCTACAGCTTTGGGGTCATCCTACAGGAGATAGCCCTTCGCAGCGGCCCTTTCTACCTGGAGGGCCTGGACCTCAGCCCTAAAGGTGAGAGTCGGCCCACTATCCACGGGCCCTTCCAGCTGAGAGGCCATGCTCCTCATCCGAACTGTGTGTCACCCTTAGAGATTGTCCAGAAGGTCCGAAATGGTCAGCGGCCGTTTTTCCGGCCAAGCATCGACCGGACCCAACTGAACGAAGAGCTAGTTTTGCTGATGGAGAGATGTTGGGCCCAGGACCCAGCTGAGCGGCCAGACTTCGGGCAGATTAAGGGCTTCATTCGTCGCTTTAACAAGTGAGAGGGCCCGAAGGGATAAGAAACCTCACCTGTCTTGGAGGATGGGGTTCCAGGGCATGGGTTGGGGAGGGGGTCCTGGGAATCTCGAAGCAGACACCCGTATCCCGGCTTTCCTGCAGGGAGGGTGGCACCAGCATCCTGGACAACCTGCTGCTGCGCATGGAGCAGTATGCCAATAACCTGGAGAAGCTGGTGGAGGAGCGCACGCAGGCCTACCTGGAGGAGAAGCGCAAGGCCGAGGCTCTGCTCTACCAGATCCTCCCCCAGTGAGTGCCGCTTTTGCTCCCGGCTCCCAGGGTCTTCTGCCGCAGGGAGTCTGCCTCACTGAGAACTCACTTCTCACGCTGTAGCCCGCTGCTTGGTTCTGTCATGCCTTCGTCAGCTGCTCTAGGGCACCCAGTAGGACTACGTGCTATCATTCTGCCTCTAAGCGAGCTGTGCTGCCGTGCCTCCTTGCTGGCTTGCCTTGCGTTCCCTTCTCCTCAGGGCACTGTTTATCACACCCTGGTTCCAGCCAGCGGCTGTACAACCACCCCACCTCAAGGCACTGCGTCCCATGCCCAGGGCTCCCTTTCCAACCCCGTACCACTTGTGCACCTCACCTTGCCCCCCAGACTGTGAGGTCTTCCCAGCCACTGTCCTCCTCCACTGCGCTAGAGTGCATTCCTGCAACAGCCGGATGTGCAGCCCTTTCTCGGAGGCAGGTGCAAACTGTACCCTTGCTTCCCAGTTCCGTGGCAGAGCAGTTAAAACGGGGAGAGACTGTACAGGCTGAGGCCTTTGACAGTGTCACCATCTACTTCAGTGATATCGTGGGCTTCACGGCCTTGTCAGCAGAGAGCACCCCCATGCAGGTGAGAGCCAGGGTGGGAGCGGGGAGGGGAGAGAGGGGCCTGGGGGAGCACCATCAGGGCAAAGGGATCCTTGGTATTGGCGTTCCTGGGTCTTGGTATGGCGTGTGGGTAAAGAATCCTTCCAAAGTGGGGTGTAAGTCTCAGGACCTTTGCTTTTCCATCCCTGTCAGGTGGTGACACTTCTTAATGACCTCTATACCTGCTTCGATGCCATAATTGACAACTTTGACGTCTACAAGGTGAGATCTGGGGCCACCTTTCTACTGAGAGCCCTCGAAGGCCCATTCTTGATGCACCCAGCCTTACCCTGTGCTTTCCCTTTCTGAGTGGCCAAGCATCTCGGGTCGCTGTGAGTCGGAATCGACTCGATGGCAGTGAGTTCAGCTATATTTTTGAAATCATTTTATCAGGGGCTCATACTCTTATCACAATCCATACATACATCAACTGTGTCAAGCACATTAGTACATTTGTTGCCCTCATCATTCTCAAAACATTTACTCTCCACCTAAGCCCCTGGCATCAGCTCATTTTCCCCCTCCCTCTCCGCTCCCCACTCCCTCATGAACCTTTGATGATTTGTTATTTTGTCATAGCTTGCACTGTCCGACGTCTCCCTTCACCCGCTTTTCTGTTGTCCGGGCCCAGGGGGGAGATGCCATGTCGACCCTAGTGCTCTTTGTAGGCAGACGTGGCCCTGGCACCATAATAGGCATTCCAGTCTAATTCCTCATGAACTGTCGGCCTCCCTGGTCACATACTAGATGTGTGCTACCTGCCATGTGCAAACTCAATGTTAGACCCCTTCCAATGAGCCGGCGGCCCCTCCCCATTTTACAGACAAAACAATGGAGAGCCGGCTGCTTGCTGGGACATTCAAGTCCAGAAAGACCTATCTGTCGCCATCCAAAGAGCAGAACCGTCCCTGCTCGGGACCTAGCCTCTACCTGCTGCGTCTTTGCTTGAGGAGATAGACAGTCTAGCCCTCTTTTCTCTCCAGCTCCCTCTGGGCGTGGAAGGATCACACAGAATGTGGGTACAGAAAGGCTTATTAGGGTGAGCGGCCAGTCCTGAAAAATATTGTCACGAAGCTCTTGGTTGGAGTCATTGGGTTGGTGGAGCGCGGGCTTTCATTGAGCTTTGGGGCGGAGACTGGACTTGCATATTGCCCTCGTCACTCACTGTGTGGCCTTGGGCAATAGCAGACCCTACCCTGCCGCTGGTGTTTGGTCTGTAGGATGGGGATGTGGTATCTGTCCAATGGAAAGGGCCTAACATTGCGTTTGGCACTCCGCAGGCAGGTGATACAGACCCAGCCCCGCCCCTTCTCTTTGGACTTGTTTCTATTTCCCTCCATTTCCTTTTTTAAAAAAAACACGCTCGTTATTTTCTCAATCATTTCAGGGATCCAGCCACAGGTCTCTGCCTAAAATCCTTCCTGTGGCTAGCCTCAAAACACAGGCTTTCTCTTAAACAATAACAGTTCAACCAACAAACCCAGTGCCTGCTCGCTCTCTTTCCCGGTGAAAGCTGGGCTGTCTGCGGTCCATTGCAGCGGGCAGCTCTCCCTCCTCTTTGGCCCCCTGAGCGCTTCAATCTGGCCCTGTTGTTTTGCCTCCTGTTTCCAGAGAGCAGAGCCTATTTTCCACCCTCTGCTGCAGACAGGGTGTCCTTTCATCCAGCAGAGGTTTCCCAAGGATCCACCAGGGGCTGGAGTGCGGCGGAGAGATTTAAAGGTTCTCTTGGTTTCTCGTCAGTGTCCTGGCCCCCAAGCTGACTTATATTGGGGTCCAGGTATGCCCCTCTCTCCTTCCTTTCCCGTCCCCAGTGATACAGATAGAGGTAACCTTTTATTCCCCCTCTCAATCAGGTGGAGACCATTGGAGATGCTTATATGGTGGTCTCTGGCCTCCCAGGCCGCAATGGTCAACGCCATGCTCCAGAAATTGCCCGTATGGCCCTAGCGCTCCTAGATGCGGTTTCTTCCTTCCGCATCCGCCACCGGCCCCATGACCAGCTGAGGCTACGCATAGGCGTCCATACTGGTAAGGCTGCCTCTCACCCCGGGCCTCGCTTGTCTCTAGCCTCGCCACACTCTCCCAACCTGTTGTTTCCCATAGGGCCCGTCTGCGCCGGGGTCGTCGGCCTGAAGATGCCCCGCTATTGCCTTTTTGGAGACACGGTGAACACTGCTTCCCGAATGGAGTCCAATGGAGAAGGTGAGCCGTTAGTCTGGGCCCATCCTCAACTTCAATCCTTCTTGCTCTCGCTGGCTTTTCAGATTCCTTCAGCCCTCTCAAGCCGAGTAATCACAGTTGTGTACTGCCCCGCCCTTGAGGATAGTTTGGGTGTGGTGCATGTGCAGTGGGGAGACTGGGAGGCTCCTGAGGGCAGCAGGGTGGTTGGCTACAGTGCCCTCCAGTCCTGCCACTTTTCCTGGGCTATTCCTTTGACTCTCCTCTCCACCATCCCTCTCCACCCCAGCCCTGAAGATCCATGTCTCCTCTACCACCAAGGATGCCCTGGACGAGCTCGGCTGCTTCCAGCTGGAGCTTCGGGGGGATGTGGAGATGAAGGTGACAGCAGGCCACAGGGAGGGGGAGTGGAGCAGGAGAATTAATGTGATCAGGGGGCCCTGGGGGAAGAGCAGGAACTGTAGGGACCAAGATAGAGGAATCTGAGGTCTCTTCCCCTCCCCACTTCCAGGGAAAGGGAAAGATGCGAACGTACTGGCTCCTAGGAGAGCAGAAAGGACCTGCTGGACTCTTATAAACCTCCTTCATCCCAAGGCCAACAGTCTCCTGTGGCTGGTACCTGGGTGGGCAGGCAGTGGCTGCCGCCTCTCTGCACAGTAAAGACGAACATGGTCGTGGGATGGAAACCGACGTGCACAAAAACCCTGCCTTAGTGTGGAGGTCGTTGCCCTCCGCAGCTTAGCCTTGTACATACACCCGCCCTTCTCTCTTGCGCCCCACCCCACCTTCTGTAAATATCTGTATCTAAACCAGAATATTTTGGTCAAATATAAAACAAACAAAATCATGGCGTCATGGTCTGGAGTTGAGGGGACCCCAAGGGAAGGAGGTCGTGGGGAATGGAGAGTAAGTGACAGAATCACTGGGCTCGCAGTCTCAGGGTGAAGTAGAATTTTTTATGTAATGTGCCTTCCCAAATAACAGAATCCGCTCCCTTGCCCCCTTGCCATTCTGGACAGCCTTCACACTCTACATGTACACCCCAGCCCGGTCCTTAGGTGGGAGGAGTTCTCCCATCTCTACCACACGGTCCTCCACCCTGGCAAGCCAGGGAAGACATTTCTACCCACTGGTGGGGGTAATTCTCTGTTTCATAGGGCAAAGGCTGCCCTAGAGACAAGGGCACCGGCGTGGTGAAGCTGCAGTTCCGCCGGAATGGTGTGTCCAGTGTCCTGATAGTACTGACGCCCTGGAGGAGTGCCCAAATGAGGACAGAGCCCCGCCCCTAGGGCAAACCAGGACAGCCCCTCTTTCCTCGTCCATCCCCTTCCCCAACACTGAGTCTCCCTTCACACACCGGTAGCTGCGATGCCCTCTGTAGCCAGAAAGTTTCAGGCTGCTCCTGACGGTAGTCGTGGGGCTGGGAGGGAGACACTGAGTAGTAACTCTGAGCTCACCATCCCCCGGGCATGGGCGGCGGGCAGCACGGGCTCTCACCTTGGTAGGGGCAGGAGGCCCTGCTGGCAGCAGCTCCGTCCGGTAGTCATGGTGTGTCACAGACTCGGCTTCCAAGAGCATCCTGGGGGGTTCCTGCTGCGCCTGTACCTCTTTACTATCCACCCCTGCAGAGTGTCAAGGCCACCTTCTCCCAGTGTGGGTCCTTTCCTCCCCTTCTCAACTCCCCCCTGCCTCTTACCAGATCTGCTGGTGCAGGGTCATCTCTAGCAGGGCTTCCCTCTTCCCTGTGGAAGGGCAGGGGAGGGGGGTTAGAGAGAATAGGAAGTCTGCGTGTGAGCAGGTTGAGTAGAAACGCGTTTGAGATAAGGAATGAAAATCCTATGGGTTAGTTCCCCCACCCAGCTTCTTTTCTATATCCATTGCACTAGCCACGGTCCCACTGGAAATCCTTGCCTCTCTCTCTTTTTTTTTTTTCCCCTAATGGATTCATTCTGGCTGTCCCTCAGGCTTCCCACCTCGAAGTGGCCGCTGCGGCTTTGCTGGTAGTTGGTAGGAGTCTTTCTGGGTGGTGCTGGAAGGCACAGGGGACTGTAGCTGCAGGGTCAGCAGTCCCCGGTGTCCGTGTCGGAAGAAGAAACTCTCAGAGCCATCCGGAATATTTGGGACTTGATCCAGGTGGTTGGTGGCTCTCTGTGGGTCCCAAGTTGAGTGGCCATGAGGTCCCTTTGGGTATGAAGGACTCCCACCACACCCCTGAGTAAACTGACGGTAACCTTCAAGAAAAAGGGGCATGCCCAAACCTTAATACCTCTTCCTCCCAGTTGTGAAGGAGACAATGGCCCCGTATCAATGCTTCGGAGAGCCTATTAGATTTCTCTTCAACCTTTGAGGGCAACCCTTGGGCACAAGGTTCTGGGACTGGCAAAAACTCCCAACCTGGCTGCTTGGAAGGCTCCGGGAACCCTTGCTGATGCCAGGAGTTGTACTTAGGGACCAGATTTGATCTAAGGTACCCAAGCTTAGGGCTGAGGCCAAGGTCAGTGCTAGTGCCAGTGCCCACACCAACACCAAGGCCAAGACGAGGGCCAAGACCAGGACCAGGACTAGGACCAGGTCCAGGATCAGGACCAGGGTCAGGGCCAGGACCAGGGCCAGGGCCAGGCTTAGAACCAGAGTCAGGGCCAGATCCAGCGCCAGAGGCGTCCTGGCCAGAGCCCCGCTTAGGACTAGAACTAGAGCCGTCCTGGCCAGAGCCCCGCTTAGGACTAGAACTAGACTCCAGAATAGGCCCAGAGCTAGAATCATGCATAAGGCAGGAGCGAGAGCTGTCAGTTGTAGTACGGGGGTCCCGCTCAACACAAGAAATATAGGTGGGTTCAAAGCCCGGGTTCTCGGGGCTTATCTTATGGGTAAAACCCGTTTCGGCACAGGGGGCCCCAAGGAGATCGAGGTCAGAGGAGGGGACCGTGAGAGCAATCTCAGAGCAGGGGCCCTTTGCAGATAATGCAATTGCTTTGGCAGTGGAAGCGGCTACAGCGGCTGCTGCAGCGGATGCAGCGGATGCAGCCGAAACAGCTGCTGCGCTTGCGGCTGCCAGGGCAGAACTAGGGCAGCCATCTGAAGTGGACACTAGTCCTTCGGAGCTGGGCTGGACGTCTAGAGACCTGAAAGAGAGCAAGCCGCCAGTCTTGTCAAAAAAAACAGCCGGGGACGGCAGCTTCTCTGACCCCGGCGGCCCCGGCGGCCCGTCTCACCGCGAGTCCGATTCCTCCAGACCCTCCTGACTCGCCATCTTCGCACCACAGCGACCGGTTGCCGTGGATACGCAACTCTCCCGGAGAAGGCGGCGCAGAACGGGAGGTGAGCGGACGTGTGGGCGGAGCCAGTCGTCTGCGGGGCGGAAGTCTCCCGTCAGATGGCGTCCGGGTTGTCCGTGCGCTGGCCTCTGCCGACTCCGTTCCGCCGCAGACCCGCGTTTGGGGTTCCGCTGGCCCACGGGCCCGCCTTCTCAGCGGACTCAGTCCTGGTATGGTGCAATGGAGGCTCGGGGTGTTTCTCGAGATGAGGACAAGCAGGAAGCGGTGGCATCAAAGGCTAGCGCCTTTTCGGTGTGTTTGCGGAGGGGGAACAGTAGCTTCCCCTTAGCTCACTCTCAAAACTGCGTGTGCTTTTTAAACAACACGTGGCGAATATACATGTGGTGATCAGTTAGAAAAAAAGGGAACCTATTTTAGGGTACGAAAGAGATACTGGTCTCAAATATAATTTGAAGTCTCTCCATCCTTGGTTAGTGAGCAGAAAGAATTCCATGGAGGCTTCAGCTATCCAGGGACTCTGATAATGGGCTTGGCCAAGCTCAGTGTCATCCATAGCCCTCTGCAAAAGGGTACTAAGAATTTAGACTCTGGCACACATCCAAGAGGGCTTCACAAAGTTCATGGAACTACTGAATCGAAAATGAAAAATTTTCACATTTTTGAAGTCCCCTTGTATGGTAGCAGGGTTTTCTTTGTGGTAGCAGGGTTCATTGTGACTATTTCTCCAGTACCGTGAGTCACAATCCGAATCGACTCTGCCGAATGAGTGAGTCTCCTCTGATAAAAGGTACAGGATCCTCACATTGACAGCTGTCCTTCCACCCCCACCCCAAAATGGCTTTTGAATAAGGGCCGGGGCTGGGCAAGCCTCATACTTGCCATTCAATTGTGTCCTACTCATTTCTACTACTTTTCTAGAAGTCTGACTCTAAAGAGTGCTTCTAGTCACGAGGACTTACAGATTTGTAGGTAGCTACCCCTTTATTCACAAGAGGGGCCTCCTCAGTGTTTCTCATTCAGGCCACAGTCAAGGGGCAATCATACCTCTGGATCAAACCCCTGCCCCCACCCCCCACTATGGTAATGTCTTTATATACTGAAGACACGGCTCCAAAGTTATAGAGAGGTTTATTGACAACCCAGTGTCCTTTCCCCATTCCTCCCCATCCAAGAATCCAGCTAGGAGCTGTCCATCAGTTTACTGGATGGTTCAGCCTGGAGGCCATAGGAGCTGTCGACCACCAAGTACGTGGATGTGCAGGTGATACACAGATTGTGCGCCCAGCTTCCCATCATTGATCACTGAAAGAAGCATGTCAAACACCGAAGGTTCTAGTAAGGTGCAACCCAAACCCACAGCAAATCCACAGGACAGAGCAGAACTGCTCCTGCAGGTTTCTGAGACTGTCAATCTTTGTGGGCGCAGACGGCTTCATTTTTCTTCTGAGGAGGGGCTGGTGGGTTGGACCCACTGACCACAGCGCCACCAGGGCACCTTATATCAAGGAGGAGGTATGAGAACTCACAAGGGAGGGGCTCTCGGGCCAAGAGTTACTCACCAAGTCGGTATCCATCTGCCAGACCCTCAGTCTTTGCTACCTTCTTGGCCACGAGGAGGAGGTGACCTAGAAGCTACAGGAAGAAGAAAGGGGGCCCGATAGTGTCATTCACAAGGAGAAAAGCCTTTAGCTGGTCCAGGGCTCCTCCAGTGAAACCCTGGCCTTGTTCTTCCCACCTGCTGATCCTCCTCTTCAGCTTGACTGATCCGAGGAATGGGCTTCTTTGGAATGACCAGGAAGTGCACAGGTGCCTGAGGGGCCACATCACGGAAGACAAGACACTAGAAGTCGGAGGAAAGGCATGGTATAGGCGGTGCCAGGCCAGAAGTCACTAGGTAACTGAAATAGGCAGGACTGTATCTTTGAGGAGTTATCTATGACGTTCTTGGGAGTGGGGTTGGGGAGGGGATGGGTCCTCAGGGTAGCCCACCTGATGGTCCTCAAATAGAATGTCAGCCGGGAGGCTGCGGTCCAGGATCCGGGAGAAGATGGTTGGGGCTGCTCCCCCAGGAGCTGCCTGCTGGGCCCTGGTCACTTCATTTTCATTAGTCACACCCGAAGCTCCTCGGACCTGTGGGTGGGGCAGATACAGCCAAAGAGGGAGTTGGCAATACCTTTACTATGGACCCAGGGCCAGCAGAAGCTGAGCTCTGTCAGCCACTAAATTCACAGGTAAGTGAATAGATCAGGGATTCTCACCCAAGGGGAAAATTCCTGAATCTCGGAGCATCAGCAGTAGTTGGGAGGGCAGATGGTGGTAAGCCTGGTTAGGGAGCAGGCATTACAAGGAAGGATTCAGCAGAGCAAATGTTTCCTTCTCCTGTCTAGGGAACTCTGGCACTGGGGGGCTGAGCAGCAGGGAGTGGAATCCTGACGAGATTTTTAGAGCAGTGGTTCTCAACCTGTGGGTCGCGACCCCTTCGAGGGGGGGTTGTCTAACGCCCCTTTCACAGGGGTCGCCCAATTCATAACAGTAGTAAAATGACAGTGATGAAGTAGCAACGAAAATAATTTTATGGTTGGGGGGGGGGTCACCACAACCTGAGGAACTGTATGAAAGGGCAGCGGCATGAGGAAGGTTGAGAATCCCTGTCCTAGAGCGGTACCACTCATGGAAAGAGAAACCTAGAGGGATCAACGAGTGGCAAATGACAGTTGCCCAAAATCTGAATAGAATAGATGAGCGGGCTTAAAGATCCGAAAAGACTAAGTGGAAATCCGTCAGTGGAAATCTTCACCAAATGAGAGAAACCGCAAGAGTCCCAGGTGGTCTTGAGAAGGGCTGGCAAGCCGTCCTGGATGTTTGAAGAGAAGGGGGGTGGGGTGTCCCTTGGATCAGTGGGTGGGTGGAGACCAACTAAGTGAACTGTCTGCCCAGGTTCAGGGACAGGAAATTCCAGCTGCCCAGCAATCCCAGAGCCTCAATCCATGGAAACACTTGGCGAAGAGGGTCCATTGGACTTCTCAGCTCTGGTGGCGTAGTGGTTACACAGGGGGCTGTGAACTGCATGACAGCAGTTCAAAACTACCAGCCACTTCACGAGAGGCCACGGGCTTTCTACTCCAGGTGGAGTTACAGACTGGGGGTGGGGTGGGGGGGCAGTTCTGTCATGCCTTACAGGGTCGCTGTGAGTTGGCATCGACTCGATGGCCATGAGTTTGCTTTCTGGTTTTGAGACTCCGGACTCGCTCAGGCAAGTGGCTGGGGAAGATCCAGGGCGTGAAAGGCACGGAAGGCTGGTGCACTTCCCGCAGGCGGCACCCCGTCCCTGGACTCCAGGCCCGAGACGGCCGCGGTGCCCGCACAGACCCGGTCGGGATCTTGGTGCCGGGCGTCGGCCTTCTCCACTCCGCGTCTGCAGGGGGAGGCGGCGGAGGCCTCCGGGGCGCGCATAGCGCACACCTGCCGGCCCCGCAGAAGCCAGGGACTCGGGCCACCCACCCCGCGCCTTCTCACCTGCGCGCCCCGCAGCCCCTCGGCCGCCACTGCCCGGAGCGCCGCGCGCAGCCTCGCGGCCAGCACCAGGGCGGCCGCCATCTTCCGCGGGGACGGGGAACCCGGCGGGCCCTCGAGGCCTGTTGGAGGCGGGGCTCCACGCCGGCGGCGGCCGGGGGCGGGGCGTCGCCATTGGCTCCGCCCGCGGCCGGGAGCAGCGGGGCCGCCCCATTGGCCACCAGGTTCCGCCCCGGAGGCGGCCCTGTTCACCCATTGGCTCCGCCGCTTTGGAGGCGGTGTTTCCGTGCCTGGGCGGCTCGGCCGGCCGGAGGTGACTGCGCTCCGGTGACCCTCGGCCCGGGCCGGGGTCGCTGTGCGAGGGCTTTTCTTCCATGGAAGGGTTGAGACGCGGGGGCCTGGGCCCGGAGCCCTAACATCGGCTCATCTAGATGGGGGCTCTTATCCCCCATCCGCGTGATTGGCTCGCGAACAGCTCGGGTCCCGGGGTAAGCGGGGAGGGAGGGGGCTCCCCTCCGTCCCCTGCTGCCGGCTCTAAGGTGGTGTATTCCTTCCCCGAATTGGCCCAGAGGAGGGTGTTGCTCTGAGCTAACTAAGCACGTTTTGGGGCCAGGACACCCAACACCCACATTCGCCGCTGCGCCCTGGGGGTAGAGGCCCTGGGAGTCCGGGGAGGGCAGGACGGCCCCAGGGGAACTGGGAGGAAGGTGGGTCTGAGGGGGTGTCATGTCTAAACATTGTACAAGGGGCGGTTTGAGCTTCGAGGACTTTAATTTCCTGGTCAAAGTGCAGGGTCCCTGCGGGAGCTGGGTACAGGGCTTGGCTGCTGACTCAAAGGTGGGAGGTTGAAGCTGCCAGCTGCTTGAAAGCTCTGCCAGTTGGCTTCCTTAAAGAGTGACGGGCCCTGGACGCCCTCTGGGGTGGTCGACCCTTTCCTAACAGACCGGAGGGCAGTTCTGTTCATATTCTTGTTAGCCCATTTGGCCTGTTTTAGGGCGGTTTTTGCATTCTTAATAATTGCTGTATGTAGGGGAGACTGGGGCAGGTGTTCTGTTTTTGGCTTACTACCAATTAAGCAGAGGAGTGTGTTGAATGTTCTTTACAATTGGGGAAAGCAGAGAAACAGCTCAGTGGCTGGCAGGTTCAGTGAAGTGCATCATGGACATAGGTCAGCAGCATACTTCGTGCCGCCAGAATATGTATTTTTGACAATGCTAATATACTCATACCACAGTTTAACACTGGCATTAAGCACACAGCACAGGTCATTACCACTCTGTAGTGACCCGTTCCATAGAGGTGCACAATCATTATTGGTTACATGAATAATTAACATTTGGTATTTCCCCTTTGTGGTATACATCTATATTTATTCTCTACATGGTCAGTTTTCCTTATTATTACTTAAAAACCCACCACTGTCATGGGATCAATTCTAACTCCTATCCAAGGTTTCCAAGGCTTTCCAAGTCATTATGGGAGCTGACAGCTTCATCTTTCTCCTGCACAGTAGCTGGTGGATTTGAACTGCTGACCTTGTGATCAGCAGCCCAGTGCTTACTGGACAGCATTGCTTCAGCTCCACATTATTTCTTTGTGTGAATATAGAAGCCCCGGTGGCACTGTCGGGTTGAGCTGCGCTGCAAGTTCAGTGGTTCAAACCCGCCAGCCTCTCTGTAGGAGAAAGATGAGGCTTTCTGCTCCCACAAAGATTTACAGCCTCTGAAACCACTGGGAGGTCTCCAAGGAGTTGGAATAGGCTCCATGGCAGTAGGTTTATTTAAACATACTTTATAGTGGATGTATACTATTTCCTCGAATGAGTACCTCATTGTAATTGTTATGTATTACATTGTATCCTCCAAAAATATGTGTCAAATTGGCAAGGTCATGAGTCTCTGATGTAATTAACCTCCATTGTGTGAGCCCATAGGTTGTAAATCCTTACCTCCATGATGTTAATGAGGCAGGAGTAAAGGCGATTATGTTAATGGGCAGGTCACTTCTACATGATTGGGCTGCGTGTTGAGCCAACCCTTTTTGAGCAATGAGAGATTAAACACAGCAGAGATGGGAGGGACTTCAGCACCACCACGAAGGATGAGCCAACCAAAGAGTGGGTCTCCGAAGAGTGGGTCTCCGCGTTGAGACTTTTTTTAGAACTAGGAGAAGGTTGACGCCCAAACACTTGGAGACTGCCAAGGGATGCCATGTCCCTGGAAGTTCAGGGAGACAAGACCTCCCAGCACCCAAGGAGAGAAAGCTGGTGGCCAAGCACCCCGCCACCCACCGCTTGCGATACCTCTGTTGCTGTGGGGCTAACTACCTAGGACAGTACTGATACCTCTCTATTACCTGCATTCCTTTAGGTGAGCGCATGCAGTACTAGCTACCTGTAACCAATGATTCGCTCTGTACTGCAGGAGGTAGAACTCTTTCTGTTACTAGGAGGCCTGGTGGCATGCTGGTTATGAGTTGGGCTGCGACCTGAAACCACCAGTCTGCTCCTCAGAAAGACAGGGCTTTCTACTCCTGTGGAGTTAGTCCGGAAAACCACAGGAGAAGTTGTACCCTGTCCTATAGGGCGCGGCGAGTCAGTGAGTTTGAGTTTTATATTTGAGCTTTGTGTTGTTGGAAAGTTGTTTTTCCCTGAAGAGCAGCCATTTGACCATGCGATTCCCCTCAGGGGTCCTCGCCGCCCAGGCTGTAAGGAAGTGTGTCCCAGACACCCACGGTTTGCGTGGCCTCTCTGGGGCAGCAGGACCCTCTAGAGCCTGCGTGGAGAAGGGCAGAAGATAGAAGGGACTGATGTCTAGGGAGGAGGGGGACCGTCCAGAAGGAGTAGGTGAGTACAGCGCCCTCTAAAACCGGTCATTTCTGTGGGTTCTAGAGGGCAGGAAGCCCAGAGAGGATTCTCCCTGTTTTATAGATTTGAAAACAGAGGCTGAGAGAGGTGCAGCGACTGGCTCAGGGCCTCAGAGCCCATTTAGGTCCAAATATCATCCTTCTCCTAAGAGTCCTCGGTGGATTTCCTAGGCGCGCCCCTGTATTCGCTGACCGTGGGCCCTGGGCCTTTCTCATCCTGAAGTGTCCATGCCCTGCAGATGTCTCCTCCCACCTCTCCCCTGACCCACGGGACAGAAGACTGATGGCATGCTCTTGATGGCCCCTGCTGTCAACCTGCCAGGCAGTCCCCAGCTTCCTCTTGCTCCCCCCTGCACGGCCAGCCTGCTGCCTGCTGCTCTACTCGCCCACCACCACCTTTAACCTAAACATTTTGCCTTTCTGGGCCCCCTCTCCCCCAAACCCTCACCCCTTTCTTTTCTTGCCTTCTAGTCCTGGTTCCTGGCCCCTCACTTCCCGCTTCGACCGCGCCCCCAGTAGTTGACCTGTTTTCTGCTTCCCAGGGATGTGAAAGCCATTGCAAGGAGCTTCTACAGCACCCCGCTCCCCAAAGCCTCCAGCTTTCTTCCTCTGGGTCTTAGGAAGCAGTTTTTCCTGTCCTCAGTGAGTCCCTTCAGCCATGCTCGACTTCATCCTCTCCCCCCTTCTCTGAGATCTTCTTTTATCAGGCAACTCCCCTCTCCCTGTTGCATCCTTCTGGCTCTTTCTCAGTCTATAAAGTCCTTAAAAAAATCCCACACCTCCCTTCAGCTATTGTCTGATTTCTCCTCTAAGCTTCTTGAAGACGTGCCTCCAGATTCGCCGCTGTGCATGTAGTTTCTGTCCCCACTAAAGCCATGGCCTCTGAAGTCCTCCAGGACCTTCTGAGTGCAAGATGTGACGAGTCCTTTTCCATCTTCGTCGGTCCGGATCCCTTGGCCCGTCGGACGTCACTGAGATCTGGAAACCGCCTTGGCCTCCCCAAAGCCACTCTCCCTTCATGCCAGCAGCCCGACTGCTGCCGATGGAGGCTCATGGCTGGATCCAGCCTCCCTCCCACTGTCCCAGGAGGCGCTGATCCCAAGAGCCCAGGGTCGTGGCCTGCCCCAGACAGAGGCAGGAGAGATTCCAGTGGCTTCCCCTTTATTGACGACCTGAACCAGGCTCACAATGGCCTGCTCCAGGGGGTGACATTACGAAAGGGTCAGGTATGAGAGTCAGATCTGGGGGGACGCTGAGGGTTATTTGGGCCAGGAAGCCCAGGGGGCGCGGCTTGGGAGCTGGGCAGGCCAGAGGGCCCCTGCGAGTCCTGGGCTGTGAGGTCAGAGCTGTGTAGGATGACTTCCTGAAGAGCTGGCATCTCTGCAAAGGGCAAGTAGTCTGCACCTGGCGGTGGGAATCGGTGCAGGTATGAGATGTGGAGGAAATGGGGAGCAGGGTGGGGTGGGGTGTGAAGTTGTACTGGGGAGGCCGTTGAGAGTGACAGTGCTTTATGGCGTGGCTTTCATTATAGGTTCTGGAATGGTCACACACCCCCCCCCCCGGCTGCCCCTCACCGTGAGGCCTCCCTCCTCGTCTCCGTGCCTCCTCCGTCTCAAAAAAAGTCTCGTGTTCTTCCCATCGCCGGTCACAGGCTGCGCAGAGGAAATTTGACTCAAAGAACCTGCAGCAACAGCCTGGGACGGGAAGAATAGCGGCAGGAATGACGTGGGTTGGCCACACTCTCGCCCGCCCTCCCCACCAGCCCAGAGCCCCCCTGCCAGCATCCCACCTGGACCCATTTGCAGCCCTGTCCCTCCTGGTGGGTGCCCTCCTCCGAGAGCCCCTTTGCCCTGCAAGGTACCTTGGTGCCTGCAGGGATGTGACCCAGTGGCGAGATGATCTTCATGGCTGTGTTTGCAGCGACATTGGGCCCTCCAGGCCTTGGGGTTGAAGGTGGCCCGTCTAGTGAGCCAGAACTCGCCCACCTCCTCGGGACGCGATGGGATGAAACAGAACATGAGGCAGCGGCACTGGCTCACCCCGCAGGGCACGGATATGCCTGGGGGGTGGAGATGGGGGTAGGGTTGAACCAGCACCTGACAGGGGCCTGCCCAGCTGACCTTTATATGCCAACTGTCCCTCAAACCAACACATGTCCCCTTTCTGCCGCATAAATCCCACGGTATGACAGAGTCCGTCATCCCTCCCTAGCCCGCAGCGCAGGCCAGTTCCCCTCTACCTGAGATGATCCTGTGTTCCTTCAGCAAGTGGCCACAGAAACACCGGGACTCGTCCCCAATCCGGAAACAGTCCCATAGGTAATGCGGACAGCGCCAGCCAATGTAGAGACCTGCGTGTGGAGAGATTGAACGAGAAGGGAGTGTGAGACGGAACCGACGACACCGAGCTTCCCTCAGAGTGTTCTTACCTCTCCCCTTGGGAGTGGGGGGGCTCACCTCTCCCCCCAGGTGTACTCATCTCCACCCCGGGGTCCTCACCTCTACCCCTTAGACTTTTTTCCTCAAGGTTTTCTCATCGCCCCACAGTGTCTTCTGTGCCCTTCCCACCCCTGTCAGAGGCTGAAGCAAGTCTTCAGTTTCACAGCTGGAAGATTATAAATGAAATTTTATGTGAAGATCAACATGCCTCTCACTTGAGTTCTCTATGACTGTGGAGGCCTCGTCTCCTCCCTTCCCCACATCAGAGCCCCCACTCCCTTGGTTTCCTCGGGGGGTCTAAGGTGAGGAGGAGTGGCGGGGTGCAGAGACGGTGGCACGGGTTGGCTCCGAAGAGACTTGGAAAGGAGGAGACCCTTGGGCTGGCCTCGCGGCAGGAGAAGGGCCCCCCTTCACTGCTCAGGTGGTTTCCTTCAGACTTGCTGTGTGCGTGGTGGCTGGCGCTGAAATGGGCCCTCTGTGAGCTTGGGAGGCTGCGCAGGAAGCTCCACAGCCAGGAGAAGGAAGAGGCAGCCCGGTGGGACGGGGAGTGCACACCAAAAGTCCAGCTCGTGAGGCCCAGAAAGGCGGCATGGGGAAAAGAAGCAGGCATGAGCTGGACCGTGGGAACCTCACTCTCGACCGCCCGAGGCCAGAAGACCCAGATGGGGCCCGGCCTCACAATAGACGGTTCTGGATAGAGTGGGCAAAACATGTGGAATACGATTCAGAATCATGAAAAGGGACCAGGTTTACCGATCGGATCGAGCTGGGTTGAACCCCTCAGACGGCAGTCCCTCAGTGCCCTTCAGGCCTAGAAGTTAACGCACATGCGTGGTGCCGTTTTCAGCCAAACAATACGGAGGTCTACATGGCGAACGGTAACACACGCTTCAGAATTAGTAACCACTTGAGATCCAAAGGGCACCCTTCGGCCAAGGGCAAACTCCCGAAGGCGAGAAAGGGCTAGGAAAGGAGGAGGGATGGAGGCCGGCAGTGAGACAAGGCATGCAACACTGCACAATGGCAGGAAGCACATGTGCACAGATTATCGAGTGGAAGACTGACCTGCTCCTTTCCCCACTTCATACTGAGACGTCAAAGACAAAACCAAAAAATCATCTGAGAACAGGTCCCAACCAGCGGCCCCAATCCCCCAGAGCTCATCGGCAGTGGGGGCTGCACCGCCACCTGGCGCCATGGCCGCTCACACCGCAAGTCAGTGTCGGGACATCTCGCTTCCAGCCCACTGGAACGATGCCTCTAGTTAAAGACTTTCATCGCCACTTAAAAGCTCAAGCAACATGTCACCATCGCCATACTGACTGCTCTTGTCTGGGACACTGTTCTTCCCCTGACTGTGCAATGTGGCACAGTGGTGTGTGCCTTTAGTCGGTGAGTGTCTCAAAGGTCTCTCTAGCCATAAGAGCCCTGCTGATGGAGTGGATTATGAGTCGGGCTATTACCTGCAAAGTCAGCAGTTCAAAACCACCAGTCGCTCCACAGGCGCTGAGGAGAAGCCGAGGTTTCTCCTCCAGTAAAGAGTTACAGCCTCAGAAACCCACGGGCCTACCAGAAGTTGGGATCAATTGGATGGCAGTGATTCTTTTTGGACCTAGCTTAGGGCCTTCCACTAAATACCAGCTCAGAGAACACAGACTGCCTGACTGAACTGGTGACTGCGCAGAAACAGGTTCTTAGGAAGGAAGAGCTGCCCAGGACTCTAGGACTCTTTGGAGGCATGATCTTGAAGTTCCGTGAAGGAAGTTGAGAGAGTTAGTCTGGCGCTTGCCGCTTGCCAGGAGCACCACCAGCCATTCTGCACCTAATTGGCCTGCTAGGTTTTATTGTCTTACCCATAGTCCTTCAGGATCTAAAACCTGACCAGGCGTGGCTTTTGATTGTAAACTTTGTCTTGATCCTGCTGATAGCCTGTACTGTCAGTCCCCTAACCACACCATGGAGACTTGGTTAGGATAGCAGAGTCACAATGGAAGTGGGTGGGGGGGGCCAAGGTTCTACTAGCTCAGTGGTTCTCAACCTTCCTAACTTCGCCACCCTTTCATACATTTCCTCATGTGGTGGTGAGCCCCAAACAAGATTATTTTCATTGCGACTTCATCACTGTCATTTTGCTACTGTTATGAATTAGGTGACCCCCTAAGGGGTCCCAACCAAAGGTTGTGAACCGCTGTACTAGAGGGATTCTCTGTCCAGAGCAGGAGGACATACTGGGTTAGCAGCTGCGACTCAGAGGTGATCAGAGCGTGTCCGTACCTCAAGGCTTAGTCGCAGGGGCTGGGGGAGTGTCATGTGCAAGCACTGGACTAGGAGTGTCCAACTCCAAGACGGGAGTTTGACTAAAGAGAATGGTTACTACTCCTCACGCCCTAGTGAAGGTGGCAGTGTCCTCGGAATGACCATTGACACCTGCCCACCGATTCCTGAGTGGCGCCCTCAGTTCTCTGTCCTAATTTCAAATCCCCACCTGGTATGGCTGGCAGGGGAAGTAGCTTATCCAGGACACCATTTTGCCTTTGTAAAACACATTCCCCATGATGATTGAAATGATGATATTTGTATACAACATCCCTTTGCTCTTAGAATGTCTCCATATATTATATGATGTGTCTAGCCCAGCCCTCTCTCCTGAACTCTTTACCCAGATAGTCAACTGTCTGCCCACTAGACTCGTCTACCAGCATGTTCCACGAGCACTTAAAGGTTTTATGACTTCCAACCTGCCCTTGTCCTTTGTCTTCCATTT
The DNA here is from genome assembly GCF_050624435.1 of Tenrec ecaudatus. NCBI lineage: Eukaryota > Metazoa > Chordata > Mammalia > Afrosoricida > Tenrecidae > Tenrec > Tenrec ecaudatus. The sequence continues at coordinate 33,100,940 of NC_134539.1, forward strand.
ATCCAACAAACACTTACCAAGCATCTACTCTGTTGTAGGCATTCAACTACTGGCACCACCGCCCCAGTCGTTTCTAAAGCCCTGAGCCCAGCTATCAGTCTAGGCATCCCTCTCTCTCATTTGACACAGTACCTTTATAGCGTTGCTCAATCTACTCTCCACGCCCCCCCCCTTTCACTTCTTACTGGGGTTGTTACCAGGACCTCACAATACCAATGGTCTGCCGGTCTCTGGTTTTGTCTTTCTCTGGTCTACCAGAGTTACTGCCAGAGTGATCTTTCAGAAGCATAAGTGTGTTCATGGTATTCTCCTACTTAAAGCAACCCCCAGTGACCCTCAGAGTATAGTCCCATCTCTTACATTTGTTACAGAAATGCCCACACAAGCCTGCGCACCCAGAGCCGAATTGCACCTGCCCCAGCACTGTGCACAAGGGTTACTTGCTTTGTCGTCTCTCACCTACCTGACTTCTCACCTGGCTGCCTTGGGTATAATTATTTCACAGATTTCAGCCAAAAGACACCTCTTCCAAGATAGATGTCCCAAGCCCCCAAAGCTGGGGCCCCCCTTTTCTCTGCTTGGGCCTCGAGCAACAGTGCTTAAGTTGTAGTTGCCCGTTTGTTATTACTATTGTGGGAAGCACACTAGTTGAGGGATTTTTGTTTTTCAAGCTCACTGTCTCCTGACCCCACAGCTAGCTTCATCCTTGGCACGGTGTGAGCTCAATAAACGTTTGTTGGAGGAATTGAAAGCAAACGTGTAAACTGAATGCTGATGCTTGACATCTCTCTCCACATCCCCTAAATTGTTGTGATGGCGTGCTGACTCTCCAGGGATTCAAGGGTTACAGTATTAGAAGGGAGTTCCAAATATCTCTGTCTATGATTGAGCCACGTTTGAATTGCTGTTGGAAACTGCCTGTTTAAACAGGCAACCGAGAAGGTCATTCAGCAGAGGAAGGGCTGCAGTGGCCTTTGATGTTCTGAGAATGAGAGAACCGAGTAGCCCCTGTGTCTTTAAGGAGAACAAGAGGGGCAGAAGATGCTAGAATAAAGCACACCAACCTGTGTGATCACGAAGGTCGATGGGATCAAGTATCAGGCATCAGAAGACCCAAAACAACCATTTCAATGCGAACGACGGGGGGTCTGAATGGAGACCCAAAGCCCATCTGTAGACAATTGGACATCCCCTCACAGAAAAGGTCACAAGGAAGGAACGAGTCAGCCAGGGTGCAGTATAGAACTGACGAAACACAACATTCCTCTAGTTCTTTAATGCTTCCTCCCCCCACTATCACGATCCCAGTTCTACCCTACAAATCCAGTGAGACCAGAGCATGTACACTGGTACAGATAAGAGCTCTCAACACACAGAATTCAGGACAGATAAACCCCTCAGGACCAATAATGAGATCAGTGATACCATGAGGGTAGGGGAAGGTGAGAGAGAAAGGGAATCAACACTCCCTGACCCCTGCCCCAGGGATAGGAACAACAGAAAAGTGGACAAGGGAGACAGAGCTCACAAGGGTGAGAGGGTGGGGGAGGGAGGGGTAAAAAGAGCTGATACCAGGGATGCAAGTAGAAAGAAAATGTTTTGGAAATGATTATGGCAACATAGGTACAAATGTGCTTGATAAAGTTGATATATGGATTGTTATAAGATCTGTAAGAGCCCCCAATAAAATGATTTATTTTAAAAAGATGCTAAAATAAGCAAGCAAAGCCATCATGGAGAACGAGAAACAGACGTGGTCACCATGACTTTCCCGACCAGGGATAGAGGAGGGAGGGTCCTCTGATGGGAATGGGGGAAAGTCAATTACACGGCAGAAGGATATCGCTCCAGTTAACTAGTTTTTATCTTAGACCCACCTAGGTAGTTCTCTTCAATGGGAAGGGAAGGATGGAACACCAATATAAATAGTGACATGGATTGGGCTTAGTTTAGAAACCCCGGTATCTTCACAGCAGCTCATGGTGGCCCTTTCTCTGAAGGGAGTTTCTATAGATGATGGAATTTGGTATCACAAGTACACGCTTACTGACAGGACGGCATGCACTTACGTAGTTCATCTACAGGCATTCATATGTACAGCATGCTATGAACAGGACTGTCAAGAGTTCTGGTCCCAGGTTGAGACGGAAAACCACAGAGCTAGAAGATCCAGCTTTCCTCTGTGGTGAGGAGACCTGAACCTTTTGGGTACCTGGGACCATGGGCTTGGCACTCATGAATGAGGTCCAGCAGAGGTGCCAAGGGCTTTTGCCCTGTGAGAGCAGTAAGTCTCCTGGAAGCGATGCAGGCTGCGGGGCCATCTCTACTTTGAGAGTCTGTGTAGGTTATCAGGGCCCTAGACCTAGAGCAGGCCCATGCCCTTCTAATAATTTTGAGTTAAATAGCTGTCTCTACCGAGCTTTTTATCAATATCCTTATATTTCACTGGCATCCACCCTGGCATTCTGGGTAGGTGACACTGTTGTTGTGAGATGGCCACAGGCCTGTCACAAAGCTGCCTGGACTCACCTGTCTGGATGGCACTCAGGGCTGCCTGCTTCTCCCAATGGAAAAGGTGATTCACCTGAGCACCAAACTGACCTCTGTGCATTGCCTTAGCCACTTCCACCAGCTCGGCCTGCCTAGCAGGGACTACTGGGCGAACTGTGTATCCTGGGGAGGGGAGGGACTGAGTAATCACGGGGCATCTAGTTTCAAGCCTTCCAGATAAGGGGAGGGGCCATGTTAAAAGAACTGCCCTCCCAGGGCAAGGAAAGGTGATGATGCCAGGGTGGGTGGGGAGTGGGGTGGGAAGGACAGGAGCAATTACGGCTAGCTGGTTTCTTCCCCTTCTTCTTTCCCAGCTGGCATCCAGGCTGCGCAGTGGGCGTAGTGCTATCGCTGACAGCCGCCCCTTCCTTGCCCTTTTCAGCCTCTTCCTTCTGCCCTGCTGCGGAGTCCTTGTGCACCTGGGCTGAGTGGCCTGAAAGGGAGGGCTTCAGAGGCACGTCAGGCGCCTCCAGGGCGGGCATCTTGCTCTGTGGAACCTCACTGGAGGAAGGCTCACTGTGGAGGGCTTCCCCCTGAGCATCATCTTTAGAGGAAGATGCAGAGAGCCGAAAAACAAGGTCCTTAGAGCCGAGAGAGCCCACTGAGGCTCCCGATAGGGAGGTCTTTGAGGGAGTCCCAGAGGGGTCTTGTTTTAACGGGATTTTAGTGGGGTAGACCGCTAATAGGCTCTCAGAGGTGTTGACCTCCAGTGGGGTCTGTGAACTGTTGGCCTCCAACAGAGACCCAGAGGCACTGTGCTCTAAAGGAGTCTCAGAGGTGTGGGTCCCTAAAGGGCTATTGGAACCGGATGGCTCCAGAGGGGACATGGGGCGATGAGGTTCCAGAGGGGACATGGGACTATGAGGTTCCAGAGGGGACATGGGGCTATGAGGCTCCAGAGGGGTCTCAGAGATGGAAGACTCCACGGGAACTTCAGAGGGCTGGGGCTCCTGCAAGTCTTCAGCAGCGGGGTCCTTTGGAGAGGGGTGCTCTTCTGCATCACTGCTGGTATGAGGCTCCTCTGTAACCTCGCCCGCTTCCATCTAGTGGTAGAATAGGGTACAGACTTTATTAGGGTGGAACTGGAGGATTTGCAAGAGAATCCCGGACACTCAGAGGGTTGTGGGATGAAGAGACAGTGTTTAGTGCACCTGAGATACCAGAAGGAAGCAAGAGGAGCTCTGGGTTCAGAGCATGATGTCAGGCGGCCACCCGTGTGTCAGGTTACATGTGATCTGCTGCTGTGGCTTGTAACAGCTCCGATACTTAAAAGCGGAACGGTGGAGGCAGTAGACGGTAGGAACAGGAGGGAGTCTGATATAGCAAGTCCATAGCTCGGAAGTTTGGCGGCCAGCCTGCAGCTCTCCAGGGACTGAGAATACCAAGTCACACTGGGCAAGAGTGGCATGGGCGTTGGCTTCAGAGAGTATGGGAGGAAGCCACGATGTGCCAGGCAGGGCCCGACCCAGTCTGGTTTTGTCTCGGCCCCACACAGCACCCTCCTCTCATGATGTCATCCACGTTCCGGCCTTCAACGGCTTCCAGCAATATGCAGAGGACTCCTCAGTCATATTTCCAGCCAGACCTCTTTAGACCCCTCTACTTTAGACTTCTCTCCTGCTGCCTACTGGACACATCTAATGGGACGTCCCTGAAGGGCATCACAACAGAACTCTGGGAAGTATGCTAGAAGTCTCCTTTGGTTCTGGAACCTTCCTTTTCAAAGAGGCACCCAGAACTGTAGTACCACTCTTCGGAGTATTCCCACAAGCCATTCTGTCCCTTCTCTTGTTTCCAATTCTGTCCACGTCCTCCTAATGTTCTGTCTGGATGGTGAAATACCACCTGCCCTAGCACATAACCCTCCCGTCCATTCTTTTATGTAACTTGCGGTGTTGCTCAGGCTGGTGCTACATGCTGAACTCAGTTGAAAGTGTGACAGAGACACACATGAACCAATAATGCCAATGTGAACGGGTTGGTGTGTTGGGGTAAATTCAGGATGCAGGAGGCATGACCAAAACAGGCTAGTCATCCTTAGGAACCCAACTAAGAACTTAACAAACAAACAAACACAGGCATTCCTTTATTTAAGACCATTCAGTGTCCCCACTCAAATGATTAAGGCCAAATATCGTGGCCTGACATTCGATGCCTGTCATCATTTGCAACATTGCCACACTCTCTATTTGCCTCACTCTTCAGAGATGTGAGATAAATCGCTTCTTAAACTCACCCAAGCCTTTCCCAAAGGGCAATTTGGGAAGGAAAGTAGCGGGGGAGAGGTAGATGATGGGGATGAGGAGGACCGGAGGTTCCACAAGAAACTAGAGGAATCAGGGCGGAGGGCCAGAAAGATGGGAGGAGAGAAGAGGGGGAAGAGGAGGAGGAGGAGGAGGAGGGTGGGGGCAGGCTGAGTAGAGAAGGCAAAGGTTGGACCGGCAAGGCGGGAAGGGCAGGTGTCTGGAGTTGAGGATTTCCGGAGGGAGGCGTACCTCTGGGTTTCGGCCTGGCTACCACTAGTCCTTGGGTCAGGAGCTCCTTTGAGGATGGGAGTGGGGAGTGTTGGTCGGATGGAGGGTGGGTGGGGTTGAGAGTCAGCTGTGGCCGGTCAGTAGAGGCCAGAGGAGAGGGCTTGGATGCGGGTGGGGAAGGGGAGGGAAGGGCAGGGGAGGGGAGGGGAGGGGAGGGAAGGGAAGGGAAGGGAAGGGAAGGGAAAAGAAGGGAGGGCAGGAGGGGAGGTTTCCAGGGAAGGGAGGGGAGGGGATTGAAGGAAGCCTCTGGAACCCAAGGTGGGAGGGGAGAGATTCGTCGCTAGGGCAACCAAAACGCCCAGTAGTCTCCACGGCAACATAAGTCTCGTGAGGGGGATTGCCTTGGGCCTGGAGAGGACCTCGGAAGGAAAGCGTGTATTTAATTTTTTCGAAATCGAAGTGTCTGGGTAAGATCTGCGAGGAGGTGGGCAAGGTGTTTGGGTTCAGCCAGGGCCCCGTGGGACTCCTGTGCGGTCTCTGTAGAGAGGTCACCGTGGGCCCTGCGGCTCTGGGGGGCAGCGGGGCTCTGTGACCCGGTGAGGACCGCGGGACCTCAGGTAGCCGGCGCTGGGGCGGAGTCTGTCTTAGACCCCGCAAGTCCAAGTTGGAAACCAATAAAATAGGGAAGGGGGCGGGTCCTACTGTGAGAGACCAATCGAACCGGCCGGGGGCGGAGCGTCATGCTGACGTCAAGCCGAGGCCGCCGCCGCCGCCGCGGGGCCTGGTGATCGCCGGTCCAGCGCTGCCCGGAGTCGCTCAGGCCCGAACTCCCGCCCAGGTCCCCGGCCTGGTCCCAGCCGGCTCATCCCCATCCTCCGGCCCGCGAAGACTGCGGAGGTCACACCCTGGGGTTGGGGAGCGGAGCTGCGGGTCAGATCTGAGAGCGTCCCGCGCTGGCCCGTCCGGCCCCGCCCCTGCCCGGGGCCATGGCCCAGCCCTTGTCCCGGCCCCTTGTCCTATCCCGACCCGGGCCGCGGCCCCGGGGCCCGCCCTCGCCCCGCTGCCCAAACCGGCCCCCGTCCCGGCCTGGGTCGCAGCCACTGCCAAGGACCGGATGCCAGTTCTCCTCGCTTCCTTCTGGGTCCCAGCTCCGGCCACCCACCGCGTCCCAGTCCCTGCCTGTGGCCTGGCCCCCGTCCCCGGCCCTGCCGGTGTTCCACCCCATTTCGCACATTCCAGCCCAGCCCCTATCCCAACCCCATTCCCAGGGTCTGTCTAAGCCCCTAGCTCGACCCCATCCCCACTGCCAACCCAGGCTTCTATCCCTTCCCCTAACCGCGCACAAGCCCAGCGCCTTAGCCCAGCCGTGGCCCACAGCCCTGAGTTTACCTAAGGCTCTCCCAATACGCCCCCCTCTCTCACACTCCCCGCCCCTCTCCCAGCCCCGAATCAGATCTGGGCTCCAGCTGTCGCCAGCCCTTCTGCTGCTGTTGCTGTTCTCTGTCCTTGGCCACGGGGCTGGTGAGTGCACAAGCAGGAAAGACCGAGGCAGCGAGGGGACTCCGACCGGGAGGGCTGGACTGGAGGGGTTCTGCAGGGGTGGCCTGGGGAACTGGATCTCCCAGGGAGACGCAGGGGAAAAGAACTGGGAGAGAGAGGTCTTCGACAACCCGCAGAGTTGGGAGGGGGTGGTAACTGTGGGCCTGGAGATTCAGCAGGTGGCCCTAATGCTTGACCTAACCCCACCCTGCCTCTTACTTTCCCAAGGAATCCTCCAGAGCTTTGCTGTCGCGCTCAGAGTTTGATGGGACAAGACATGGTCTGACGCGAGAGAGCCTCTAGGCCAGTGTGGGAAGATAGAGCCCAAAGCCTTTGAAATATGGGGCATGTGAAGGAAACAGGCTGAAAGATACCGTGGAACAAACAGATGAACGTGGGTAGCTTAGTCACCATTCGAACACATTTTCTTGTAATGAGTCTTATTTTAAGTAAGTGTGATTTGCCTAGAGATAATTTCTGACACTCTTAAGAGCAGGGTGACAAGCTCCCCAGGCCACTTTACTGTTGGGGAAACTGAGGGTTAGTAAGGAGGTGGGTTTGCCCAAGCTCACACAGCTTGTAAATGGCAGTACTGGGGTGTCCTTAATTCCTTTTCCAGGAATTCTTGATTCCTTGTGTTTTCTTTCTACTGCAACCTATGCCTAAAAGGAAAGCAGTCTCAAGTGGGGAAAGGCTCAAAGCACAAGCCCTCTTTACCCTGACTGCCCACAAGAGGGCTTCCTTCACAAACCATCCTGAGCTAGCTAGTTGCCAGCCCAGGCCCCGCAGCCAGGGAGGGAGAGGGTCAACTTTCCAGTGGGTGGGCTATGAGTGAGAATGGGGTCCTGGCCTTAGCAATGTGGATAGCTTGATGTGTCTGAGCATTTGTGTGTGTGTGTATCTGAGGCATGCCAGGCATATGCAGCCTGTGTGCATGCTTGTGTGTTGCTTAGTGCATGCACATGTATGTTGTTTGGGGTGCATGTGCGTCTGTGCATTCCCCGAATGCCTTTGTGATTTGCCACAGGGAGGATCCATGTTGTGACCCAGGCATACATCTCTTCAGCTTTTCTTAAAGCAGCCCCTTCAGAAGTGGTTGCTCCTGGGTTGAAGGCAGTGCTAGGTGCTTCCCAACAAATAAGCAGTTCAGCTGCCTCCGGCCACTCTCCTGAAGGGGCTCAGGGTGATTACTGCCGTGGAAAAATCGGGCATTCAGCAGAGGCAGTAGCTAGGTCAGTTTTGGTGAGGGGGAGTCCGAACTGTTGAACCCCCAGCCCTGCCATCATGAGCACCTGGAGCGACATTGGGCTGGCTAGGGGTAGAGTGTGACAGACAGACAGTGATACAAAGCTGAGAGATGTAGCTGGAGACACGATCCACTCTGGGCCCATGTGGTTGCTTTGGTCAGAGTGGTGGCCTAGAACACCACATGGGTCCCACTGCAGGCAGGGCTCACTGGGTGCAGTGAGTAGTCACTGCCTGGTCACTGGGACCCAGCACACACTGGGACCTGGCAAGTAGTGATGGCAGTGTAGAGTCTGGCAGTGCCATGGAAGCACCACAGCATGGGACTGCACACATTTGGCCTCAGTCAGTGTCATCGTTGGGTTTGATCTCCCATCAGGAGTGGAAGTCACCACCTCGACTTTTTAGCCTCATCCCTGAACCCTTGAGTGGTCTCCCTGGCTTAGCTGACGGCCGGCCTAGTCTAGGAAGTGATGGTTTGTGCTGCCCAGTGTGAGCCTGGGAGTCTCTGGGGGGCATCAAGGGTTAAGTCCTTGGCTGCTAACAGGAAGGTAGGAAGTTCAAACCCATTCAGAGGCACCGAAGACAGGTCTGGTGGTTTCCTTGTGAAAGGTCACAGACATGCAATTGCTAGGACACACGGCTCTGCTCTCACATGCGTGGGGTTGCCGTGAACCATTGACTGGATGGCCACTGTTTAAAAACACTTCTTAAAAAATGTGGGTGCAGGGCCAGCCTCAGCCTGTGTGTGTGTGTGTGTCCTTGTCTGTTTTAGGCGGAGAATAGTCGTTCTGTTCTGTTCTGGAAGTACGGGCAGGGCTGCATACCTCTGGTACATGGCTCTGACAGTCCCTGTTAAAACCCCAAACCAAAGCTTGGCGTCAAGGGGGCCTGGAGACCCTTTACCGGAACTGCTGCCCGCTCCTTTTCCCCACCAGTCTATTTGTGACCTCTGTAGGCCACTTTGGGGGTGGCTTAGCTAATTCCCAGCCCTCCGTGTTCATGCCGTGTTCCTCTGAGTCACAAAGGTCACTGAGCTTGTCCACCCTGTTTCTCGAAGGCCACCGGCGGCATTGGACTCCTGGCCAACATCTCTTTCCTAGCAGTAGACCCAACTCTAAGCCCAAAGCCCTGCCATCTGGTCAAGTCTGACTCATAGCAACCTTACAGGACAGTAGGACTGCCCGTACGGCAACCCGACGGGGCAGGAAGAACTGCCGCTATGAGTTTCCGAGGCTGGGACTCTTTACAGGAGTAGGAAGCTTTGTCATCCTCCTGGAGGACTGGCAGGTGGTTTTGAACTGCCGACCTTGGGGTTAACAGTCCAACCTGTAACCACTACACCACCAGGCTTCCTTTCCTAACAGTTGGAATGGCTAATGCATTGTCCTAATCCAGGTACCAGCTTTAAGGAGGCGCCATCCTCCCCTAACCCCAGCAGAGGGTGCTCTAGAGCCCCGCTGTCTTCCATCAGCAGGGACCTCTTGGCCTGCCTCCCAAGGCACAGCTCTGGGACTGCTGAGTGTGAACACTCGGACCTGTGAGCCCATCTGGGGTCCCGGGCCATGCGCAGCTGGCAAGGTGGCAGGTCGCCCTCGTTGACTCCTGAGGCTAATTATGTGACTTAGACCAGACTAGTCCTCGGGGTGATGATTCTTTGGCAGAGGCCAGGGCCACCTGGGACCAGTAGCCACCACCTACTTAGGGCAGCTCCCCGGGTGACCGTGGAGGGTGCTGTACTTGGGCAGGGCCAGCCTCCTGCAGCAGCCTCCCTTTCCCAGAAGTCTCCTCTTCTGTCATGGGCTCAGTGAGCCCTGTGGGTTTGTCCTGCTTGAACGACTCTGTCCCTACTCGGTCCTAGAGCTGCGTGAGTGCCCCTCAGGGTCACCACCTCCGGGGTCTCCTCCTGGGCTATTCTGCGCTGGCTGCAAGTCTCCCAAGCAGCCAAGTTTCCCAGCGGCTTCCCTTGGCCAGTGCTGCCAGACCAAGGTGTGACTGTGAGTTTCCGAGTTAACCTCCAGACCCCCGTGCCACCCAACTTGACTCCAAGGGACCTGCCTGGCCTGCCATTTGCGGCCCTCATCCCCTCCCCAGCTCAGCTCTTAATGATTTTCCCCCAGCCCCCCTCTGTTTGCCTGGCCAGCCTCGGACTGGGGTTCTCCAGCTCACTGGGGCTTTATTCCTGACAACCACGATCAGGCAGCTTGGCATTTCAGTTCCAGCCTCACTCCACCCTGGCCTGCTGGAATGTACCCAAGTGGTTAGAGATTCTCCAGGGCCACTGATTGACTGTCTCCTTGGGCTTCTCCCCAGAGAGGCACCGCCGACTGCTTCTTCTGAATCCGAGAGGGCCTGATTCCTGGGGGCACACGTGGTGGCCTGTCAGCTCCTGTCCCGGCCGCGGCCACCCAGCAGGTCCCTTGTAACCTCGCCACACTTTGCTGTCCCCCTGCTTGCCCTGAGCCAGTACCCAGCCAGCCCTGTGAAGCTGCTGAAGGTTTTCATGGCCCTTAACGAACCACAGGGGACCAGCAAGGGGTGCAAATCAGCAGAGAAGTGATCACACAGCCCCAGGCTGACTCCCAAGCCCCACCGGTGGAGCTCTGGCCTGCTCAGTGGTGTGCATGTACACACACCACCCCCTGTTTTGTTAGACTTGCCAGTAGGAGGACAGTGGCTTTTAAGTAGGGTTAGCTGTGGGTCAGTTTGGATTTGGACATGCCTGAATCTTAGTTTTGTGCCCCAGTTCCCTTCCCAGTCAGGAAAGTTGATTTCTCGCAGGGCTTTTGTAAGGATTGAGCCAGAGGGTGGCTGGGCTGGACCAGACCTGGTTCCCGGGCCGGCTGGGCTGGGAGGAGCATTTCTGTGGTGTGGGCCCTGATTACGTGGCTTTGGTGAGGGGAGATGCTCTGCCTGTGTGTCCTGGAGCGGCGCTCTGTCCTACCTGCCCCCCTCTCTCTACTGCCCCCAGGAGGCCTTTTCCTGACCGATTACTCCACCTGCTCACCCCGCAAGCTGAGTCCTTTCCGCTCCTTCGCCAGCACTGAACTCTTCCACTTCCACGTTCCCGAGGACACGTTCCTGGCTGTTTGGAACCTCATCATCTTCAAGGAGCAGGGGGGGACCTTTGGGGCCCACTGCCCAGACCAAAGCGTGACTGTGTGAGTGTCGGAGATAACCTTCGGATTCCCGCTTTCAACCCTTGACTGCCTTCCAAACGAAAGTGTGACTTTACCGAGTAAACTCACCTCCCGCCCCGGACCCCTGGGTCCTGGTGGAAGCAGAGCTGAGTAAAGGGCCAGGGCCTTTTGCCCTTATGACCTGCCCCCTGACCTGGAACCACTTTGTCCTATGTGTCGTGATGGGGACCCTACTTGTTTTACCCATGGCAAGTGACAGTTCTCCTTTCTCTTCTCCACCTCCCACCCCCATGCCTGCTTTCCTCCTCCCCTCATTCTGGTTCCCCAGGTATTTCCGGTCCGGGGCACCCCCTGTCATCAACCCCCAGCACACACACTTCCCAGGGGACACGGCTGTGCCTGGGGTTTTCTCACTGACCCTCAGCTGGACACTGCCCAACCGCACCTCAGGCATCTTTAACGTCAGCAGCCCCTTACCTGGGGACTGGTTCTTGGCTGCCCACCTTCCCCAGGCCCATGGCCACATCTCTGTCAAGGTGGGTGGAAGCTGTCCGAGGCGGGGGGCGGTTGTAGAGCGGCTGAATTCTCTCCCTCCGGAGGCTACTTGTCACCAGCCTCACACTCCTGGAGGAAGCAGCACAGAGGTGGCTGGGATGGGACACGGCTAGGGGCTGCCGGGTCCTCTGGGTGGGCCGGCGTTCATTTGAGGACACACCAGGTAAGCGGAAGGAGCACTCGAGGACTTGGAATCAGAATTCTGGCATGGGGGAGTGCACCCCTTCCTATTGGAAGGGGGGTGGCCATGAGGTCGGGGGAGGGAGCGGGGAGGGCAGTGGTGATGTCGGGTGAAGGACTGAACAGGGGCAGAGTGAGGATGTGACGGCCGGGCTGGGATGATGAAGAGGAAGAAAGTGAGAGGCTTAGACTGCTGCAGATGCAGACGGGCAGCAAGGGCCAACAGGCAGAGGAGGATTTGGATGTATCCCTCCCGGCTGAGTCTGCTGAGGACAGAGGCTGGATCAGACGCCCTTCTCTTCCCGCTGTCGCTCAGCAGTCTGTGGGCGCAATACTGCTGTTGGATGTGCTGAGATTTGCACAGGGACAAGGGTACTGGCATTGCTGTGGTCAGAGAGGGGGCCATGCATTGCAAGGCCTCAGTCAGAGACCTGTGTTTGGTGACAGTGCTGTACAAGAGAATCAAGGCCTGGGGGCCTCTGCATGAGAAGAGGTGAGGCGCTCACCTGGAAGGGCTCTGGGTTCTAGGTAAGCCTGGACTCCCAACAAAACTGAGGATTTTTCTAGCAGGAAGCATGTCTTCATTGGTTTTTGGTCAAATCTCAAAGAGCTTATCCTTTATCGCAACTCTGATTTTTTGACTATTGTGGTGAGAACTGATTTTTGACTATTGTAGTGCCAGAGAAAATGCTCCAGAAGTCCTGCTATGGGTAATGGTCTGTTCTGGGTGCGCAGAGGGAACCTGGTGCCTGGGCCTGGGCTGGGGTTATGGGTGCAGAGCCTTGGCTGAGCAAGGTCAGGATTGCTTGCAGCAGGGACAATGGGAAGCTAGAGATACCAGCTGAGTAAAACTGGCCAGAGCCCAAAAGATGATTCCAAGTGCCCAGCTGTGGGGGATGGGCAGAGGGAAGGGACGTTGGCCGGACATGCTAGATATAGCAAGCGGGGCCTGGAGGAGCCCACACTGCAAGCTGGGACCCCAGCCAGGGGAGGGCTTCAGGGATGTGGTGTGGTCTCGGAGAAAGGCGAGCACACGGAGACCCTCTCCTCTCCTAAGCTTTGAGTGGCAGGAGATCTGCTCAGAATATGATAGGCTCTTATCTGTGGCTCCTCTAAGCTTGATTACCTTCTTGAATCATTTCTGAGTCTCTTAAGAGTCTAAAGCTCTTCAGACCCTGTTCACTTCTCAGACTAAAGCTCGTGGGGGTGTTTCTAGAGCTTTCTCCCAGGGCTTCATCTTCATGCTTTTTGCTTGTACCTGGGTCCCGCAAAGGGCGTTTGTGGGATGGAGATGTTTGGGACAGGTCAGAGGAGTCCCGGAGGTAAGAAGGCAGTGTTGTTTCTAGGGCTCTGCCGCAGCTTTGGGGCTGAGCTCAGGCCTCTCATCCGCCTGCTTGAGCACCTGCTCTGAGGCAGGCCTCGGCCTGGGCGCTGAGGACACAGACACACAAGAGGGACGCTAAGGAGAGGTGGGGGAGATGGCTAACCCAGCTTGGCAGTGCGGTGGAAGTGGTGTTAGGAGACTGTTGGAAGTGTGGCCCGATATTGCTAAGGCAGGCAAGGGTTATGGGAATAGCATGGGCCAAAGCTTAGACGTGAAAACGGATGTGGTTCCTTGTGGCCCAGGTGTTGGGCCAGGGAATCATGAAGGGACTACAGTGCTGGGCTAACAAGTGTGGGTTTTAGCCCGAGATGAACTTTTATCCTGAAAGCGAGAGGGTGCCGGGAGAGACTGCCCAAGGGTAGCCATGTAGCTGAGCTAATCCACACTCTGCAGGCCCTTTGGAATGCAGTCATCACTGCTCCCGGTCAAGGGCCTGCCCACACAGTGAGGACACGGCACATTTTGTTGCCTTTTGCCGCCTTCTCAAACACAGTGTCCAAAGCGGATTGTATTTCTCCTCCTTTGCTTGTCCCTTCTTCCTAGCACCCACTTCTGTCTGGTCCCCATTCCCTCCATCTCCTTGCCTGGCCTTTCTCGGCACATGCGTTCATGTCCCAGCCGCCAGTCTGCCCTGGCTTGTTGGTTGTGGGTACCAGCTGGCACTCAGATGGCTCACGAGATGTCCGTGCTGCCAAAGGCCCAGGGCACAGGCTTTCCCGCAGGGTGCCCTCTTCTTCTGCCCCAGACACGAAAGGAAGGAAAACCAGGTAAAATAAGGAAACCAGAAGATTGTAGAATGAGTGCGATTCTGTTAACTCCACCAGCTAGGCCCAAGCGTGGTTCAGTATTGCAACCGAAGTGATTAAATCTGCTAACGGCGCTTCTTCTCACCCCCCACCCCCGCCTCTAAGTTATTTCGTTTATATTTCAAATAGGTTATATATGCTCCCGGCACAACATTCACAAGGTACAAAAGGCATACAGTGAAAAGTAAGTCTTGCTCTTTCCTTCTTCCCTCCACCCGCCACAGCCCTTCCCCAGAGTTAAGTCGTAACCACCTCCGACCTGTATTGCTGCTGCTTCTTGAAGCACTATCTCCCCGGGCCCTTGCGACTCTGCACAAGTGTCCTGGTCACTCCTGCTCTCTCTCCTTCGCTGGTTTTCCTCTGCCCGACAGCTCTGTGCTGGAGTGCCCCCATGCCGGGCTCTGGGACACCCCTTTATTTCTGCATTCTCTTTCTGGACATTACAAGAGTCGTTTTCCATGATATCTATACGTTGGTGCCTTGCAAGTGTATTCAGCCTGTTCTGATTTTTCGGAATCTCAAGCACTGGCATTCCTAGATCGATGTCTAGTAGGTGTCTCGAACTAAGCATGTACAAATCAGACCCAAATCCGAGGTAAGCAGTTGGCTCTTTGGTATCCGTCCCCCTTCTCCCAGTCCTACTCTCCTTCTCACGTTTTTCGACAATGGCCCTTTCTATCACCAAGTGCTCAAGCTCCAAGTTAAATGCCATCTGTCACCTTTGACTCCTTCTCTTTCTCACCCCCAAAGGGGTTGTTAACTCGCCCACACGCACATGCCCTGAGTGTGTCTACTTCTCTCCATTCTCTCTTAGCATCCCTTCCCCCAGCTTTCTCCTCGGCCGCCACAGGAGCCTCCCACGCGGGCTCCCTGTAGCCACTCTGCTCCCCGAGCAGTCTGGCCAGCGCTAGTTTCCTTCCATGCTGATTGATGCTGATTGAAAGGGGTGCGAGGGCTGTGTTGGCTGCTGGAAAAGGTGGAGGATCGATGGGCATCATCAGGCTGCAAGCTCCACTCCAGAGCTTTGCCTTGGCAGCCTTGTGCAGACTGTTCTGAAGAAACCCAGCCCACTCTTTCTGGGATGTGCTCCGAATCCATCTGCCTCCCATTCCAGGATCCTCCAGGCCGTTTCCCATCTCCGTCACGTCTCTTTGTTGGCTCTCCTGGTTTCTCAAGACTCTGCTTCGGTCCAGTTCCTCCCACGGTTTCTGATCCCGCTTTCACCTCTTGATGGGCGATGCTGTTTGGACTCGTGCACTTGGCTTCTGCCTTGGCGGCTCTTGCGGGCCTGGCTTCAGGTGCCCTTCCTCTGACCCCATCACAAGTATGAAGGGTGCAGCACCCCTGCATTTTCGTGCTCCCCATGGGCATAACCCTCCCCTCAAGGGAATGGTACTGAATGCGCATATTATATGCTTCAGGGAGGAAGCACACCAGAGAGGTCATGTCCATGGAACTTGAAGTGAGACTAACAGTGAGCAATAGATGAAACAGGGTGTCTTCCTCTTAGACTGTCTTGGAAGGAAATGGGCTGCCTCATGAGCGCCAGCACCTGCCCACAGGTTTCATTCATCCTTCCTAAGAGACTGGATGGATGAAAGGACTTGTGAGGCTATTTACGGTCCTTAGAGCTTGGCACTGAAGGCGCGGGGCATCTGCTTTGCATTCCTGCCATGCGGGTCTCTGAGCACCCTGGCTGCTTCAGGAGCTCTCTGGAGTCCCCTTCTTCTTGACACCCATTCCTTAACCCAAGCTGTCTGAGGGCATGCCAGGTGGTGTGCCAGACCTGAGGGATGCTGCCTTGCATAGGACAGTGCAGTTCCAGGCAGAGAGCGACAGGATCTTGGCATCTCTCAAAGCTTCCAGCCTGATGGAGCGTCTACTGGATGTCAGGGTCTGGGCTGGCTTGGCCAAGGCAGGCATTCGGGGGAGAATCAGGGCCTGGAGTGTTGGTCCCAGAACAGGGCTTGGAGGTACATCTAGGTTAGAACAAGGATTTAAGTCTTGGTTAAATTAAGCGCCTAGTTTATTGGGTCAGTCTGAAACCATCTGCTGAGATCAGGGGAGCCGTCTGTGGTTCTCCCTCCTGCGGCGGCTGCTGGCTGTGCAGGGCTTCAATGGCTGCAGGGGTTCGTTTCCCTGGGGAGACGGGGAGCCCCAGGGACTGGGCTCACTGCAGACTCACAAGGCTGGGAGGCTCAAGAGCTGGTGTCAGCTGAGCTGGATTTCATGCGAGGAAGAGACCTGGGAGGACAGGCCAGGAAGGAGGAACTGCCAGGAAGGAGGAACTGCCAGGAAGGAGGAACTGATGGATCTTTGGGCTCCTCGAGAGCAGAGCACTAGAAGGGAGGTCTTGGTTTCATAAAGGGCAGAGCTGCCCCCAGTTAGATTGATCGACTTATTTATTCCTTCTCAGCAAGCAGTCAGCAGGGAGGTCTGCACTTCCTGTGAGGGTGTGTGTGTGTGAGACAAAACTCAGGCAAGGCCCCTGTTGTCAGGTTGTCCAGTGTCCGGAGGTTGCCAGGGAGGTAGCTGACCAGGGGCGTGAGAGCTGGAGGCTGGAGAAGCATTTGGAAGGGAGCCGGTGTGGAGGAGTGGTTGATGGCGGCAGAGGGATGGAAGGCTTTGGCCTGGAGACCTTTAAGGGGTTTTCCAACCCAAAAGGAGAGCCTTGTTCTCCCTCCTGGAGAGCCTGGTGGGGCATGAAGTGGTTCGGAATGACTGACGGGAGACTGCTCTGTTCAGGAAGGCAGAGGAGGAGGGTCAGATAGGACCGTGGCCAGGCAGGGCCCGGATGTCTGCTGGGCTCTGGTTGGGTGAGGGAACCTCAGTCCTTGTTGAAGATGACGGCCGACCCAGAAAGGGCAGTGGTGAATACCAGATATGGCTGTCAAGGCAGCAGGGACCCAGAGCTCAGAGAGACCTTGGCCGAGCCCAGAGCCTAGAGAACAGGGGTCGGGTTTGGGGGGAGGCTGTCTCGCTGTGGCCCCATAGGCCCTGCTGGCTGTGGTTTAGATGCACCCCCGCTGTCTCCCGTGCCCCCCCGCTTCTACCTCAGGGTTTGCAGGATGAATGTCAGTACCTCCTTCAGCCGCAGCTCATCATCCGGCGCCTGCTGGACGTGGCTGTGCTGGTCCCTGGCCGCCCCTCGGAGCAGACCCTCTGCCCCCACAATCGGTCTGCGCTGTTCAAGTGAGTAAGATGCTCCCCAGGCTGCCCCTTCCCCTCTTCCTTCTCTTGGGGCTCCAACAGGGAGGGGGCCTCTCTCCTGACTCCTCAGCTCTGCCTCCCGCCAGCGTGGACTTCAGGGTCACCCAGAGCCCCCGGGTGGGTCGGATCCCTGTCCCTTCTCCTAGCACCGAGGGGAAGACCAGGAAAGGCCTTCTTCTCCTTCTGCCCACCCCCCTCCATCTCCCTCCCCGCCCCCCTCCCCGTCCCCCACCTCCTCGTATGCTGGGGGCCCTCTCTCATCTCTGCTCCATGTCCTTTCTTAACCCGACCTTCCCTGCCCAGGGTCTTTGTGCCCAGCTTCACTTACAGGGTTTCAGCACAGCTGGTGTGTGTGGGGGTCCGGGGGGCATCCGCCTGCCCCCTGACCCTGCGCCTACGTCCCAAGGCCCCACCCCTGCATAACTCCAGCTCAGTGACTTGTGGAGGTGCCTCAGCATGCCAGCTGGAGCTGCCACTGCCCCCGTGGGGGCACTGGGTCTACGTGCGTGTGGAGATGCCCTCGCGGGGCCCCAGCAGGACCATTCGCTTCCAGCTGTGTGTGCGGTTGCAAGGTCAGAACCCCTCATCTGTGGCAGCCGCCCCACTTATCCATGGACAGACATCTGTCCGTGCCTGGGGAGAGGCAGGCAGGGCGGCTGGGCTCACGGACTTTGGGTCATGCTCCATGTACAACTTCCCCAGCCCTTTGAAGTTCTCGGCCATGGGGCAAACCCAGGGCTCTCAGAAGATAAGAGCCTAGCAGTACAATGGTTAGGTATTCCTCTGCTAGCCGAAAGGCTGGGCAGAAAAGCCCGGCTGTCTTCCCCATAAAGATGCAGGCCCAGGACTCCGGGTGGGGCCCAGCGAGTCGGAATTGACTTGAGGGCACACCACTGCAAGGGACCTCATAACTGTCCTGGGGGAGGCAGGAATAGTCAGGCCTCTCGGACACTGGCCTCAGCAAAGCAAGCGTATGGGAGGGCACATCACCCTTGACTTCTGGCTCAGCATTGTCTTTACTGCCCTTGGGGTGAGACAGAGGAACCCCCCCCCCCCCAAACAGGACAGCATTCCATTAGCTGTGACCATGGGAAACTCTAGCCTTCACCCGGACACTTAGTCCTGATTCCTGCCTACCCTTTGCTCAGTTCTGTTTGGTTCAGATCTGGGCTGGGGGAGGACAGGGGGGAGGGCTGCAAGGTGGGGTGGGCACGGACCCCAGCTCTGGTTTCCTTTCCCTTACAGAGTGTCCGCAGCCCAGCCTGTCCCGCGCCCTGGTCCCTGGAGCTGCCATGAACATGCCCCAGTCACTGGGCAACCAGCCATTGCCCCCAGAGCCTCCATCCCTTGGGACCCGTGCAGAGGGGCCTGGGGCCACGTCCCCGCCCGAGCATTGCTGGCCAGTGCGCCCGACACTGCGCAATGAGCTGGATACCTTCTCGGTCCATTTCTACATCTTCTTTGGCCCCAGCGTGGCGCTTCCCCCGGAGCGCCCAGCCGTGTTCGCCTTGAGGCTGCTGCCTGTGCTGGACAGCGGAGGCGTCCTCAGTCTGGAGCTCCAGCTCAACGTGGTACTCTGGGAAGAGGAGGGAGCTGTCGTGTGGGGGAGCCCGGGGTGGGGGACGCTATCTCCTCCAGGAAATCTGCCCAGGCTACTCCCACCCAACCTTACAGTCAGGGACCATGCGTCAGCCCAATTCTAGTTGGAAAACGTGCTCCGGGTGTGGACTCTGCTGGGCAGGGCAGACTACCTCTCACTTGGTAAGGGCCTCTCTCCCTGGCATGTGTCCACTCTGTTCTTGCACATCTCTTGGAATGGGCGGCTCGCCCTCTCCCAAGGCCCTGCAGCCATGCTCAGCAGCTCTGATGGCCCAAGGCTTACTTCACGTGTGTTCCACTAAGATCCTTTTGTTTTTATTTTCTACAAATCAGTTAAACACCTTTACCTTTCAAAATTATTATTATAAAGCAATAGAAACACATATAAAACCTTCAGAAAGTAGAGCTATACACCCCCCTAACCCAACAGCTTAGCTCTGAGCTTTGGGTCCTCTCGGTTCTGTCCGCAGTAACTGCACGGTTTATCTGGTTGTGATCATGGGAGAGGGGCCAGCTGTTCACGGGGCAATCAGCCACACCTTCCACGTCCTCCTCTTCCTGACGCCCTTTCTTCCTTTATTGCTCTAAGTGACTGGAGAGGAATTGTGGGGCTTGGATGGCTGATCAAAACCTTTTAAGACCCCTGACATGATGCAGCAAATGAGGTAGAGCAGAAGCACCACAAATGTCATTAGGCCAATGAATCGGACTGCCCCACGAAACTATGACCCTCAACCCCAGGTCCCATGGGGTTTGTGGTTACGCAAGAGGAGGCTGTGAGGTTTTGATCTGACCTGGATGCTGTAGGTCTCGAACTCTGATGTCTCGAGTCAAGTTCTCTCCACACCTGTACTTGTTCTCCCTCAGTATCCTGAAATAGAGGCCTCACCCGCTTGCAGCCTTCACCCTCTCCCCATCCTCATTCTTCTTGTCCATTCACGCTGCAGGACACCGCTTATATTCCACCCATCTGCACGCTGTGACCCTTACTGCCCCTCTCAGACAGCCTGTCACGTTCTTTCTGAAAGGTGCGTCCATTCTGGTAGGTAGACTCTCGTTCCCTCCAGAGAGCCTGAGTTTTTGCCTTGAGCATTTGGGTCAGGAAACTCCCACGCATCGCACCTGTTCTGGTGCCCTCGCGGAATGACTTCCTGGTGGACGCTCTGGCACATTCCTGGGCTCCACTGAAGGAACTCACGAGTGAGGTGTCCGAGGCTCATGCTGGCAGTTGGGACAGGATGTGGAGCGGAGCACAACGCTGCTGTATGAGGACCCTCCTGACCCCGGCTCCGGCTGCCGGGCATCTCCAGAGACACCAGTGAGCCTTCCTTCCGTGTGACGCGCAGCTCTGACGGCACACTCTGCTGCCCTCGTTGCCTTCCCCGGTGCCCTGCATCTGGGGACACACCTGACTGTGTCCCCCTCTTCTTCTGATGTCCCTCATGCGTTTCGGGTATCCTGTTAGGTGTACTCTCTTACCTGTCTGAAATCCCTGAACGAGGTGTCCTGGCATTCTGTTACCTGTATTCTTGCAGACAGCCCCTTACAGCCGCTCCTGGGCCCTCTGGTTCCTCCCTTTTCCTCCAGCCAGGTGGAGGAAAACACTCTCTCCCCCAAGCATTCATTCCGTCACCAGTGGGTCCTTTGTCCCGGGGGATCATGTTACCTGAGGGCGTGGCTTCAGGCCCAGATGACGATGGTGGCAAGCCTGATGGCTCTCTTCATTTCACAATAAGTTTCTGTAAAAGCCCCTTCCCTCTCCCCACCCCTGTGCTCACCCCCTGCTGGCTGCTAGGAGCCGGTAAGAGAACACCCGGACATAAGTGAGGCAATTCCACTCCACTGGGTCCTTCCTTCCCTTCCCACTGTCGGTCTTTGAGAAGTGCCTGCTGCTGAGGGTCTGAGCATGGGTCCTGACCTGAGAATGGAGGAGCGAGGCACTTGGGAGAATGGGATGTCCATGGAAGACCCCAAGGGGCTTCTAGGGAGAAGCTAACAGGTGTAGGGTCATGGTGTGGTGTGTGTGTGTGCACGCATGCTTGTGCACCAGTATCAGGGTTGTAAGGCCACCTCCTCCCCTCCCTCTTTTTCCCAGAGCTCCCTGCACCAGGAAAATGTGACCGTGTTTGGATGCCTGACTCATGAGGTGCCTTTGAGCCTGGGGGATGCAGCAGTGACATGTTCCAAAGGTAGACGGAGGGGCAGGAAGCGGGAAGTCCTGGGCACAGGGTGGCCGCTAGGGTCCAGGGCTAGAGGGGCAGGGAGGTCGGTGGGTGAGGGACCCTGTGCCCTGCCACCACACTGATACCCCCCTCCACACCCCCCATTGCTTGTAGAGACCCTGGCCGGCTTTCTCCTCTCGGTCAGCGCCACTTCCAGAGTGGCCAGGCTGCGCGTCCCCTTCCCGCAGACAGGGACCTGGTTCCTGACCCTCCGCTCCCTGTGCGGGGTGGGGCCTCGGTGAGTGGCTGGGGGTGGGCGGGACAACTGGCTGCCTGCCACCCCGGCCTCCAGGTAACGGCCGTGTGTGCGCAGGTTCGTGCGATGCCGGAACGCGACGGCGGAGGTGCGGCTGCGCACCTTCCTGTCCCCGTGCGTGGACGACTGCGGGCCCTACGGGCAGTGCAAGCTGCTGCGCACGCACAACTACCTGTACGCGGCCTGCGAGTGCAAGGCCGGTGAGTGGGCGTCCCCAATCGGCGTGACCCCTGGGGGCCGTGGAGAAGATGGGAGGGCGGAGCCCCTGGGAAGCCACCCTGGGCTGGCAGTGGCCTAGTGATGGCCAGAGGCCGGGAGGCCACGGCCCGCTGAACCCACGCTGCCCTCCCGCCGCAGGGTGGCGGGGCTGGGGCTGCACGGACAGTGCCGACGCGCTCACCTATGGATTTCAGCTGCTGTCCACCCTCCTGCTCTGCCTGAGCAACCTCATGTTTTTGCCGCCCGTCGTCCTGGCCGTCCGCAGCCGCTACGTGCTCGAAGCTGCCGTCTATGTGTTCACCATGTTCTTCTCCACGGTGAGCACTGGCCACAGGCCTCTGCCCCGCCGCCTGCCCCCGTGCCCACCGCGAGCTTGAGGATGTCTTGTGGGGGTCTGTCGCCCACAGCAGAGCCTCCCAACCTTTTCCTACCCCTTTTCATCAGGAGTGTGTGTGTGTGTGTGTGTGTGTGTGTGTGTGTGTAGAGGGGGTGCTGTGGGGAGGATGAACAAGGCTGTTTGCCACTTAAGATAATATGCGTGGGTTCTCAAGCTTCCCTGCCCTCCCCTCGTTGCCCCAGCCCACTGGCAGAGGAGGTGTGTGGTGCGGTGTAGGAATGTGTCTCCTGTGGGGAGGTATGGCCCACAGCCCCGCCCTCCATCGGGCCCTTTCCCGGTGGGAGGAGGGCTCTCTGTTCTGTGCTAGGGTCTCCCCTGACCTGGGCTCGTCTGTGACTTCAGCCGGTCCTTTCTTATGGTTTGAAGGGTGTCTCTCCTTTTAGGCACCATGGCCTCCCAAATCCTCATGGGAACTTCTGGAAGACAGAAGGGAGCTTGCTAACTGGGCCTTAGAATCCTCAGAACTTTTATGGACTCTGTGACTTCCCCGAGGCATCATGGGAGGTGGTGGTGGCTAGGTGCCGCGGGGCCAGAGCTAACCTTGTGTATGACAGAAGGACACTCGGTGCTGCGCTGTCTTCGTGGCAGTGTGGCATAGAATTCCAGCTCACAAGAGGCAGCTTTGATGAGTGACTATTTATGAAACCCTCCACCCCCAACACAGACCCGTTCCCATTGTTTCCCCACGCCCCACCCTGAGTCTGAAATGTCTGCATCGTCAGCGATTACAAAGAGAGTCAGAGGACTGAGCCTGCTGATGTGACTTTGCCCACTGAGACGCCACACTGAGAGAGCTCGTCATTTCCTGCCTCGGCTCGTGGCGTCTGCAGCATACAGTGCCCGCCTTGTGTCCTGCAAAAATCTTAGGCGAATCTCTGCCTTCTTCATGTCTGGGCACAACACGTGCTGTCATAGTCTCCAGCATGAGTAGATGGACTGATGGCCACATTACACAAACAGCCTACTTACCCTCTAGGGCAGCGGTTCTCAACCTGTGGGTCACCACCCCTTTGGGGGTCGAACAACCCTTTCATAGGGGTCGCCCCATTCATAACAGTAGCAAAATGACAGTGATGAAGTAGCAACTAAAATAATTTTATGGTTGGGGGCGGTCACCACACATGAGAAACTGTATGAAAGGGTCACGACATTAGGAAGGTTGAGAACCGCTGCTCTAGGGGAAAGCAGAGGCGCAGGCTTTGGACCTGAGGGTCTTGGGGTCTTCCCACCCATGAGGAAGAGCAGGCTGTAGGGAGCCTTGGTGGGACGCATATGCACACCCCACTTCTGCTGCCTCCCTCTGAGGCCTGTTCCAACCGCCTCATCCTATTTTTGTCTCAGGCGCTGTTGCCCTTGTCGTTGCCAGACGCCCTTCTCGGTACTGTGGCTCACCAGATCTGACAGGACAGCTGTCTCCCCAGGCCACTCTGGGCTCCGCGCAGATCTAGCACGAGCCGCAATTAGTCCCGCTGCCTCAGTGGGGCACAGATGCCAGGAGCCCGGAGCTTGTAGGGAGAGCATGGTCACTGTGGACTTTGGGCACCGCTGTCCTGGGCACTGGCTCCAGAATGGTCAGTTTCTGACCAGCCTCGCTATCTGGACACAGTGACCATCTGAAAAGGAGAGAGCGGGCTTCCCCCGAGTAGGAACACTGCGGAGCCACGGTCTGAAATAAGGCAATAGGCGGAAGAGCGAGGAAGACTCCGGCTTTGCGGTGCTGCCTACGGCCCCGCTCTAAATCCCCCTCCTACCATGTGGGCCAGCTAGACTTCCTGGGCAGGTTCCCGCTTCCCCGCCCTGCTCTTTCCTTAGCCGGGACGGACTGCATTCTGCAGCATTCTCCCTTTGGTCACGCTGTGGTTCACAGGCCCAGGAAGCTCCAGACGACAGCCTTCTTCCCGGGCCTAACTAAGTCTTGGACCGCCTCCGTCTGGGAGCAGGGCATCGGCTCCTATCCAGGACATAGGTTTGTTCTTCAGGAGCTTATGGCTGTGAAATGTGTTTAAGAGACAAAAAGACAAAACAAAATCCCCAAACCAAAAACAAAAACAAAAAGGTGGCAGATCCAGCTCTTAAGTTTTATGTAGCCCAACAATTCAAGTAATGGCCAGAGCATATCACCTACTGCAGTCCTGCTGTGTGCCAGGCACTGTGCTCCTGGGGACCCAAGACACCACTGAGTCCAGTCGATCCTGACGCACCGTGAGCCGATCAGACAGAGCAGAACTGCCCCGAGGGGCTCCAAGCCCGCTGCTCCATCGCTCTCCCATGGAGTGGCTAGTGGGTTTGCGCTAAGACCTTTTGGTCGGCAGCCTCGCCCCACCACCGCACCATCAGGGCCCCCAAGTCCTCACACTAGCACGGTAAGAGTAGGTGGAAGCTTTTATTCTCATCCCTTGCAGATGAGGGAGGGTGAAGTACTTTGAGTGCAAGGTGAGTGGTAACCAAGATTCTCCATCAGCCTGCGTCCACATCGTCCACGCATCCCTGAGCTGCGTGGCTCCCTCCGCAGCGGGGCAGGGCAGGGAGCGTTCACTGAGAACTTTCGAACTTGACTTCAGTTTCTCTGAAACCCTGGACCTTAGATAGAAGTTCGAGTCTTCGGTTCAGTAGTTCTTCCCAGAGCCTTAAAAACTAAAAATGACCCATCCCAAGATGAGAAAGAAAGTATCACCACTTCAAATATGTCATCAGGGAGAACATACTAAGTTACTGTGTTTGACTAACTACACGTCCTCCACAGCAAGACAGAGCTGACACCCAGGGGCCACGTGGCCTTCCCTGCTGGCTGCCCACAGCCTGGCTACAAGCCTGCGTTCTCGTGAGCTCTTCTGCTCCTCAGCCCATCACAAGGAATTCTCAGTGGCTCTTGGCAGAATCCTCCCACTCTTTCCAAGAGAAAATGGAAGCAGAAAATAAGAGACTGGCAGTGGGCTCCCCGGGCAGTAAGTTGCATTGCTTCTGGAGTGCAAACAGTGCCCACTCTGCCCGAATTAAACATGTTCTCCATTCGACGGCGCCCACCGTGGATAGCCCTGTTTGGAGCTTCTGACACCTTACAGCCTTTTCTGTTTTCCTCTTCGCCTGGTTCCATGACCCTCTCCCAGTTCTTCCTGGAAGCAGTGAGCTAGCCCGTGTCCTTGTTCTCAGTATGGATCTCAGAGATGCTACCCAGTGTTCTCTCTCTCTGTGGACTCATCAGCCCAGGAATACTAGAGAAGGCCACGGAAGGCTCCATGCCCCTATCATATTTACGCACAAGAGAGGTGCTTTTCGTGTTTGGCCTCAGAATGCCAATTAATACTCAGTGTAGAAATCCTACTTAGGAGTTCGGAGAATGGTGCCAGACAGCAGATGCATGGAGACCGAGAGGGCTCGTGCCCTCCCCGGGTGACACTTCTCAGACATGCTGGAATGCAGGCGAGACAGAGGGGTTGGGACGGTCGGTAGATCATGTGAGGTTGGCAGCCGACACTAGTGCCTTAATTAAAGTGTCCGCAATAGTTTGATCCAATTCCCTGAGTGTCCCCGCCCCCACCATGACTCCTGAGTCGAGTACCCTTTACCACCGTCTCTACCATAGTAGGCTAGGCGGACACTCTCTTCTGCCCTTGTTTTTTCCGTGCTGTGAAGTGCCCTGTTCTTCTCCATGGTTTTAAGCATTTTTCTTACAGCGCCCCTCAAGGCGTTGGGTGGGAGGAGGTGGAGAGGACCAGCCCTGAGATGAAGCCCGACTCAGTGTCTGAGCTATCAGGGGGAGCTGGGAATTGCAGGCGGCTTGGGGTCTGAACTGGCCACCGTGCTGGAGGCCGGTGAGTGGGCCAAGGGTGGGGATTATAGGGAGGTCCCATGTGACCACGAGAGACAAGAAAGGTTGGTCTCAGTTTGAGAGACTTGAACTGCGGGTCAGGTGCTCTCCACACACATTCCAGTAGCAGGAAGATTAGGATGAGGGTCAGGGCTGTCCGATTTTAGAACTACTGACAGGGCAGGCCAGACCTCCCTACCACATCCGATCTCGAATGGGGTGGGTGGGCCTTTCCCAATTCAGCTCCGTCAGTGACCTCTGACCTCTGCTCTCACAGCAGTACACCACCCCTTCGGGCTCTTCCTCCATTTTCAGCAGACCTCTGCCCCCAGTTCTCTGACCCCTTTCCTGTCGTCTCCAGTTCTACCATGCCTGCGATCAGCCGGGCATCGTGGTTTTCTGCATCATGGACTACGACGTGCTGCAGTTCTGTGATTTCCTGGGCTCCCTCATGTCCGTGTGGGTCACTGTCATCGCCATGGCGCGCTTACAGCCTGTGGTCAAGCAGGTCAGTGCATGGTGGGTCGTGGGACGGGGGGCAACCCTAGCCAAAGAGTCTCCCTGGGGCACGGCCAAGTCCCCTTACCATCCTCGGCCCAGCCCCCCGGGTCCTCTCTCTCTAGGTGCTGTACTTGCTGGGGGCCATGCTGCTCTCCATGGCTCTGCAGCTGGACCGCCACGGACTCTGGAACCTGCTGGGACCCAGTCTCTTCGCCCTGGGCATCTTGGCCACAGCTTGGGTACTGGTGGGGAAGGCTGTGTGTGTGTGGTGAGGGAGGCGGGGGAACGGGTACACAACAGAACTTGGGTGCAGGGCCCTGGGTACCTGGCCCTCACTTTAAGGCGGGTGTGCTCCCCATCATCCTCCAGTCCTGGAAGATGCCTTTAGGTCACAACTAGGGAGGAGGGGATCAAACCGAGAGTGTCTGGTTCTGGCGTGGCTAATAGGGCCCTGCTTTTCTGCTTCCCCCAGACAGTACGCAGTGTCCGCCGCCGGCATTGCTATCCGCCCACGTGGCGCCGCTGGCTCTTCTTCCTGTGTCCAGGCAGCCTCATCGCCGGCAGTGCTGTTCTACTCTATGCTTTCGTGGAGACCCAGGACAACTACTTCTACATCCACAGCATTTGGCACATGCTCATTGCCGGTAGCGTGGGCTTCTTGCTGCCCCCTCGTGCCAAGACTGACCACCGGGTCCCACCGGCAGTCCGGGCCCGGGGCTGTGGGTACCAGTTGTGCATCAATGAGCAGGAGGAGCTGGGCCTTGTGGGTCCAGGAGGGGCTGCTGTGAGCAGCATCTGCGCCAGCTGAGAGGGGCTTTGGGCCTGGCCCTTTGGGAACCGGAACCTTTCCAAGGGCAGAGAGCCCTGCCCCAGAGTCGAGAGACAAGCTGCATTTCTCAAGGACACGGGAGTCTTTCTTGAGGATGCAGACTTCTTCCAGGGACCCAGCGTCTGCCCCAGGGACGTAGCGCACATCCTCATCCATAGGGATCTCCTGAAGGATTGGATCCTGTGCAGGGACACAGCCCCTCCTAGAGGATGTGGGTTCCTATCTTGGAAGACAGAGCTCTTGGCTTCCTTCCTGCGGAAATGGAGTCTGTCTTGGGGAAACTCAGTCTCCGGATCTTCCTCGTAGCTCAACAACGATGGCCGGCCTCTCCTTCCCCAGAGACCGCACCTGGGCTGTGCTGCTCAGTAGAGTAGGGAGTGCTGGCATCCTGAGATGATGGCGATGGAGTCTGGTGTGTCTCCAAGGAAGCATCTGCTGGTTCTGCGGCCTTTTGTCTGGGGCCACTGGTGTGACGGCAAGGGGAAGCGGGACCGTGATGGAGTCTTGAAGAGCTGAAGGAGCTGCAGGCTCTCTGACCTCTGATCCCACCATGCACATTTTACCCCTCCCCTCTAGTCCCTGCAAATACCCGAAAATGCCTCCTGATCCCAGGCACTGGCCTAGGTTGAAGGGAGGCCAGGCTGCAGTAGCTGGAAGTGTGTGAGTGTGTGTGTGAATGTGGGGGGAGGGTAGGGTTGTGGAGGTGACTGAGATCAGTGAGGCAGGCCTCCCTCATGGAACTGATACCCACAGGGAAAGGTGTCTAGGTATATCTGGTGGAGCAAGTAGGAATCCCAGACCTGGAAGAATCGTCACAAGAATGTAATTTCTACTTGGAGTCTCTACTTGTGAGTGCCAGAAACATCTTTTACGGATGTTGGATTTCTTTTATTTCTCCAAGGGCGGCAGCTGAGTTCTGAGGGCCTGACCGCATCATGCCAGGATGCTGAGAGAGCGTTCTCTCTTGTCCCATTGTCCATGCTACATCTACCCTGGAGGTCTCCATCTGTCCCAAGACAGTGGCCCAGGCACCTTATTCCACAGAAGTTTCTTGTTCCCCTGGCATAACTCCCCCCCCCCCCCCAACCCTTATGTCCTCAGACTCTTCCTGCCACTTTCTATGCCTCTTGGGAAGATGTTTGAAGTTGAAACTCTTTGAAGCCATTTCGGTTGGAGGGTCTTGCTGCCTCTGGGTTTCAGCTGACTGGCACTCCATAGGTTACTGTGGTTCTTAATTCTGCCTGCTTATGCAGAGACTTGCTGTAGTCACAGGACTTTCCCCGAGAAGTCCAGCCGAGGGCCCCTCCCCTTGGGATCCTCTTGTGCCAATGCTCTCATGATTTGCCCTTCCTCTGTCTTCCTCTGCCCTAACTCAGGGAATCTTTTGTTAATCTGGAGACGGGAAGGCCTTACTTTTCCAGATCTTCCCCTACATATTTCTGTCTATGCCTTAAAGTCTTTTGGGTTCCTTTCTGGGCCTAGGCGTCTGAAGCCCCAAAGCCAGACAAAGATTCCATTAGTCTGCTTTCTGCAATCACATTTCTTCCTTGGGGAATGGAGTTGGGAATGATGGGGCCAACAGTGACGAGAAGGTCCAGGGTTATGTGTGCCATGTGTCTGCTCCTATATTGAGTAAAACAAAAAAGCAAAACAACATCCCAAACCCTTCCTATATGAGAAATATTCCACACGCTACGATGTACAGAGCTAGCCATAGGACACAGGAACCTGAGTAGCTGGGACTCAGGACAGTCAACAGAATACAGACAGCACTGAGGAAGGAAGTGGAGATGGGACAGATCACACCCAGTGAGTGGGGTTAGAAGGAGCTTCCTGGAAGGGGTGACTTCAGTGAGAATAAAGTGAACGGACACAATGCCGAGCTGTTGGGGAGTGGTTTTTTCCCCCCACGCATCACACATACTGCGTCTATTCCTTGAAGGTTTCCATCCTTTCATTTGATCCCCCGGTGAGTAAAGCACTGGGAACAGTTCCATGCCTGCAGACGCGAAGTGTTCAATGCATGCTTTCTCTGGGGGAAGTCTTTCTACACTCACCTGTCAGTTACCTGTCCTGTGCTGGCTTGCATGCTGCTTGCCGTGATGCTGGAAGCTAAGCCACCAGTATTTCAAAGGCCAGCAGAGTTGCCCATGGTGAACAAGGTCCAGTGGAGCTTCCAGACAGAACAGACTAGGAAGAAGGAAGAGGCGGCTCACTTCTGGGGGATTGGCCACGGAACACGGGCAGCACAGGAATGGTGTACGGCACAGTGCCGGCAAGCACCTTAAGAATATGACTGGGGAAGAGCTGCCTCCTCAAAGTAGGACTGTCCTTAATGATGCAAACTGGACAGAGCTTTCGGGGCCTTCATGATGAAGCGCTACTCAAGAGGAGAAGAAACGGCTGTAAACATCCATTAGTAATTGGAATGTGAAATGTGCAAAGGATGAGCTTAAGAAAATTTCAAGAAGTCAAAAATGAAATGTAACACTTGAAGATCAATACCCTAACCACTAGTGAGCTGAGATGGGCATGTGCTGGCCTGTTTGAATAGGATACTTGTATGGTTGACTATGGCCGGAATGAAAAATCCATACCCCTATAAGGAAAACTAATTAATGAAATTATTATGTAACTGTATAGACCAGCCACTAAAGCTAATGAAACCAAAGAATTCTGCCAACATCTTATATCAGAAATCGATCCAAAAAATTCAAGATGCATTAATAATTAGTGGTGAATGGAATATGAAGTTGGAAACAGAACAAGGATCACAAGTTGGAAAATATGTCATGGAAATCTAAGTGGAATTAGAAATTTCATGCTAAAATTTTGCAAGACCAACTTATACTGCGCCCCCCCACCTTGCCGCCAGTAACATAAATGGTGACTATACACATACAGTTTGCTAGCTGTAATATACAGAAATAACTGACTACATCTGTGGGAAGAAATGATGGGACACCTCAGTATCAGCCAAAATGAGGCCTGAGGCCAACTATGGAACAGACAATTGCTCATATGCAAGTTCAGGTTGAAGGAGGAAAAATGAAGAGAGTCATCTAGAACCAAAATAAGAGCTTGAGTGGATTTCACCTGAGTTTAGAGAACATCTCAAGAATAGTTTTACCTGCTAGAAGACCAGGCAAGTTGTGTGGTGACATCAAAGACATGCATCTTAGGGTCCTTAGTCACCTTTCAGGTCTAGAACTGAGCTCCCCCTCAGCTTAGACTGATCAAGCATTTACTATCAAGAGACATAGGGAGGACATGGGTTAAGTGATAAAGGACATCGGGGAGATTGTAATGGGTAAGTTGCAATGAAATGTATAAAACCTAATTCACAATAAAAAGTCTGAATATATATAAATAGAGTAAAATCACTAAGAAAAAGACCAAGGTGGGTGTCTGAAGGGACTGAAGCTTTCTCTGGAATGTAGAGTAGTACAATGTGTGGAAGAAATGAACTGAACAGGAATTTTCAAAAGGTGGCTTGAGCAGATAAAGCATTATAATGAAATGTCCAAAGACTTGGAGTTAGAAAATCAAAAGGGAAGAAGAATATGCTCAAGTTATATCAAGCTGAAAGGGCTGGAAAAGAAACACAAACGAGTTGCAGTATTAAAGGATTGATATGGGCAAAATATTGAAAACATCAAAAGGAGATTAAAAAAATAGTCACTGGAATAAAAGGAATTGGGCAGCATTCAACCAGCTCAAGAGGTAGCATATGATCAAGAACCAATGGTATTGAAGGACGAATCCAGGCTGCAAAAGACAAGGTGCCAGCATGTGGTGGAAAGCAATGGGAATGCTTTACAAAACCGACGCAGTATCGGACTTACGCACTACTTTACGCCAAGGAATTTGGAAGACAGCTACCTGGCTAACAGCCTGGAAGAGGTCCTATTTGAGACCATTCCAAAGAAAGGTGACCCAACAGTATGTGGGAAATTATCAAATATAACTCATATCACATGCAAATACAATTTTATTCAAGATAATTCTACCAGAGTTGCAGCAGTATATCTCCAGGGAGCTACCAGAAATTCACACTGGATTCAGAAGAGGATAGGAACAAATGATATCATTGCTGACATCAGATGGATCTTAGCTAAAAGCCGAGAATACCAGGAAGATGCTTACTTATGTTTTATTGACTATACATAGACATTTGTGTTAGGCTTCTCTAGAGAAACAAAACCAGAATGCTAATAATTTTATATACATTTATACAGATAGCTATATAGCATAAGAAATAGTTAAATTATAAAGTAGTACAAATGGCTCAGTGCAACTCACTCCCGTGAGACAGTTGTGAGACACTGGCAGTCCTTCAAGTCTTGAAGGCTGCCGGGTAGTCCTCTGTAGAGAAATTTAGGCTATCTGGGCACAAGCAGCACACAGCAAGCAGCTCACCAACAGTCAGCCAGATGACAGGGTCCGACAGTCCCCAGCTTAAGAGATGTAAATTCCAATGGTGTGGCAAAGCAGGTCTTGAAGGAACCTCAAATTACAGTGACACAAACCACAGGTTAGGTGTCCCACAGGTAGTGTAGCTTGCAAAGTGAGGCAAAGAACAAGCAAGGCAGCTGCATATGGGTCTGATGATCAAAGAGCAAGAGACAAGAAAGGCAAGGCTCGCTGAGCCATTTATCTCTCCGCCCTTCAATTAATCAATCCCACATGTGTTTATCGGCAAGGTTGGCACAATAAACTACCTCAACATTGAACTGTGTATGCCACAAGAAACTATGAATAAGATTTGGAAGAACAGGAATTCAGAACACTTAATTGTGCTCATTTAGAACCTAGACCTAGACCAAAAAGCAGTCATTCAAGCAGCCAAGGGGAAGCTGAGTGGCTTCAAATCTAGAAAAATGTGTGTCAGGGTTGTAGCTTCTCTTAATACCCATTCAATCTGTATGCTGAGCAAATTCTCCAAGCAGCTGGGCGATAGGAAGAACAATCCAGCCCCAGGATTGGAGTAAGACTCATCAACAGCTGTGCTGCATAGATTGCTTGCTGAAAATGAAGAGGACTTGAAACACTCACTGGGGAAGGTCAAAGACTATAGTCTTCAGTATGGATTACATCTTAATATAAAAACAAAAATCCTCACAACTGAACCAATAAGCAACATCATGGAAAATGAGGGAAATATTGAAGTTGTCAAGGATTTAATTTTACTTGTCTCCACAATCAGTGTCATGGACTCAGCAGTTAGAAATGAAACGGAAAAGAAAAAAGAAAAAAAAAAGAAATGAAACGGTGTGTTATTGCATTGGGCAAATCTGCTGCACGAGGCTTCTTAAAAATGCTAAAAGATGCCATTTTGAGGACTAAGAAGATGTGCCTGGCTCGTGGCACCTAACAACGACAACAACAAACAACAACATTTTCAATTGCCTCATACCCATGTGAAAACTGGGTGATGAATAAGGAAGATGAGCAGAATTGATGCTTTTGAATGATGTTGTAGGTGAAGAGGACGGAAAGGACCACGGACAGCCAGAAGAAGGTGGAGGAAGGACAGCCAGAATGCTGCTTAGAAGGGAGGATGGCAAGACTTAGGCTTAAGGACTTTGGACATATTATGCGGAGAGACAGAAATGGACAGCGTGCTTGGTAAAGCTTGGCTAGCAAAAAAGAGGAAGACTCTTAATACCATTTGTCAAGGGTCTTCTCTTGTCCTTCTACTACATCAAGCATGCTGTCCTTTTCCAGGAACTGGTCTCTCCCGACGACATGCCCAAAATACATAAGACAAAGCCTCACCATCCTTTCTTGTAAGGAGCATTCTGGCCATGCGTCTTCAAGACACGCTTGTTTGTTCTTTTGGCAGTCCATGGTTCTTTGAGTATTACTCACCAACACCATAATTTAAAAGGATACATTCTTCGGGTTTCCTAATTCAATATCCAAGTTTCACATGCTGTGTTTATCCAGGTAGACTAGAGAAACAAATTCATTGACATATGTATGTAAGAGAGAGCTTTATATCAGAGAGCAATTCTATATTAAGAAAACATCTCAGCCCAGTCCAGATTAAGTTCATAAAGCCCGATATTATCCCATATGTCTGATACTAACCCACAAAATCCTCTTCAGACTCATGCAGCACATGCAATGATGCTGAATGCAGGAAGATCACAGGCCAGGGGGGATCCAGTGGCGGTGGAAGGATCTCAGTCCTAGGGCAGATCTCCACGTGGCTCCTCCAGTTCCAGGGTTCTGGCTGCCATCAGCATGGCTCCACGTGGTTTGTCAACCAGAAGTGGAAGCAGCGAGAGAGTGTGTCCCACCTCCAGGGAGGAAGAAATGTCCCAGAAACCTCATGAGAAGCCCATGCCCACAAGGAGGGATCACCAGGCTGTGACCTGATTGGCATGCTAGAATTCACCCCTCCATTCTTATTTATCAAGTTGACATGAAATTATGTAACTGCCACATATACATATAAGGTGATCAAAAATACCATGATTTGCGTCAGGGGCACCTCAGTCCTCAAAGTTACATCGTTGCTTTTCAACACTTGAGAGATTTACCCAGCACAATGTGTCCTTTGATCTCTTGACTGCTGCTTCCGTGAGCATCGATTGTGGATCCAAGCAAGACAACATCCTTGACAACTGCCGTCTTTTCGCCATTGATCATGATGTTACCTATTGGTTCAGTTGTGAGGATTTTTTTTTTTTACAATGACCTGTAATCTGAAAGCCACAATCTTTGATCTTCATTAGCAAATGTTTCAAGTCCTCTCTTTCAGCAAGCAAGATTGTGTCATCTGCATATTGCCTATAGTTAATAGACTCTCCTCCAATCCCGATGCCATATTCTTCTTGATGTAATCCAGCTTCTGGGATTATTTACTCAGCATACAGATTGAATAAGTATGGTGAGAGGAAACAAGCCTGAGACTCCCCTTTCTTGGTTTGTAGTATGCAATGTGCAAGTTCCACATAAACACAAGGAAGTCTTCTGGAATTCCCATTTGTGATAGGTAGGTTTATTGTGTCAACCTGGCCAATAAGAACATGTGTGATTAATAAGGTTGCAGTTTGATTGGAGGGCAGAGAGCTAAATGGTTTGGTGAGCCCCGCCTCTCTCTCTCTTACTCTCTGGTGATCGGACCAGTGTGTGCCTGCCTTAGTTAGTTTTCTCCTTCAACTTTCAAGCTACACTACCTGTGGGACACCCAGCCCGTGGATTGTGTTGCTAGAGCTTGAGGTTCCTTCAAGACCTACTTCACCATGCTGCTGGTGTATACATTGCTAGAGCTTGGGACTTTTGGATCCTGTCATCTGACTGACTGTTGGTGACCCGCCCTGCTGTTTGCTGCCTGTGACTGGACTGCCTGCATTGATCTATGGAAGACTCAGCTGTCTGCTTCCTTGATCTGGGACCGAGCAGCCCTTGTGAGTTGAAGGACTTCCAGTATATTCATTGTTCCATGGAAGTGAGTTGAACTGGGTCCTTTGTACTGCTGCTGTGTGAACTAATTAGCTGTTATATTCCTTCATGCTGTATCATCTATCTGTCTAACATCTATCTAATCATAAAATCATAAGTGTCCTGTCCTATTTTTTTCTCTAGAGAACCCTGTCTAACATATCTTTCTTCTCAATGCTATCCATAGTTTATGATCCACACAGAAAATGCCTAAAATGCAAGGAAAAACAGAGGCAGGAAATCTGATACTTTACCAAGGGACAGTGTGCCGGGACCTGGAGTGTGTGTATGGTTGAGTGGGTCAGTGAAGGCAAGCAGCCCGTCAGCGATGAGCCTGGACAAGTAAACGACGTATCTGGTGACTTTTAGCCTACCAGAAGTAAGAAGGTTACTTAAGCTGGAGAGTAGATTACCTTGATATTTTGATTTCTGTGTGAAGAGCGGATTTGAGAGAGAGTTTGGAGGACGGTGAATGATAAGCTGTTGAAATATTTGAGAGAAGAAAGCTTCTTAATGGAGTGGCAGTAAAGAAGGGTGCTGATTTTTTAAAAAAACATTTTATTAGGGGCTCATACAACTCTTATCACAATCCATACATATACATACATCAATTGTATAAAGCACATCAGCACATTCTTTGCCCTCATCATTTTCAAAGCATTTGCTCTCCACTTAAGCCCTTTGCATCAGGTCCTCTTCCCACCCCCCTCCCCACTCCCCCCTCACTCATGAGCCCTTGATAATTTATAGATTATTATTTTGTCATATTTTGCCTTATCCGGCGTCTCCCTTCACCCCCTTCTCTGTTGTCTGTCCCCCAAGGAGCAGGTCACATGTGGATCCTTGTAATCAGTTCCCCCTTTCCAAACCACTCACCCTCCACTCTCCCAGCATCGCCCCTCACACCCCTGGTCCTGAACCTGGATTCTTTGTGCCTCCAGCTCCTATCTGCACCAGTGTACAACCTGTGCTCTATCCAGACTTGCAAGGTAGAATTTGGATCATGGTAGTTGGGGGCGAGGAAGCATCCAGGATCTTGGGGAAAGCTGTGTTCTTCATCGGTGCTACATTGCATGAAGGGTGCTGATTTAAGAACTCCGAGGGAGGCAGTCTTCATAGGAGTTACTGGCTGCTGAAATGTGTGGGTGGTGGGGGATGACAGGAAGTCTATCAAGACCACCATGTTTCTAGCTAGGCGAGTCAGAGCCTGGGTGCTATATCCTCAGGGGAGATGTGTGTGATTCAGCTTTGGATATTTTGAGTTTGGGGGATCCCTGTGGGGGTGGGCATAGCTGTTAAACCAGGCCTGGAACCCCATTTTTCTTGGTTGACCCATGATTTGTTTCAGTGGCAGGGAGCTCGAGATGCAGACACCGCTGCCTTCCTGGAACACAGCAGGACCTGTGGGGCCCGCGTGTGTGTCTGCACACATACCCAGACCGGGACCTCTGGCCATGTAGAGCCATTAGAGTAATGAAAAGGCTCAATTCAGTCAAGTCAGGGGCTTTCTGGGGTTTTGTGAATGACAATTTAGTTCAGCAAATAGAGAAGGCACTGTGGGAGCTACAGAAATGAGCCAGATTCAGTTGACTTCTGCCCTGAAAGAGTTGACATTGGGAAACATAGCTAAAGCAAGGCAGAGTGGAATAGGGACCAAGTGGAAGACTACAGTAAAGGAGGGTCGAAGGTAAAGAGTAAAAGAAGTGCATCAGGAAGGGATGTCTGTAAATGGCTGTGTCTAAGAAGAGGGCTGTGAACTTTAGTTCCCGGTAGAACAGCATGAGCCAATAAGGAGGTACCGCCCCAGGGGGAATGGCCGCGTGAAGGGGGAAGTGCAGAACAGGGCTGCGGAGCCTGGCAGGTCAGACCCATCTGAGGAATTTGGACTGAAAGCTGTGGTAATGGAAAGTCATCTGTGTTAGTCTGGGTACACTAGGGACACAAATCCACAGAACCTCATATGTGTATAAGAGAGAGTTTTATATAAAGGGTGCATGTATATTCAGAAAGCATCCCAACCACATCCAGTCCAAGCCCATAAGTCTGACTTAGCCCATATGTCCGACACCGATCTACAAAGTCCTCCTCAAACTCACAAAACACACACAATGATGCTGATGCGGGAGGGTCACAGGCTAGTGGGTGGAAAGTTTTTGAGTCCAGTGGCGGTGTAAGCATCTCAGTGCTGGCAGGGGTCTCTACGCAGCATCTCCAGCACCCAGGGCTGCATCGGGCTAAGTCCATGTGGCTTCTTCCTCAGGGATGTCTCACAGGAAGTGAATCTTGCCAGCTGAGGCAGAGTACTAGTTAAGGCAGCCACACACTGGTCGGACCATCAGAACCAGAGACAAAAGAACTAGAAAAGTGAGGCTACTGAGCCATTTATCTCTCCGTCCTTCAATCAATCCCACATGTGTTTATCAGCCAGGTTGGCACAATAAACCTTAATTATCACATTATCCAAGGAGATTGAAAAGTTAATTGGAATTTATCAAAGTAGCATATTATAAATGACACAAGGGATTTATTATGGAGAATAAACCAAAAATCATCTCCACTGCTACCGATAAGATTCCGACTCATATAGGGCAGACTAGAACTGCTCCATTGGATTTCCAAGATTGTGCATCTGTAAGGGAGTTGACAGCCTCATCTCCCTCCCACTGAGTGGTTGGTGGGTTTGGGCCACTGACCCAATGGTGAGCAGCCCCGTGCTTTCCCACAGCACCACCAGGGCATCCTATTCAGAGAGTAGAGGTCGGTGGAGTCTGTGCAACACTATTTTACCTCTGCATTGTGGTTCGACCTGTCGGTTAGCTGGGCTGGCAGTTCAGAAGGAAAACTGGATCTGAAGGGAAGACCCACATGAGACCACATTGACATTAGTACCTGCCTCATATTGCCTTCCATTGTGGTGACGAGATTACTCTGAGGCTGGTGCTATTTCCCATGGGGCTGCAGTGGGCCCAGGGGTCAGGACAGCGGAAGGAAGGGAGCCGGCGAGAACTGGAGGAGCCGAGGGGGCACGCGCTAATGCGGTGACGCAGCTGAGAGGCAGGCAGTGTGCGTCCCCTCGCTGTCTGCTGCCTTCCCCGGATCGGACCATCAAAGTGGTGCTGCTGTACCTTACCTTCCAAATCACATGCAAGGTTCTCTACTTATCGACTCTAATTCCGAACCGCACCGTGAAGGGAATTTTGGCAAAAATAGTTTAAACCTAGTTAGGTTGACATAGTACAAAGCTACCACAAAACGAGCCACTGATCCCTCTGTCTGGAGGACGGGTGGTTGCGGAAAGGAAGCCAGAACTCCCAGAAGCACTTCGGTTGATTAGGATGGAGTGTGAGGTGGTTTATTGTGCCAACCTGGCTGATAAACTCATGTGGGGGTAATTGAAAGGCGGAGGGATAAATGGCTCAGTGAGTCTCGCCTTTCTAGTTCTCGGGTCTCTTGCTTTATGATGGTCGGACCAGGGTGCAGCTGCCTTAGCAGTTCCCTGCTTCAGCTGGCAAGGCTTACTTCCTACAAGACATCCCCAAGGAGAAGCTGCATGGACCTCCTCTGATGCAGCCCTGAGTGCTGGAGCAGCCGTGTGGAGACCCCTGCCAGCGCTGAGATGCTTACACGCTCACTGACTCAGCCTTCCTCCTGCAGTCAGCGTCATTATGTGTGTTTTGTGAGATGGAGGAGGACTTTGTGGATTGGTGTTGGACATATGGGTTAATGCTGGACTTGTGGGCTTGGGCAGCAGTGGGTTGGGATGTTTTCTTGATGTGCACTTACCCTTTATATAAAACTCTCTCTTAGACATGAGTCTGTGGAGTTGTCCTAAAGTCCCCAGACTCACACAGAGTGGAAGTCATGAGGTCATCAGCTGCAGGCCCAGGCAGGCACATACGCTTCTTCTTAGATGTCATGGGACTTAGTGGTCATGGGACTTGTGTTGTTGACAAACAAGTGGAAGGAAGATGCCACGTCTGAGTGGGACCTTGAAGAGTCCGTGCATGATTTCTCTATTCCTTTTTCTTTTGTCCTGGTGTCACGAGATGTTCCATATGGTGGCTCCTTTATCATCCCGATGACGCCAAGCAGAACCCCCACCATCTTCCAGCGGAGCGGCAGCATTGGGATCATGGCAGCCTCAGCCTCTCCGGGCCGACAGAGGAGCAGTGCGGCTGTGGAAGGAGGGAATTTTTCGGGCAAGCAGCTCTCCCCTCAGAAGAGCTCCGGCTGCGGCTTTCCCCTCCGCGTTCCTCAGGCTGTAGATGATGGGGTTCAGGGAGGGCATCGCGAGCCCATAGAACAAGGCAATGAGCTTGTCCGAGTCAGGGTCCTTGGCCTTGGGCCTGAAGTACATGAAGGAGATGGTCCCGTAGAAAATCACCACCACGGTGAGGTGGGCGGAGCAGGTGGAGAAAGCTTTGCGCCGGCCTGCAGCAGAAGGTACCCTGAGGGTGGCAGCGAGGATGAAGATGTAGGAGAGAGAGATGAGCAGGAGTGGGGTCAGGGATAGGAATGTTGTGGCCAACTTTAATGACAGTGCGTTGAGGGAGATGTCACCACATGCCAGTTTCACCACGGCCAAAATCTCACAGAAGAAATGGTTAATGATACTGTGGCCACACAAGGGGAGGCGCCCGTCCAGGATGGCCTGCAGCAGTGGTTTATGTAGGCTCTCCCCCTCAACACTGTCACAAGGATTTCAGAGCCTTCAAAGGACTTGCTGCATGTTCACTCAGGGTGTCGGGCGGCTCTGCTATGGGGCGCCACCTCCGTCAAGGTCCCCGCGGAGGGAGGCTCCACAGCCGGGAAGCCACCAGTCACTGTGGCTGGGGAAGGGGACATCAGAGCACCTTCTATGAGGAGTTTCATGCTCTGACCTGGAAGTGACATGTCACATATGCCTGCTTGCTCCCGCCATGTGTAACCCTGCCCCGAGCCCAGCGCTCATGTCCTCTCTGTTTGGGGTCAATGGCGGGCCATCACACCCTCGGCATATCAATGTGCCGATGCCACACCCTGTGTCGTGTCCGGGAAAGGCAGGCTCATGGAGCGATAGGACACTGCGAGTCTCTGAAAAAAATGTCCCTCTCCCCGTTGGAATCCCTTGGAGCTGCGTGATGCCGTGGCCCGAGCCCCATACAAGGAGTGAGGACGCTCAGCTTTGATTGTCTTTGAGCCTCTTCTGTGGTGTAACTTCGGGCAAGCTTCTTCTAGGACGTGGAGCCGTGCATGGAGGTGATCTATAGGACTGTACATGAGACACATTGGTAGTGCAGGGGGCGGGTTCTTGCTTTTCAGGTGGGAGACCTGAGCTTGATTCCTGGTCGACCCACCCCACAGGAGCTCACGATCCCACTCCAAGGGGGCTTGCAGGTTGCTGTGCCCAACAGATTCAGTGGGCTTTCAGGTCAAGATAGGCTAGAGAGAAAAGCCCGGTGAATTACTTCCCACAGCCAGCCGAGGGGCACCCTGTGGCTCCCGCTGGGTAATAGTGATCATGCAGGCCTAGGGAGCCTGTCCTCCCACTGTGTGGGGTAAACGAGGGTTAGGTCCTGGCTCCGCAGCCACAAACAACGCAGCTCCATCGTCCCTCAAATGTGTCCTTATATCTTTCCAGCAACTTCTAACCCGAGGCTGCTCTGCAAGATACATAGCACACATCCGTTTTCCTGATGGGTCAATGTAGTTTTAGTCATTTAATATCCGTGTCATGTAGTACAGATCAATTTAACAGGAAGGGGGGCACATGGAGAAGAGAGCGCCTGCTATGCATTCCCTGGGGGGCCTGAACCTGGGACCCCTGCTTCACCACCTCCTCCATGTGAAGCAGGGTCATTGTGTGTGGCCTTTGGGTCCAAGGCCCAGCTCTGCCACTAGCTAGCAATTTCCCGAGCCTCAGATTCCTTCCTTCCCTGTGGTGTGGAGACAATGAAGCGGTTTCTCTGTGGGCTGCTTGGCGAGTCCAGTGAGCCAGTGCCTGGGAGGCCGTCAGCGCAGGGCTTGGCTCATGATGAGCAGTGTTGTCAGTGATCACTAATTGGCAGTTGTGATTATTTTTCATATGTCTGTTCCCCAAGCAGAGAGTCTAGGTTTTAAAAGTTTAAAGTAGTTTCCTGAAGACAATCCACAGGGTGGATGCCTGCTTCTCACCTTCTCCCTGTTGGCCCAGCGGCTGAGTGCGGCCAGGTGGGCTGACCCCGACGTTGGGAGAGCAGAGGGAGTGTGGGGCTCATCACCAGCAGGCCCCCAGGGCTGGGCAGGGTAGGGCTGGGGCAGAGAGGCTCTGAGGACAGGTCCTTGTCCCCTGCCACACTCTCAGCTCACGCTCTCAGGGAGCTCACGGTCCCTGTCCAATTTAAAGTTCAAACGTGGCAACTTCACAAAGTTTCAGGGTTTGTCAGCTGTGGGCCCAGTCTTCAGAGACTGTAGGTTTCTGGTTCAGACCCAGGTGGGGCCTGCTGGGGTGTGGTGGGGGAGGGGAGGCTGCTGAGCAGAGACTGCAGACTGGGTCTCACCTAAGATGCACACCACACGCTTGGTGGCCACAGCTGCTCTGCCCTGGGCCTGGGTGCCCTGGGCTGGGAAATGGGGTGGGACAAGCCTTCCTGTCTCCTTCCAGGATTGTGCTGAGGACTGGACTCATGAACACTTTCTTTCTTTCCCTTTCTTTTGTCCTCCTTTCCACCCTCTCTTTCTGTTTTGCATTCTTCCTGCCCCTGGTCTCTTCTCTTTCCCTTTGCAATACAGAAAAACAAACCAGTTAGAAGCTGCACATTGATGGTAAATGAAGCAACGCACGCTTCACAATCTCACATGATGTTGATTTGTCTTCTGGAAATTTGATCCAGAAAGTAAAAGTTGAAAGATTGTTATGACTTATTTTTGAAGAGCTCACAAACACCACCCAGCACCCAGTTGCTACCCTACGGGGCCGGAACTCAATATGTTTAAGACAGAGGCTTCTTCCACGTTCCCATCAATGGGTTCAGTGAATGTTCTGCTCTCGACCCACATGAGGCAGGCATACCAACCCACAGTCTCCTCGCTTTCTCCAGCTCTTCCACAACGACCTGTATGCCCCCAACCTTTGCTTGGCTCGCCCTGGTCCAGGGCTCATCAGCCTGGGCTACTGCAACAGCCTCCGCCCTGCCCCCTCGCCTGCAGCTCTTCTACTCCATCCTCTCTCTGGAGTCACGGGGTGCTGTTTCTTAAAAATGAGCATTCCATATCCCTCACGCCCCCTCCCCAACCAGGTGAGAGCATGCCATTCAGAATAATTGGACAATATTGAAAATAATAATTAAGAAACAATAATTACCTGTCACTTCTATGGCTAGGCTCTAAGAGTTAGTTCATGTTTTGTCTTATACACATACTTATTCCTATACCTATAGGGAAACGATTTAAATCAAATTGGTGTCACACTGATCACAAAGTCTACCATTCGACTACATCTATCTGCTAATTCCATTGGGGGCATTTTGTACCTCAATGACTCTTCCAAAAATAGGATTTCTTATGGCTTCATCAATTCCACCTTTAACGACACCCAGATTTATTGAAACCTCTTTCTGTGGTTGGACATTTCAGTTGTTATAATGTTTGGATACTGTGACTAGTGTTGAGGTTTATAACCGAATGCATCTGTCTTCACTGCACCTCCTGTCGTCCTTATTGTTTCTGAAAATAGAGGTCTTAGGTCAAAGGAACCAAATTAAAAAAAATCTAGATTGTGTTTTAGGTGGAAGTTTGCACGGCAAATCTGATTCCCATTTCATCATTGTCACACACGTTTCCCTTGGCCTTGGGCCAGTGAGTCGGCATTCGTGGAAGTTCCATTGGTCTGGCTCCCTTGCCCATCCTTGGGTCTCTGTGTTTCGTGGGGACAATGTTCCTCATCAGGTCTTTTAGAGTCGATCATTTAAAGGAGCATAATCCTCATGGGTGATATTTGTTTATAAGCCGATTTGTTATTTGGTTGAAAGGTGACCTCTGGAAGTGGCTTTGACTTCAAGTTCAAAGGGCCTTTTTGGGTGATGGTCTCCGGGCCTCCTCTCATCACTATCAGTCTAGTAAGTTTGGTCTCTTATAGGAATCTGAACCATGTTCTATATTTCTCTCTCTCTTTCTGTCTGGGACTTTCTATTGGGTCAGAATGGTCAGTCGTGCTAACCAACGCACCATCCAGCCTGTTGTTTCCCAAAGTGGTCCTGTCCCCTGTAGAAGAGGTTGTAAATGCCTAGGGAGGGGCCGGGGTTGGTCCTGAGTAATCCTTTTTTTCTGCAAAGGGGGTGATAGGCCAATCACGTTTGGGAATCTCTGATCTAGTTCTTCTGGTCTCTGGCTATAAGAGGGTTTGATCCCTGTGGGCGACTAGTCCTGTGGACTAGTTTCTTTGTTTGAGTCTTTGGCTTTCTATATTCTCTTTAGTAGAGAAGGGAATGTAAGACTCTTTTTCACCCAACTTTTCCCCCCAGGAAGTTGCTGATATAATGCATTCCCATCCCCCACAGCAGCGTGTGATACCGCAGAGTTCTCTGAGTCTTACCTGACTAAACGTGATATATTAAAGAAGAAGGTAAAAAACCAAACCAAAACCCAAACTGTCTACTGACATAATGGA
The DNA here is from genome assembly GCF_050624435.1 of Tenrec ecaudatus. Lineage (NCBI taxonomy): Eukaryota > Metazoa > Chordata > Mammalia > Afrosoricida > Tenrecidae > Tenrec > Tenrec ecaudatus. The sequence continues at coordinate 33,143,932 of NC_134539.1, forward strand.
TGAGGAATGGTAGTTAGCCAATAACTTTTCTAAAAATACGTCTGAATAAGCCCCCACCGTCCATAGGATCCAGGGGAGACTCCTGTCATGGCATCCAGGGCCTAGCAGAAGGTCACAGCTGGGTGACTGAGAGGGTCCTGTGTCTCCCTCCCTGGGCTAGGAACTGCTGAGAGCAGGCGGTGCGCCCATGTGCCCTCGACGGGCCTGTTCCTGACTCGCAGAGGAGGCAGGAAGAGGGCCTGGGAGGGACACCAAGCCCATGCAGTCAGGAACCAGAGGAGCAGAGGGAAGCCTAGCTCGCCCATCCTAGAGGTGCTTCCCTGAGGCCAGAGGCAGCGTCCGATCCATGAACAAGCAAGGTAAGCACAGGCTTCCTTGGGCCTGCTTCCCCATCTGCAGTGAACAATGTCACATTGTTTTTTACCACACCGATGATTCTGTTTCTAAGTCGGGCTGGTTTCCATCTCTCCTCCAACCACACAGCCCCATCCTACAGAATTGGCTCCTTTACAAGCCGATCCTCTCCCAACGCAATGCAGTCCTCAGTGAAGGCAGGCAAGCAAGCCCACGTGGACGGTGCACACTTACTAATCTGTGGTGAACGGTTCCATATGTTTTCCAGCACATCATAAATGAAACCTGTGTGGCATGTTCACTGCAAACTAGTAACAAAGCCCAGGCAAGCCAACTTGGTGCTTACCTTCCTGGACAGAGGGACAGAGAAGGGAGGTGCTCAGTGACCGTGGCCTCCAGGGTCCGTTTCTACTGTGTGTGCCCTGAGAAAGGAGAGCTGGAAAGAGGCTGAGCGGCAGGAGGGGAGGGATGTGGGGACCCCTTGGGGGAGGGGGTGGGCTGAGGAAGAGGTGCACCAGGGCCAGGTGAGGCTCAGGGCCAGGAAGGGGGATCGGATCAGATGTGCGGGCATAGGCCAGGCTCTAGATGCCCCAAGGGACTGGTGTCCTGGGGCCAGGCCAGAGAGATCTGGGAATCTCAGCTGCTGACCTCCTCCGATGGAGGCCATGTCTGTCCTCTGGGAATTCCAACCCCGTCCCACCCAGATGTGGGCAGGACTGACCACCAGGCTCTGCCCCGAATACCTCTCTGCTAATGCGCTCATTGGATTATGGAAGAAACTGGCGCGGTCCTTCAGTGGCCGCTCTCTGCTCCAGGAGAAACACTGACCCGCGACAGGAGGAGCGTGCTAAGAGGGGCAGAGTGCAGAGACTTTGGGGGCAGAGGCGGCATTTGAGTTGGATCTTCAAGGTCAGACAGTCCTTTAGTTGTGTGCCGGGCCCTGGGTACCTTGTGGAAGAAACCAGGAAAGGCAGAGTGCTGGGTGGGGCAGGGCTCCCAGGGTACTCATTTAGCTGGTGGGTTGGTGTGAGGAGGAAGACTGTGTGGCAGAAGGCTGGCACATTCCTTTGGCGGGGAGAGCCTGTGGTCCTGGAGCATCCCACTGAAGCGCTGGTCCTTTACCTGAGAGCAGTGGGGGCCACATGCAGTTCCATGAGGAAGGAGAGCTGATTGCATGCTCTGGTCGGACAAGCCCTGAGGTCATCCAGGTGGCCACTGTGGAGGTCGTGGGATGGACACTGGGAGCTGGCCCAGGGCCATGCCAGAGGAAGGAACAAAGGCCCAATGAGGGCCCAATGGGACTTGGTGCTACCTTCTGGAATCTTTCTGGGATGAAGATACCCTTGCTCCCCCTCCTGGCTGCCAGAAGGCAGGTGAGGGCCTCACCTACTAACCAGAAAGCTCTGTTGATGCTGAGCATGGGCCGGCCTCACCTGGAGGTCCAGTTCTTGTTCCACACCTTCCTGGCAGCCTCCTTCACCTCCCTGTTCCGCAGGCTGTAGATGACAGGGTTGAGCATGGGCGTGACCACGGCATAGAGGACCGTGAAGACCCCATCAGAAACATGGGCTTCCTTGGTCTTGGGCTTCATGTACGTGTAGATGACAGCTCCGTAGAAGAGCACCACCACGGTCAGGTGAGCCGAGCACGTGGAGAAGGCTTTGCGGCGCCCGGCAGCTGAGGGCACCCTCAGAACGGTGACCAGGATAAGGGTGTAGGAGAGGCAGATGAGTGCCAGGGGCATGGGCAGCAGCAGAATGCTGCCAGCCAGCAAGAGGGCCTCACTGACGGACTTGTCACCACATGCCAGCTTCAGCACTTCCACGATTTCACAGAAGAAATGGCTGATCACATGGTGGCCACAGAAGGGCAGCCTCATGGCAATGACCGTCTCCGTCACTGACTTGAGGAGGGCGAAGGACCAGGCCACTCCCACCAGCAGCAGGCAGAGCTGGTGGCTCATGAGCACAGGGTACTGCAGAGGCCAGCAAATGGCCAGGTAGCGATCATAGGCCATGATGGCGAGCAGCAGGCACTCTGTGGATCCCGTGGACAAGCTCAGACACATCTGGATCCCACAGCCAGCGAAGGAGATGGTCTTCTGGCTTGACAGGAAGTGCACCAGCATCAGGGGTGCAAATGAGGATGTGTAGCAGATGTCCAGGATGGAGAGGTTGCTGAGGAAGAAGTACATGGGGGTATGCAGGCGGACATCCAGCATGCTCACAGCCACGATGCCTGTGTTCCCCAGCAGGGTCACCAGGTACATGACTAAGCAGAGCGGGAAGAGCAGGTGCTCCAGGGCTGGGTACTCAGAGAAGCCTTTCAGAAAGAACTCAGAGACCTGTGTGCTGTTGAACGCATCCATGCTGCAGGGTTTGGAGAGACTCAGGCTGGGAGGAGGGGATGACGATGTACAGTCACCCAGAGCCTGTCCTGGGAGGAGCGGATGATGATATACAGTCACCCAGAGCCTGTCCTGGGAGGAGGGGATGACGATGTACAATCACCCAGAGCCTGTCCTGGGAGGAGGTGGACTGCTAGCTTCTTTCCCAGTTCTGTGACTTTAGACAATCTCTTTCTGCCCCCTGGGCTTCAGTTCATCCTGCTGAACAACAAGGAGGATACATTTAAAGCATCATTTCCCTGAGAGTGTTAAATGTGAAAAAATTCCTATGCAGATTAAACATCAATTTGAGCAAATTTTGGATGAGTCCAGTGTAACTCAAACTCTCTTCTACAGGACTGCCCAGAGCCATTTCTCTGCCTCTGCCTCTCTGAGAGTAGCAGGGCATGTGCCCAGCTCTCTGAACCAATTTGACCAGTAATCCCCTTTCAGAGAATCCCCTTGCCCCCTTCCAGGTCTACAGATACAGTTTGGAAGCCCTGGTTTGGGGTAGAGATTGTACGCTTCACCTTGAGCGTTTGTGGCCACACTTGCTACAGGGCTCCAGCCCCGAGCCTCTGACTCAGGAGGTCTGGGTGATGCTGGTGCTGTTGGTCTAACACAGTGGTTCTCAAAATGTCCAACCCGGAGGTGCCTGGAATGGTGAGCGCCTTTATCTGGCCCGAACCTCCTAAGGAACACCCTTGTCCCTCTGAGAACAGACATTGGACTTGTCTCTTTAGGTCACCTCTGATTGCCTAGGATTGGGGGTGAGGTACAATGCTGCTGGTGTCCCAGCCCATCAGTTGGCCTATCACCTGTCCTCCCCCTGGGGCTGCTGTCTCCACCACCACATGTCCACTGGGGCCTTCCCAATCTGCCTCTGTCCTCGACCCATCCTCCTGTTTACTGCACCTGAGCCAGCATGGCTTTGGCTCCACAACTTCCGGAGCATCCACATGGAAGGCACAGTGTGATGTCCACCTGTGGAGTCTCCCACTGGGCGGCTGGGGAAACTGCGATCACACAGTGGGTCTCTGGCCAGGTGATTCTGGAAGTTAGCCCTCCTGGCAGTGGGACTTGCAGCCTATGTTCTCTTTCCTACACGTCCCCAAACACTGACCAAACTAGGTAGACAGCTTTCTCCCACGTCCTCCCACAATCTTCTCCCCAGCTAAGACGCACGGTTCAACCTCGTGGTTGGTGTGTTGAGGTACCTTGCATGGCATCATGTAGTCCTTTGAGGAACATCACCAGATTCTGGGCCTGGGTCAACTGCCTCAATTGCAGGAGACAGTTTCTGCCTGTGAGTCATCTCTCTGGTTTATTTGAGAACCAGGAAGTGATTGCATTGTGCTAGGTTGTCAGGTTGAAAAGGAGGAGAAGGGGACTGTAGTTTACTGCCTAAAACCTGGCTCCTTAAATCAGTGGTTCTCAACCTGTGGGTCGCGACCCCTTTTGGGGGTCGAACAAACCCTTTCACAGGGGTCGCCTAATACATCCTGCATATCAGATAGGTATGCCACGATTCATAACAGTAGCAGACATATAGTTATGAAGTAGCAATTAACATTTTCTGGTTGGGGCTCACCACAACATGGGGAACCATAGGAAAGGGTCACGGCATTAGGAAGGCTGAAAACCACTGTCTTAAATGATCTGCCTCCACTCTTCAGTCCTACCCCCTCTGGTTGCTGCTTGTACTCCTCTAGAGACTGGAGGCCCACTACTAGTTTAGACTTTTGTTCTTCTTTTGCAGCTAGGCCATGCAGATGGGCACAAAAGCCTTCCTGACACAAAGTTTCCCAGGGCATCCCTGGTCTCTAACCCCTAATAGGCAGACTGGCCTCTTTAGCCACTCCTTCCTGGTGCTTAGTACTCAGTCTTATACACTGAGGCCCACCCACAGAGACGTAAGGGCCCCTCTGGGGCCTCAGTACAGGCTCTTGTCTCAGTCTGACTGTGCCTGAGGGTCCGTGGGTTGGGGTGCATTAGTGGTGAGCTCCCTCCCAGACTTAGTTGTGAAACTCTGGGACCGGGCTCCTGGACAGGGCCCCCCACTTCTCAGGGAGCAGCAGGGCAGACACAGAGGCAGCAGGGCGCTTCCCCTGCTGCGCTGGGTGGTCACACCCGGCTGGGCTGTCATCGCCCCCCCAGGGCTCAGGGCCACACGCAAGAATTCATCCTCCAGTCACGAGGCAACATTTGTAGCCATCTGCCTACTAGTCATGATCTCTATGCTCAGAGGATCCCACACCTTCTTGAAAAAAACACCTGTGGGCTCAAGTAAAATATGTTTTGAGAATGATGACAACACATGTACAAATGTGTGTGACACAATGGATGGATGGATGGATTGTGATATGAGCTAATAGGAGCCCAATAAAATGATTTTACAAAAGAGAAAAAAGAAAAACCATCTGCTTGTTGTGTAGATGTGTATGTAGGTACACGTGAGTATATAGACATGTAAGGCTCATGTATGTAAGGCTCAGGCACTTCATGCTCAATATCTCTCACACACACACACACACACACACACACACACACACACACACACACACACACACCTAGCACTGACCAACAGTGCCTAGTACAGACTCTTGGACCTGTGACAAGTGAGAAGGCTAAGCAGACCTGGCAGGAGTCCTTCTCCCAAGAAGGGACCAAGGCCAGGCAGGGCCCTGGCGGGTGTCACTGAGGGAGGAGCAGCCCTAGAGCAAGAGCACCCTGCCCAGCAGGAGCAGCAGCAGGAGGAGCCTCTGAGCAGGGACAAGGCCACAGAGTAGCTTGGTTTCCCAGCCGGGGGGGACCTGCTCTGCCTTCCCTCCTTAGTCGGGGGAAGGGTCTGAGGATGAGTTGGGGAAGAGGGAAGTGGTGGGGTGCTGTGGACTGCTGGTCCCCAAAACAGAGCTGGAGGCTTTTGCAGTAGAGCCAAAAGGTCTTTTCTCTCTTCTCTGACCTCAAACCAAAATGAAACTCACAGCCATCGAGTCGATGCCGACTCATAGCAACCCCATAGGAAGGGGTAGAACTGCTCCGGTAGGTTTCCAAGACTAACTTTTTACAGGAGTAGAAAGCCGCATCTTTCTTCAGAGAAATGGCTGGTGACTTCGAACTGCCAACCTTGTAGTTAGCAGCCCAACATACAACCCAGAGCTCCACCTTCTCCAGCCAGTTCCTACCTTAATACAAGTGCAAATGCCACCTCCCAGGGAGTTATCTTGTGGCGCCCTGCCTGGCCATGTGAACTCTCTCCCCTATCGCCCTGTGGTCATTTCATATATTGGAAGATTATATTCATGTCTCTCCTCATTCCTTGCCCACACCCTAGTGCTGTCAGTCTGAAGCGGTGCCCCCTATCTTCTGCTCCTCTCCCAGTGGGTTCTAAAGATTAAGTCGAGACCCCAACCTGATCATGGCAGCTTCTCTCTGCTTCCTTCAGCTCCTGGGGCCAACGCAAACAGGGAGTGAGCAGCCAGCAGCTAAACACAGGGTCTTTCCAGACCAGAGAACACCTTGGTAGAGCCAAGAGGACTCATAGACAGCAGCTGGACCACCCCTGGTTAGTCATGGGAAGATTGAGGTTCAGAGAGAGGCAGGGGCTTGTCCAGCACCACACAGTGAATTGCAGAGAAAAGGCTAAGCCTCTGGAATCCCTTTGCTGCCTGACTCGAGCCAGGTACCCTTTTTCTGCCCCCACCCTCCACTTCCCACTCACCGTGAGAGTCTCCTGGATCCATCCCCCCCGCGGCGTGGAGGGTGTTTCAGAGGATTTGCGATAGAGATTGGCTTCTCTGACTGGAGATCAGGGAAGGCAGGTCTGAACCTTCTCTACACAGGAAAGCCCACTGGACAGGAGACAGAAATGGAAACGGAATTCAAACTCAGAAACTGAAAACATGCCTAGATGTCCTAAAATTCATGAAGTGAATTTAAGACAGTTTGAGAGAACGCGGTGGAGCCGTTCGAATTTGGTGGAATTAGATGGTGTGCTTAGAATTCACTCTGAAGCGTATCGGATATCGTCAAATCCGGAAATGCTGCGGAGCTCAAACCGGACAGAGTGCCAGGTAGATGACTGTGGGCCGCCAGGCCGGGGAGCTGGCCAGCTCCTCGCCCCAGCCTGGCTGGCAGCCTCTCAGAGACGCCGAGGCCAGGTGGAGTAAGCACCTCTCCAAATTGCCTGTGCCCCAGGGGACTGCGCACCCCCAAGGTAATTGAGAGGGAGAAAAGAGGTGCCCAGCTTAAAAGTTTGAGGTGCTTTGGGGATGATGTCCCAAAGACCCAATTACACATTTTGTGTGGCAATCTTAATTGGTGTGGAGACTGGGAGCAAGTGGCTCCCTGCCAGTGTTGCACCCTCTCTGACCAATCGCCCACCGGCGATGAAGCCCCAGGCATGCTGAGGGAGTGAATGACGAGCCAATGAACAATTAAAGGCATGTATCCACAAAAATTCATCAATGGGTGGGTAAAAAAATGATAGGCGGAGTGGACCGGATCTCACAGGGATCCTGATTCAGTGGCAAATCTGCGATATGCAGAGGACACAACTTTGCTTGCTGGAAGGGAGGGAGGCCTCGAAGCACTTGCTGACGAAGTTCAAGGATCACAGCCTTCAGGATGGATGACCACGCAAAGTAAAGAAAGCCCAAACCCTCCCACGGGGACCCATAGGTCACCTCATGATGCATGGAGACAAGACTGAAGTTGTCGAAGATTTTGTCTTGCTCGGCTCCATACTCGACGCTCATGGAAGCAGCAGTCAAGAGATCACAGGACACACTGCACAGGGAAAATCTGCTGACGAGACTCCGCGCAAGTGTTCAAAAGCACGGAGGCGCCTTTGAGCACTAAGTGGAGCCTGATTCAATCCCTGGCATTTTCTATCATCTCGTAAGCACGTGGAAGCTGGACACTGACTAAGAAAGACATAAGAATAAGTGACATATTTGAACGGTGTGCAGGTGAGGAACAGTGAAAGTACCATGGACTTCTCAAAGAACCAACAGGTCTGTCTTGGAAGAAGTACAGCCAGAATGCTCCTCAGGGGCAAGGATGGCGAGATTGTCCCACACGCCGTGGACACGTTCTCAGGAGCGACCGACCGGTCCCTAAAGTGGAGGGGCAGCGAGAAAGAGGAAGGCCCTTGACTAGCAGCATTGACACTGGCTGCAACAATGGGCGCACACTAGAACAACTGCGAGGCCGCCGCAGGCCCGGGCGGTGTCTCCTTCTGTCGGGTTCTGGAAGACGGACTCCGTGCACCGCACCACAGCAGCGATGTTGTTTGAATCGCCGAGGTTTGACTTTGTTGATGTCCGATTTATGTCAGGCCTGTGAGAAGTATCACAGGATGTCACTTTCAGGTTGAGCCCCCACTTTGTCTGAGTGCCAGGAGCAACGTCTGGTGTCAATTTGGATTCGTTTTCTTCTTACCTGGGCCTCCGCTGCGTTCTCAGGACCTGACACAATACCTAACGCAGGAGACTTCTCTCCGGCCGAGTGTCCACGTTGCATCCCTTCCTTGCGATCACTATCACGGCATCTGGTCCCAAGTTGGTGACCCAGAGAGAGTTCTTGCTCCCATGGATGTAACCTTGCTCAGTGCTCCCTGCCACTCCTATGTCACATGGGGAAGCATTTGAGGTGTCTAAGGCCGTGGCTACCCAGAACCTCTCTGGAGTCTTTTTTTTCATCTTCTATGAGACTTCTTTTAGTAGTGTGTTTTCATTTTAATGACAACCTTATAAACTTAACAGGAACATTTTCTGGAACATTAAAAAACCCAGTTTCCTGGGCACTTTACGTATCGTGCAGTTCAATAGTTCAATCATATCAGGAAGCGCTGTACTGTCACTATCACAGTCAATTTTAGATCATTTTCGTCTCCCCTATACTCATTGCTATTAGCATAGTTATGGAAAATTGTGGCATAAGTGTTCACAAATCATCCTCCCATTCAACAGCTTCGACATGTATAACCCAGTGCCATTGATTATCCTCTTCACGCTGTGAAATCATTATTGATACCTTTCTCCAAATTATTCCACCCCCTTTAACATAAACCCAATGCCTCCTAAGCACCCACGATAAACAATGATCACCTTTGGTTTCTTTTACATTTTTGGGGTAGTTTTCTTGTATAATTTTCACATCTCATACACTTTCATCGTTAAGTCACTTTAACAAAGAGTTGCATATGCATCATCACAAGCAGTTCTAGTGCTTCCTCCCGGCTCCCCCTTCATTGTCTGCTTCCCCATTTCCCTCACCCTCCCATCCTCCTGTCCCCAATCAGCTCTGACGTCAGCTATTATCTCTGTGCAGTCACTCCTTCTGTGCTTCCTAAACTAGGAGATCTCACAGAGACAAGACAAGACAGAAGGAAGACAAATACTAGTAACATAAAGATAAAAATAAAGAGTAAGGAAGAAAAGACCACCAACAATAGTTAAAAAGTCAGAGAAGGAATTTCTGTCATGGAACAAGTGAGAAATAAGCCTAGAGCAAATTTTGGTTGGGCCAAGAGGGAAGTCAACTGACCAAGTATCATATTATACCGTGAATCGATTCAACGTAATCAAGTTTACAATAATCTCTGTTTGAGTCCCTTGCCTGTGGGCAGACGGGGTCTGCCGGAGGCCTAATCTGACCAGATGCTCTGCAGATGGATTTGGGCTCTCACTGTCCTCTATAAGGTCTTCTGCACATTGGGTGTTCACAATTTAAGCTCTGATACTTGTCCCTTTGTGTAAGTCTGAGTGGACTAGAGAAACAAATACAGAGACAGTCATATGCGTATAAGAAAGAGCTTTATAGACAAGAGCAATTTAATAATGTTGAGAAAACATCCCAGCCCAGGCCAGATCAAGTCCACAAGTCCGATATTAGCCTATATGTCCGAGAGTAATCTCATCATATTTGGAGTTTATTATGGTCATCTTTGGATCACACGGGCTGGTGTGCTTCTTTGAAGTGGACTTTGTTGATGCCTCCCATAGATGGCTGCTTGTTTGCATATGAGTCTAAGACTCTAGGGTCCTTTTTGTGGGGGGCTCCTGCTACCTCCCTGGTTTTCCAGCCAGGGGCTGCTCCAATTTGTAAATGCCGCGAGTCTACGCAGCACTTGGACTGTGGGATGCAGCTCAGGCCCCTCACGTTTGGGATCTTTCTATTCCTATGCTCTCCTTACATTTGCTCCTTCTTCTTCAGGGAACCGTCCCCCGCCCCCCAACAGTTTTATTGGCATATAATTCACATCCCGTACAATCTGATAGCTCAGTCGCATCCAGAAGGTTGTACAATCATCACCACGATTCGCTTTAGAAGGTTTTCTTCATTCGTGTCCTCGTCGTTTTTAGCTCCCTATTCCTCTCCATCCTCTCCTGCCACACCCCCAAGGAACTGCTCATTCAGCTACTGTCGCCATAGATTTACCTGTCCTGGATTTCACACACAGAAAGACATTAGAACCAAACACACACGCCGCAAACAAAAATGAACAAGTACAAAAAGGCGAAATAGATAAAAACCTATATCAAAAAGAGAGTAGAAAACACTAAAAACCACAACAAATTTAAATGCATCCTAATGGAGGTAGGGAACTCTTACTTTTTCCCCATGTTTTCTCCCACAGCTTCTGTTTATGCCTTAAATCTTTTGGATTCCCTTTCGGTGTAGACTTTTGAAGCCCAAAGACCAAGAACAAATTTCTTTGTTTTCTACTTTCTATTATCACACTTCCCCCGTACCCCAATTAGAGAGAACTGCTGGGGCCAACTGAATTGTTGCAAAGACCAAAGCAAGTGGGCCACGTCTCTGTGCCTTTATCAGAAGCTAAGAAAAACAAGTGACTGTGTCAATGTAAGCAGTGTTCTGTCACACTAAGATGCACAGAGCCAGCTCACAGGACATATGAACCCACGTAGCTAGGATTCAGGAAAGAACGGAGCATAGAAGGCTTTGGGATTTCCGATGGGAGTGAGACAGATCACACCCAACTTGGGGGATCAGACGGAGTCTCCTGGAAAAGGGGGCGTGTGGGAGAATGAGTGGATCGCACATAATGCCAAGGTATTGGGGGAGTGTCTTGGCTGGTCACTATGTCCGCAGTGCATCATCCCTTGAGATTTCCATTATTCCATTTAGCCCCAGCAAGACACTCACTTGGCACACGTGCATGTCTGGCACATGGTAAGTGTTCACTATACTAAAGGGGAAGGAAGGCTGGTAGAGCATTTGCTTAGGGGCAGTGAGTTCATGTTCACGGGGATGGAACTATTTGGGAAAGGGTCTCAATAGCGGTTGCACAGCAGGAAGAGTATAATCAACGGCACTGGCTTGTACATGTAGAAATCGGTGAATTGGAGAATGCCGTGTTGTATATATTTTTTGTCACAATGAAAACAATAATGACACAAATAACAATAAGTAGAAGGAAGAAGAAAGTGTTCTAACAGTTGGCTGTAGTAATGATTCTACAAGTCTTTTTTTCAGTTTTCATAATATATTTAATGAAAGAATAATGAGATCATTAAGGGCAATCAGTATTCTTTTAAAAATACTTTTATTGGGGGCTCTTACAGCTCTTGGCACAATCTATACATTCATCCATTGTGTCAAACACATTTGTACATATGTTGCCATCAGCATTTTCAAAGCATTTTTTTCTACTTGAACCCTTGGTATCAGCTCCTCATTTCCCCCTCCCTCCCCTCCACTCCCTCCCACATGAATCCTTGATAATTATAAATTATTATTTTTTTTTCATGTCTTACACTGACTGATGTCTCCCGTCACTCACTTTTCTGTTCTCCGTCCCCCTGGGAAGGGGTTATATGTTGATCCTTGTGATCAATTCCCCCTTACTTCCCCCATCGTTCCCTTCACCTCCTGATATCTTTCTTCTCATTATTGGTCCTCAGGGGTTTATCTGTCCTGGATTCCCTGTGTTGTGTTTATTTTCTGTAGCAGTGTTCATGCCCTGGTCTAGTCAGATTTGTAAGGTAGAATTGGGGTCATAATAGTGGGTGACAGGGTGGTGGGGAGGAAGCATTAAAGAACTAGAGGAAAGTTGTATGTTTCATCGGTGCTATGCTGCACCCTGATTGGCTTGTCTCTTTCTTGTGGCCCTTCTGTAAAGGGATGTCCAATTGTCTACAGATGGGTTTTGGGTCTCCACTCTGCACTCCCCCTCATTCATATTGATATGATTATTTATTCTGGGTCTTTGATGCCTGATACCTGATCCCATCGACACCTCATGATCACACAGGCTGGTGTGCTTCTTCCATGTGGACTTTGTTGTTTCTGAGCTAGATGGCCACTTGTTTATTTTCCTTTAAGACCCCAGATACTATATATTTTGATAGCCGGGCACCATCAGCTTGCTTCACCACATTTGCTTATGCACCCATTTGTCTTCAGCGATTGTGTCGGGAAGGTGAGCATCACAGAATGCCGATTATTAGAATAAAGTGTTCTTGGGTTGAGGGAGTACTTGAGTAGAGACCCAATGTCCAACTGCTCCCTTAATACTTAACATATAAATATAAGTACATAGATCTATTTCCCTATGGTTATAGAAATTATATTTACATACGTACATGCCTGTATTTAGACCACTATAAATGCCCTTTGCCTTCTAGTTCTTTCCTCTATTTTATTCTACTTTCCTCTTGTCCCACTTTCATGTTTTGCCCTCATTTGGGTCTCAGTAGTTCCTTTGCCCTTAATTAAACCCCACTAGACATCTTACACCCATCTCTCCATTGATTTTAGTTCACTTGTTGTTCCCTTGTCCCTGGGTTGGTTGACCCTACCCCTTCCTTTCTCCCACCTCCCCCTCTCCCATGCCCCACCCCTCTAGAACCATCGTTCCTGTTGTTTTCGTCTCTGAATTGTTCATCTCACCTATCTTATCTAGATAGATATTCATAATCATAAAATTAACAAGCACAAAAACAATGCAAAAACAAAAAACAACAACAAAGGAAGACAAAACTAACAAAACAAAATAACAACAACAAAAATAAAGACAATGACAAAAAAGGAAAAGCCTATAGTTCCAGGTCTATTTTTTGACCTTTAGGAGTGTTTTCCAGTCGAGTCTGATGGGGTGCCACACTCTGTCCCCAAAGTCTATTTTCGGTATGCTCCAAGGACTTCATTGCTTTGCTTTTCTGTTGCATGCCCTTAGTGTTTCACCCCAGTGTGATGGGGTCAGATCTGGCACAATTCATGCACTGTGTCTCCAGTGTTGTCCCCATTAGCGCTATGGTTCAGTGAGGGACATCGTGTCTTGTGGTAGGGTCAGTCCTATGGTCCTCTCTGTGCATTGTCTGCTCCGAGCAGGAATATTGTCCTTAAGGCTTGGTGGGCCAGGATGTGTTCTACTGTCTCTCCTTCCCGCTTCGTGTCTCCTGTGCGCTCTGATCAGATGTGTCCCTCTCCCTGAGCTGTAGCTTCAGTGCTGTCCTCTGAAGTGCATTCTTTTGGTGGGGTGGTGGGGGGTCCACATAGTTGGGATTGGGGCTGGCCCTGCAGGTCCTGGAGACTTGTACAACTCTTCTTGATATGATTGAACTATTGAATTACATGATATATACATGAAGTGCCAGTAAAACTGTGATAAATGGTGTGTGTGTGTGTGTGTGTGTGTGTGTGTGTGTGTGAGAGAGAGAGAGAGAGAGAGAGAGAGAGAGAGAGAGAGAGAGAGAGAGAGAGAGAGAGAGAGAGACTTGCTGGAGCATGGAGAGGGGAAAGAAGCTCTCTCTCGGGGCACTGTGAGTCATTCAGTCCAGGTGCCTGGGCCTGAGTGGGTCAGTGCAGGGAAGCAGTCAATGACGAGGTTGGACAAATAAGTGACACCTCTGGTTTTGACCCTGCAGGAAATAACTAGAGATTTAAGCCGAAGAGTATTTTAAATGGATGGGTTTTTGGGGGTTCCCTCCCCCATCCCTCCCTTTTCTCTGTTCCCACCCTGTTCCTGGCCTCTTCGTGGTCAACAAAGTCTTGCCTATTGGTGTATAAACCACATTTCTTCTTTGTTATCCCTTACACTAGGGGTGATATTTGATAGTTAACTTTGTAAGATTGACTGAGTTTGCTAAGCATAGTGTTCTCTGTGTTCACCAATGTGTTCCCTTGTCTCCAGGCGGTTGCGTTGTCATTGTTTTTGTTGATGCATAAAGCTCCATAGTACCGCGATGTACCAGGGCATGTCAAATTGATGTTTTCATGTCTGTCTGAAGGATAGATTTGGGAGAGTATTTGGAGACCAAGAGCACAATGACATGGTTATCATATTTGAGGGTGACCTAGTGAACACTTCTTCTTCTTTTTAAAAATCATTTATTGGGGGCTCGTACGACGCTTCTCATAATCCAAACATACATCCATGGTGTCAAGCACATTTGTACATTTGTTGCCCTCATCATTCTCAAAACATTTGCTTTCTGTTGAGCCCTTGCTATCAGCTCCTCATTTTTTCTTACTGAGCCAGGCCTGGAACATTGTGCTCCTTGGTTGTCTCCTGGCTTGTTTCAGGGGCACAGAGTACAAGATGCAGCGCTGTGACCAGTTGTTATAGGTGGACCCTCATGTGTGTCTGCCCGCACAGCCAGCCCAGGGCCTTGACCACTTGCCGTTCTAAAGGGAACAGCCCAAGTGAACGGGGCTTGCAGAGCACCATGCTGCAGACTCCAGAGAGCCACTGTCTGGGACCTTCACGATTCACTGGAAGAATTTGCACATAATGCTGTGGTCATAAGAATCAAAGACCCTTGATTGGGGGAGTAATGAATGACTTGGATTTTATTAAAGTAATATCACCACTATAAATGCTACTAAACATTTTTTTTTGCAGAAAAAACAGTACTTTATTAGCATGTATTTGTTTTGTAACTTCACATTTATCACAGTTACATACGTTTAGTAATTGAGAACAATGACGCCTTGTTCATGGCTACAAAAACATGAAATCGGAGGACAATTATCTCATTTTGAACAGCAATGAGAACCTGTGTAACTCAGAAAGATAAATCATCGCAAATGGTTACGGGTACATTTGGGAAAATGTGTCTCTTCCAATCTCTTCTGGTATTCTTCAGGTCAAAGGACCCGTAATCAGAAGGGTAAACGATTGTTTCAGAGTCAAATCACCGACAGTAATCAACAATGGGGTGACTACTTATCACAAATATAAAAGATAGCAAGTACTCAACACTTACAGTCAGCGCGAAAAAGGTTTCTAATGCAACGTCATTACAAGCTGACGGACAGATTACATATGTGCTTTTTACTGCACAACTCTTAACAAGAAAGCATGCATTCAACACACAATCCGCATCACGAAAATGATGAGTGTCAACTTACTGAGGGCTTTCTGTGTTCCAGGTATCATGCGACATGCTTACAAGGCATTCCGTCATTTGGGCCGATCCTACCAACCCTCTACCTGCTACTAAACATTTTTAATAGAAAACTTATACGACTGGGGAAGCAGGTAGAGAAGCCTATGCAGGTGATTGCCTTTGCATTTGCTTTTGGACCTGTTACAGGTCAGCCGGGCTGGCAGTCGGGAAGGAAAGCTGGGTGTGAATTGATGGAGAGGAAGGATAAACTAGGACCGACCCAGGAGGACAAACTGTGTCTCTCACCGTGTCTGCCTCCCACTGCCTTCAATAGTAATGACATGGGGATGTCTAGAGAAGAAGTCGGTGCTCTTGGCCACGGAGCTGAACTTTGCCCAGGATTCAGAGTAGATGAAGGCAGATATGTGGTGGAACTACAGGAGCGGAGGGCCCGGTTTCTGCCCCAAGCTAGCAAGGGGATTCAGCCGATGAGTGACAAGCCGTGAGTGTGTGTGAGCCCCCACCCTCTCTGTGTATTGTGCAGTGACCTGAGCAGAAAGAATAGGTGGAGCTTCCTCTTTACCTTTGACATCTCATGCAAATTTCTTTTATGCCTAACCCTTATTCTGAAACACACACACACACACACACACACACACACACACACACACACACACAGAATTTTGGGAAACCTAGCCTAACCTACTTGTGTTGACATTGAAAAAAGCTTCCAGAGGAGTCACCTCGTGCTCCGCAGAAGCATGGGCCATCAGGGTGAAGGAAGCCAAAGGGCTAGTAGCTGTTGGGTTGACTCGGATGGCATGGAAGTCATCAGCTCATTCACAATTATCTCAGTTCTTTCTACCCCCACAGACACACGGTAGATAGACATCGCTTCCTCCTTGATGCCAGAGGTGGCCACGGGCCTTGTATGGGCTGAGAAACAATGAAATGTGGAAGAGATCGCTTCTGTGTGGGAACTTTAAGAATGATTGCCTGCTTTGTCACTTATCTTTTCGTCATGGCGACCTGCAATGATCTCAATGGTGGCAGCTTTATCGACCTGAGTCCCCGAGGCAGAAACTGATGACGCCGAGGAGAACCCCTACCATCTTCCAATGGAGCGGCAGCATTGGCACCACAACGTGCCTCAGCCTCTCCGGGCCGACAGAGAAGCAGTGCGGAAGTGGAAGGGGGCCATTTTTCGAGCTAGAAGAGCTCTGGCTGCAGCTTTCACCTCCGCGTTCCTCAGGCTGTAGATGACGGGGTTCAGGGAGGGCGTCGCGAGCCCATAGAACAAGGCAATAAGCTTGTCCGAGTCAGGGTTCTTGGCCTTGGACCTGAAGTACATGAAGGAGATGGTCCCGTAGAAAATCACCACCACGGTGAGGTGGGCGGAGCAGGTGGAGAAAGCTTTGCGCCGGCCTGCAGCAGAAGGTACCCTGAGGATGGCAGCGAGGATGAAGATGTAGGACAGAGAGATGAGCAGGAGTGGGGTCAATGTCAGCAAAGTTGTGGTCAACATTAATGACAGCGCGTTGAGGGAGATGTCACCACATGCCAGTTTCATCACGGCCAAAATCTCACAGAAGAAATGGTTAATGACATTGTGGCCACAGAATGGGAGGCGCCAAGCCAAGAGGGAGTGCAGCAGTGAGTTGCAGAAGCCCACACCCCAGCTCAGTGCTGCCATCCAGGTGCATCTCTGCCCACTCATGATCTCTGGATACCTAAGTGGCTGGCAGATAGCCACATAGCGGTCATATGCCATCACAGCCAGGAGCAGGCACTCGGTGGTGCCCAGAGCCAGGGTCAGGTACATCTGTAGGGCACAGCCAGCGAAGGAGATGGTCTTCTGGGTTTGCAGGAAGTTGACCAGCATGAGCGGCACAAAGGAGGATGTGCCTAGTATGTCCATGAGGGCGAGGTTGCTGAGGAAGAAGTACATGGGGCTGTGCAGACGGGGGTCCAGCCAGTTCAGCCCTATGAGGAGTGCGTTCCCCAGCAAATTCATGGAGTAGATGCCCAGGCACAGCAGAAACAGGCCTATCTCTACGTGATGGTGCTCTGACAAGCCCAGGAGGATATACTCCCTGACGACTGTCTGGTTTCTCCCAGCCGTCATTCTTCGTCCATTGGAGGCAATCAGCCTGGTCCAGGAGTCAATCAGCCTGTATGTGTGACCTGGGGCAGGTTGTCCCCATCTTTCAAATTTCGTTTTACCAAATGTATAAGGAGGGAGTTGCATTTCATGGCTGCCTGGCCTTCTCAATCCTGCGGTTCGATTGACACAGCCTAGGACAGGATGCTGCACATCCCAGGGCCTTTGGTCTCTCCGTTCTCCCCAGGGGAACCTTAAAGGAGACAAAGGAATGAGTTTCCTGCTTGACATGTTCCTTTGGAATCTACAAAACTCTGGTCTGTTATAGGGAAGCACCCCCCACCCTTCTCAGTTGTGACTTCAGCTGGCAGAATCACACCCATCGTATTTCAGATTCCAGTAGTATTTCACTAGGCATTCACTGAATATTTTTTGAGAGCCTACTATGACCTCGATCCAATATGGTGTAAAGTCTGGGACTACCAGAGAAGAAAGATAAATACAAAAAACTATTCCACCGTCCTAAGGGCTGCTCCCTCTTCCCTGACTTTGGTGAGATAGACTTTGGAAGGCAAGGGGGGTGATACATGGTGCCTAGCTCTTTGGCCATCAAGGTCAACTATATCAGTATTATAGGGTGGGTCGATGGGTCTCGATGGTGCTGCTCTCTGGTAATCATTGGACTTCTCACTGCGAGGCAGGTTGCTTACACCCAAAAGCTGCCCCACAGGAGAGAGAGGAGGCTCTGGTAAAGACCTGCACCCTGGGAACCCTACACAGGGCTGCTAAGTGTTGGAATTGCCTTGATGGCAAAGGGAGCACACCCAAGCCTGCATCCTGTTTGTTTGTTTTGTTTTTTTCTTAAGGCGTTCCAGACCATCAACGGCTCCTTTTAAGGACATACAAAACCCCATAGAACTCCTGGTCACAGTGTATAGCCCGGGTGTTCCCAAACCAAGTGACTCACATCTTGGTGTCCACGCCACTTTGTAGGAGATGCCACACCAAGAGGTTAACAGAGTCAAACGTGGCTGAAGTGTTGTTAGGCACTGGCTACCTTTTTGGCTGGAGAAGTTGAATGAAAATCTGCCACGTCCCCCCAGGTAGCCTCTCTTGCTGTTCTGAGCTGGTCCATTGTCTCCTTGAGAAAAACCAGTGTCAGGGAATCACAAGAGTGAACACAAATATCCCCAAGGCACAGCAATCCTGTGAGGAGAGGAAAGCTGTCTCATAGCTCAGAGGTGATCCGTGGTCTGAAGAAGAAACATGAGTATGAAGTTTTATCACTCAGAGGATACAACCCCCCACCTCTCCCCTCTCTTCCTTGCTGAACTGATGGAGAGACCAGGTTCTGGAACATTCCCGGAGGCCCATGTGCCTGTTAAGTATTTCCACACCCCCAACCCCCACCTCACTCATTTTGTTCGACTGCATCTAGCATCTTCAGTGGTCAAAGCACTCGCCTTTCCTGAATAAACCATCCCTGTTTCCAGTTCTACCTTTTTGCTCATGAAGTCTCCTTTCAGAGCTACGGCTTCCCTCTCACCCAGTGGAGATGCTCTGTCCTTCTTTAGGGCCCAGCTCCCTGGGGCCTCAGTTCCTCCCCCTCCTGCCCCTGACAGAATTCTCTGCCTCCTCTGTGCTCCTTCATCCCTTTGCTCATCCCTCGGTGACACAGGCCACTTTGAGAGCAAGACGATTTCCTCACTTCCAGTCGTGGACACAGCCCACTTTGAGAGCAAGACGATTTCCTAGCTGCTAGAACTTCTAGCTTCCACAAGTCCTGTCAATGGAAGCCAACCACACATATGGAATGCACGATTCAGAACTTCTCATCCAAACTTAGCACCGTCTACCTGTGAGACATCCTTGCAAAGAGACTTGTAAGCGGCCCAGGCGGTACACTAGTACATGGGTACAGCCGTTGCAGATGGGGAGAATGCAGCTGCAGCCAGAAGGCTCTCGTTGGTCTGCACTGTCCATCTCACGGATAAGAATGACAGTCTCTATCATGATCTCTTTCCTCCCCAGATCCTACACTGGTTTCCCCCCTCCACCTGAATCAGGATGACTGCTAAGGAGCGGTGTCTTGGACAGTTGGCTAATTTGATGAACTAGCCTTTACTCTCATCCACATGGACTCTTCGAGGTGCGTTTTTTCTTGCTGAGGTTTGTTGAAAAGACTCATGAAACCTCCTTCACTTAGTCAGTGAACAAAATTTTTCGTAGTGCCTACTATGTGCCAGGCTCTGGGTAAGTGCCAAGAACACAGCCCAGGGCAGATGGAACTTCTGCCCTTACTAGGGTCTACAATTCGACACTCGCTCTTGGTGACTTTGACCTGTCCTCCGTTCTTCTCTAGGGACATTTGGGCTCCTTTTAAGATTTACTGTCTTTCCCTAACAAAAGGGAAAGCTGAAATGTAGAAAGAAGCAAGCTGGACATGGGATGTGCTTGGAGTGTTACCCAAAAGACCCAGGTTAGACTCAAATTCTGATTTGGGACACAATTATGGGGTGTTTGCAAGTAGCAAATGCACGGGAACCCCCCTGACTATGCATTTTTCTTTCTCCCCTTTGGCTCCAATCCCAAGACCTCAGGGAACGGGGGAGTGTCTCAGGTTTTGTGTGACCAGGCTGCAGCCCACCCTTCCACCAGAGCCGTCCTGCTCCCTGGGTCAGCCTGCCCGCACCACACACAGCTCCCCTCTGTGGACATCTGCTCGATCTCCTTCTCATGGCCCTTCCTCAGGCCCCCATGCCTCTTGTTCTCCTCTTGTTCTTTAAGGCTCGGCTCACACCCTGTCTTTCCTGTGCCGCTTCTCAGATGCCTCCCCGGAACTGACTGCTCGGGTGACAGTTGATTCTAGTTTGCGTTGTGCTGTAGCTAGTTCATTATGTCCCTCTCTCTCTGATGAGACCGAAGGCAAAGGGCTTCGTCATTGTGTGCCTTCTAAGCCCTGCACCTCGGAGGCCTCAGTGAGATGCACTGACCACTTACAAAGACTGAGTGCTGCTGTTTGGTCAAATATCTTACCTGGATAGCCCACTCTCCTCCCCCACCCTCTTAATACACACACACACACACACATCATAATCTTCACAAATCAGCTTTCTGATATTACCACATTGGTGGACATTAGAACCAGCTCACAAAGCCAAAGGTCTGAGGCCCTAACAAAATCAGCCCGCTTCTAGAAAACACCATGCTGCCAGATATCTCCAGCTTCCACTCTGTGACCACGGGCACAGCGGGGACGTCACGGAGCACCTGCTATTTCCTTGCATTCAGTCGGGATGGGTGAGGTTTGGCTGTAGCAACATCTAGCTCCATAGAGTCGCCCTGGTTTCTCTGGACTCCTGCTCCGTGCCGTTTTCCTCAGAGTCCTTGGCTGAATGAGGCTGCGCAGACTGGAGTGTCACCATCGGTACGGCGAGGTAAGGGCACGCCAGCGGAGTATCTTCTAACAGTCGTTAGATGCTCTGACCGACAAGGACAGGTCCCACATCTGCCCATCTGCGTGTGTGTGCCCAGAGGGACGAGGCCCAGAATTTTCGCTCAGCAGCATGAATGTCCTCTCTAGCGGGGTGCCACACAGTGTCACAACACACTCAGAAAGCCAGCGGGCATCTCGCTGCCCCAGCGGCACCCTCTGCCATGTCCTGGAAAGTCAGATTTGGAGGGATCGGACATGGAATGTCTGGGAGCAATGGCACTCTCCCAGTGTTACCCCTCTCAGCGGCAGGGTGATGCCACGGAATGAGGCCTGCACACGGGGTGAGGGCACTCAGCTTTGGCTCTTGTCTTTGATCCCATTCTGCTCCGTGACATTAGTGAAGTCACTCCTTCTATGAAAATGGAGACATTCAACTGATGGCATGAGGTCTTGGTAAGATTTTTGACTGTTGTGAATGGTACCCAGGTTCAGTTCCTGGCTAATTCACTTTGGCACCCACTGCCTGACTGCTTGTCAGTGGGATCTGCATGATATGCATGATGCTGTGGGTCTGTCAGTGGACTTTCTAGTCCAGGATAGACTAGGAAGAAAGCTCTGAATCAGGCAACGGGAATCTTGTGGATATCAGCGATCCACTCGGTCGGTCATCACGAACATGGCACAGACAAGGCAGGGTTTCGTTTTGTTGTATACAGGGTACTTACTCTGTCAGCCCCGGAAAGATTCTCTCATCCTTCTCCAGAAACTTTTAACCCTGGGCTGCTTTTCAAGAACAATAGCAAACAGCAATTTCACCAGCTGGTAAACCTGGTCTTAGTTATTCAACCTTTAATTTATTCTTCACAGATCAGTTTATCAGGAAGGTGGGCACATCGAGAAGAAGCGTCTGTTATGCATTCCCTGGAGGGGCTGAATCTGGAACCCCGGCTTCACAACATCCTCCATGTGAAGCCGGGTCATTGCGTGTGGCCTTTGGGTCCAAGGCCCAGCTCTGCCACTAGCTAGCAATTTCCTGAGCCTCAGATTCCTTACCTGTGATGTAGAGCGATAACGTGGTTTCCCTGTGGGCTGTTTGGTGGTGAGCAGTGCTATTCGTGATCACTAATTGGCAGCTGTGATTCTTTTTCATATGTCTGTTCCCCAAGCAGAGATTCTGGGTTTTAAAAGTTTAAAGTAGTTTCCTGAAGACAATCCACAGGGTGGATGCCTGCTTCTCACCTTCTCCCTGTTGGCCCAGCGGCTGAGTGCGTGCAGGTGGCTGTAGCTGTAGCCAGGTGGGCTGACCCGGAGGTTGGGAGAGCAGAGGGAGTGTGGGGCTCATCACCATCAGGCCCCCAGGGCTGGGCAGGGCTGGGGCAGAGAGACCCTGAGGACCAGGTCCTTGTCCCCTGCCACGCTCTCAGCTCACGCTCTCAGGGAGCTCACGGTCCCTGTCCAATTTAAAGTTCAAACGCGGCAACTTCACAAAGTTTCAGGGTTTGTCAGCTCTGGGCCGGGGCTTCAGAGACTGTATGTTTCTGGACTCATGGTTCAAAATAAGCCAATTCTTCTTCATCGTCTTTTTCGTCTAGCTTTTACTTGCATATGAGACAATTTGAAATATATGGCTTGGCTTATGTCAGCAGTTCCCAACATGGGGGTTGCGAACCCTTTGGGCTCAAACGACCTTTTCCCAGGAGTCACCTAAGACCCTATTTCAGATGGACCTAGGAACTGAGACAGCACTTCTCTATTGTCTCCAGGCGGGTCCGCCCACATGCGGGGTCACCACAACCTGAGGAACCCGCATTAAGGGTCGCAGCATGAGGAAGGTTGAGAAGCACTGGCTTATGTGCACCTCCATTCTGAGTGACACTTTCCCTTTTGGTCCTTCGAAGGGGTCCCCGCAGCAACTGTCCCCAGTGTAACAATAAACACCCTTCATTTCTCGATGCTGTGGCCGCCCGTGGGCATTGCTTCGGATCCGAGTGAAACGGGATGCTTGACCCCTCCCAGTTTCCGTGTGTTCATCACTTGTGAGGATGTTCGTTTTCTTTTTTTCCTCCTGCTTCATCATTACAATGTTGTGTGAGTGCGTTTCATCTTAATGCGGAAGATGTCGGACATAGTGGAGTTTTGTGTTCCCACACGGTTTTGTGTGGCTGGAGTTTTCTAAGCCTCCTAGGTCTATTGGCCCACTCAACAATTGCAGTTTAGGGACTCGACTTCCTTTCTCAACCTCTGCTCATCGGTAGACAGAGCAAACGAACACATGTTTTCTCCACTCTTGGTAAGAACCTTCTACATGATTTCGGTCTTGCTCAAGACGTGGGCTTTCCATTGGCCTGGCTCCTGTCCTCTGAACTTCTTAGAGGTTTGGCCCATGGGAAACAGGATGGAAAGACATTGTACATGTCAACAAGATAAAACAATCCTCTGCAGCGTCTAGTTTTGCACTTGTTTTTTGTCTGTTTTTGATGGTCTCTTCCACGCGTGAGGAACTAGAATCCTGAGTATGAGCCAATCTTTTGATCAGTTATTATTTTTTAAAGAATTTACTTGTTTTGAACCTTTCCACGAGTAGCCAAGTATGAAAGTACCTTGAACAACAACAAACGTCCGTGAACACGCGCGCATACCAACAGAACGTACTTTACTGACTCTGGCTAGTAGATAGGAACTCATCCTACCATCAGTGGGTTCGGCAACTGCCAGGAACCCCTGGATGGGGACAAAGGGGACATCCCTACGTGAAATGAGGTTGAAGCCGTAACCCCGCAGCCGGCAGGGCGCTTAACTGTATGCATGGATGGCAGGTGCAGATTGTAGGCAAAACTGGCACCTCTGGACGTCAAAGTGAACGTGGAGAGAAAGGGAGGCTTATCAATAGGTCCCTGGTTGGAGCGCCGCTCATCCTACATCTACGTGGCAGTGCAAAGTGACTCAGACCCTGTGTGTGGCTGGTGACTTATCGTGGGGGTGGGGGGGCGGGGTTGGGGGGACAATCGCTGCCCAGGCCACTAAGCCTGTTCAAAGGCCTGGTGGCTCCACCTCCCCTGCGGCCGTCCTGGGGCCGTGTGCGCGGCTCTCTTCTGTGCGGAGGCCGCCCTGAGGCCCGGGGATCCCTGGTTAGAGGCGCATCCACTCCAGTCCCTTCAGATCCTCTCCTGTGGTGTCCAGGCCCGCGCCACGCCCTCCCTTCCAGCGCTGCCACCCCTGGGCCAGTGGAGCACACACAGCCTGGAGAGGGGACCCCGCGGGCCACGTTCCCACCCTGCCGTTCCCCAGCCTTTCGCTCTCTTTATGTTGAGGGGTGACATGGGCCGAGGGCTGTGGTCTTCATCAGCACGGGCGCCAGGTCCACAAGGCTGTGTCGTCTCTCTGCCGGCTGTCTTCTTGGTAAAGTGTCTGTTCATGTCTTCTAACCATTCTTACATTGGACTAGTTACCTTTTTCTTGTCGAGGGTTGAAGGTTCCTATTGATTTTAGAGACGAGTCTCTTGTTGAACATGTATTGCCCCACATTTCCCTCAGTCTAGAAGGTCTCTTTTTACTGCTTGAGTGAGATCTTTTGAGGCACTGGTGGCTGACTTTGAGCAGCTCTCAATCATCTAGTTTGCCTTCCACTGTTCATGTGTTTTCCGTTATATTTGATAATTTATTTCTTAATAAATCATTTTATTGGGGGCCTCTTACACCTCTTTTAACAATCCATATATCAATTGTAGCAAACACATTTGTACACATTTTTCCATTATACTTTTGGAAACATTTTCTATCTACTTGAACCCCTGGTATCAGCTCCTCTTTTCCCCCTCCCTCACTTGCCTTCCCACTCTCATGAACCCTTGATAAATGATTGTGATTTTCATATTTGATACTGTAAGGTAGTCGAGAGGTGCCAGAGACCAAATCAGTCAAATTAGAGCAAATAGGCTTTTTGGGGAGAAAAACCCAGCCTGGGCGAAGTCCCATGGTCTACAATGTCTGGCTCGGGGAGTTGCACCCCAGGCTACAGGGGCGGTGCTTATATAGCCAGAGAACATGTGACCGGGCTGTTTGGAGGCCATATAAGGTAAAGTAGTCAGGTATTGGGACATCAGCATGATGCTATTCTTTTCGTTCGCTCTGCTGTGTGCTAGATTACATTGATCATTTTTCTAGGATTGAGTCATTCTTGCACACCTAGTCTTAATTCCACTGGCTTATGATGAACTTACTTTTTTTTTTTAACCTTTTATTTATTTATTTATTTATTATTTTTTTTAGGCTTCGTTTTTTCACATTTTATTTTATTTTTTTAAAATTTATTTATTTTAACAATTTATTGGGGCTGATACAATTCTTTTCACAGTTCATACATATACATTCATCAATTGTATAAAGCACATCTGTACGAACTTACGTTTTAATAAGCTGTTGGATTATATTATGTAGAGTTGTCTTGAGAATGTTTGCATCTATATTTATGAGGTGTGTTATGCTGGGTTGACTAAAGAACAAATATAGTGACACTCACATAAGAGAGAGCTTTATATCAAGAAGTAATTAGATATCAAGAAAACTTCCCAGCCCAATCTAACTTAAGTCTACAAGTCTGATAACAGTCCATAAGTCCCTCTCCAGACTCATGCAGTCGCATGCAATCATGCAGAATGCAGGAAGTTCACATGCTGGTGGGTGTACAGTCGTGTGGATCCAAAGTCGATGGCAATGTAGCCGGGCTCCAGCAGTTCTCAGGTGACCAGCAAGCAGGTGGGTGAAGGCAGAGAGGTGGTGACGGGCTTCCCTGTGTCCTCCTTATGAGAAGGCCATGCCCCAAGAAGGCACCATCAGGCTGTGACCTGATTGGCAGATCTATACTTTTATATATCTTCCAGTTGACATGCAGTTAGGTAACGATCAATTTGGAGTCACAGGGACCCTGTAGTAGAAAGTAGAAGTACCTCTTTGGATTTCTGAGGTTGTACATCTTTAAGGAAACAGATGACCTCATCTTTCTCCTGGAGAGAGGCTAGTGGATTCAAACTGCCAACTTTGTGGTTAGCAGCCTAATGTGTACCCTACTGTGCTATCTTTCATGAAGGATAGTGACCTACAGTTATCTTTCTCGAGTGCTGCTTGTGCCTGGTTTTTGTGTCAGGGCTCTGCTCGCTTCACAGAGTGAGTCTTGGGGCATTCGATGATTTTCTCTGCTCTGCAGTCGTTTCAGCAGAACTGGAACTAGCTCTTCTCCAAATGTGCGGTAGACTTCACCAGTGAGGCTGCCCGGACCATCATTCTTTGTTGTCGGGAGGTTAAACATTAACAATTAAACAAGCAAACACGTATTCAATTTCTTCTTCTGTGGTGGACTGTTCACGCTTTCCATGTCAGATTGTGTTCCTTTGGCGAAATGTTGTGTTTTCAGAAACTTGTCCTTTTCTCTTAGTCTCTCAGACTTGTTGGAGCATAAGCTCTTCCTAATATCCTGTTATCATCCGTGAGCAAGTTCTACTGCGATGTCACCCATTTAGTTTCCTATTTGGGTTGTTGGAAACTTGTCCTTCTTGTGTGTGAGATTTGCCAGTGGTTCAGTGATCTGATTAATGTTTTTGAAGAGGCAGCTTAAGTGGGTGTGTTGGGAAATGGGGAGCGAATAACGACGAGTCCCGGAAGGAGGACAGTGTCCTAAGACGGATTGGGCTGATGACAGCACAGGTCCTCTGGATGTGCCGGACCTCACGCGCTGTAGTCCCTGTGCGTTACACGCCAACGCAGCTGTTGAGCTAAGAAAGAGAAGAGAAGAGAAGAGAAGAGAAGAGCTCCCTGTCTGGTAAACCTAAAGCAAAACAAGAAAACACAAAGCCAGTTTATATTCCCATTTATGCTTTATATTATTTTCCTCTTGCATTTATTTATGCCCTAATCTTTATTACTTGTTTTCTTCTGCAGACTGTAAGCTTATTAACTGTTCTTTCTTTTTCTAATTTTTGAAGATGTTGATTTAAGGTGTTGATTTTTTTAAATTGTGGATTAGCTGGAGATTTACATTTCAGATGATCAATTTTGTATTCAGCAACTTCACTACTTATTAAATCTCCCCTATATCTTGCCCTGAGCCCCACCTTTGATTTCTGGCCTCTGTCTTGTGGAACCCTAGCCTGCCCTCCAGCCAAGGCAATATCTGCCTACCCTCTAGCTTGTTGCTTTATCTTTTCTTCCTTCCCCTTCCTCAGTATCCATCGGAGTCTATTTCCTTTGCAATGAAAATCTTTGTCCTTTCTTCTTTCTTTCTAACCGTATTCTCCAACGGTGTTTGTACTTCGGTAATTTCACACAACACAATGTTCTCCAGGTCCATCCACTCTTCTAGTGATGGACATTTAGATCATTGCCATCTTCTTGCTATTGTCAACAGTGTTGCAATGGACATGGATGTGGCTCATATCTGTTTGTGAGATGGTTCTTCTTTGAGGTATATGCTCAGCAAAAGGGTCGCTGGGTTATCTGAAAGTTCCACTCCCACTTGTTTGAGATAGCACCCTTTTGCTGTCCACCTTGGTTGCATATTTTCACTATCCTACCAGCAGTGTATGAGAGTTCCAATCTCTTTACATCCTCTCCAGCTTTGTGATGGTCTTCCCCCCCCTAAGCTTTACTGTCAGCGATGCTGTCAGGTGGCATTTTCGCATTGTTTTTGTTTGCATCTCTAGGATGGCTAGTGACTGTGAGCATCACTTGGCCTGTTTGCTGGCCATCTGGGTGTCTTCTTCGGTGAACCATCTGTTCATGTCTTTTGACTGTTTTGAAGTGGATTATTCATCGTTTTTTCTTGTTAAGGTGTTGCAGTTTTTTATGGATTTTAGAAATTAGTCCCTTGTCCAATATGCCATTTCCAAAATAAAATTTCCCAGACTGTGGACTCTCTTTTGATGAAATATTTTGATGCACATAAGTGTCTTATTTTCAGTCACTCCCAGGCATCTGTGTTGTCTTTTGTTATGTGTGTGTGTTCGTTTGTTCGGTAGTATGTTTATGCTTCATACAATGGCTGTTAAATTGGTCTCTATTTTCTTATTGATGATCTTTATAGCTTTGGGGCGTTCATTTAGGTGTTTATTTACTCTTCCCCCCCACCCAACCCTCACAATTTAGGTCTTTAATCCATCTTGAGTTTAATTTTAAAATATAGGGTGAAATATGGGTCCTATTTCATTCTTCTGCAAATAAAAATTCAATTTTGTCAGCAATATTCATTGATGCTTACTGGTCAATTAATGCTTTTTGGCCCTAGGTTTAAAGTAATTGTGTGTATGTGAATAGAGTGATTTATCCGTGGCTCCTCTATTCTGCTGCATATGTACACATATCATAGTACCATCGGACTTTGGATCACAGGACCAGTACCAGGTGGTTCTGACTACTGTGGCTGTGTAATAGATTTCACAATATTTAAAAAATGAAACAGGTAAGCACATGGAAGAGAAGGAGGAAGAGAGGTGCCAACCCACAAGGAGACCTCCCAGAAGCAGACAGTCAGAGTCAAGGACCAAAGAGACAAAGAGAGAAAACACTCCTTCAGATGGCACCCTGAATTCAGTCTTCTAGCCCCTCAAGTGTGAGAAAATAAATTCTGCTGTTCAAGCCATTCATTGTGCTACAACAGCCCTGGATAACTATGACAAGCTGCCAGAGTTCTTTATATAGCTCATATTCAAGAAGCATCAAATATGCAACCAGCAAAAGTTTCTTATATTGTGTGGCTTGTCCTTCCATTTCGTCAGTGATGTTGTCCAAGTTATGTCAGACCCGTGGGAAATATCACAAGAATGTCACTTTTATGCTGAGCGCTCACTTTGCCTGAGTACCAGGAGCATCAACTTTTGTCAGTTTGGATTTGTTTCCTACATAGTCCCAGCTGAGTTCTGAGGACCTTGCATCATGCTTGGATGGCAAGAGCGTGTTGTCTGGGGTCCCGTGTCCATATTGCATCCCTCCCTGGAGATGGTCATCATGACGGCTGGCCCCGAGTCAGTGGTCCAGGTGCGTCATCCCAGAGAAGTTTCTTGTTCCCATTGCAAAGCCTTTTCCAAATCTGTATACCATTCTGTGTCATGTGGGAATATGTTTGATGATGTCGAGGTCTTGGTGAACCAGAACTTTGCTGTCATTTGACATGGGGAATCCTGCTGTGGCCTGGTTCTCAGCGGGGCGGGGCCTAGTGTGTAAGTGTTTGGGAGTGGAGTGGGTCAGGAAAGACAGGCAGTAATGATGAGGTTCGGCAAATAAGGGACACGCCTCATTTTAGCCTACAGGAATCAGCAGGGTCTTATGCTGGAGAGTAGCTTGAATTGAAGTGTGATGCCTGTGTGAAGGACGGATTTGGGCAGGAGTTTGGAGGACAGCAGTACAGTGACACAGCTGTTGTAATGTTGGAGAGAGCCCTAGTGACAGTTCTTCATGCAGTAGCAGCGGAAAGGAGAATTCGTGTATATATGTATGTATATGTATATACGTCTATGCAAACATTTAACGTGAACTCGGCGAACTCTAGAGAGCAAATCAGTTTTTCAACTTTGTGCTTCTTGTCATTCACGGAACCCTCACAGGGCAACATCCCTTACCCAACATCTCATCCCAGACTCACATGTCAGACAATGAGTTGGGACATCTGCCTAGTGAGCAATCAAACAGGGACGTACATAAGCATCGCACCATTGAGAGCACCGGTTGACACACCACTGGGAGGTGGACTGGTTGAGTGAGTGGGACACTGAGGGATGAGGGGAAGCCTATGAGGACCACCATGTGTTAGTTTGGCGGCTCCGGACTGGTGGTGGTACTCCCTGAGTACCAGCATGCTAGAGGGGATGGGTGTCACCAGCAAAGGTGTGGATCTTTGCACATTGGTCGTTTGGGGATTCTTGGGAGGGGGGACCGCTGCGGGTACCGCTCCAGACCAGGACTGAACCGCTGCTGACTTTGGTTACCTCCTGATGTGTTTCAGTGGCGGAGAGGACCAGATGCAAACGACTCTTCTTTTCTGTGAATGCAGGGCTGTGCCAGCAGATATTAGTGGACCTTCATGTGCTCACAGAGTCAGACCAGGTCCCTTGACCACTGACAACTTCCTGGAGCAGTTTGATTAAGAAAGGGTTTGATCCCCAGATAGTGGCTTTGGGCAGGAATTTAGTGACAATTAAGTCCATCAAAACGTCAAAGGTAAGGTTCTGGGGAAGCTACCTAGATGAGCCAGTCTTGGTTGAATTCCTCAAGGCGCTGACATGGTGAAACACAAATAAAGCAAAGCAGAATGGGATCGCTCATAAGCGCGTGATTCCAATAAAGGGCGATAGGAATATAAAGGCAAGAGAAGACTTTCAAAGTACATCGGGAAGCAGCAGGACAGAGATGGTGACTCTGCAGGCGTTTAAAATGAGTTCAAAGTGCTAGAGAAGAGCCTGAGCAGCTATGGAATTGGGAAAGCACAGATAATATTCTAAATGGGACGGCCTTGTAAAGGAGGCTAGTGCAACACAGGTCTCAGAATCTGTGGGGACCATTTACTGAGGGACCTAAGTGCTCGGCTGAAGAACTGGGACTTAATCCTGTGGTAAGGGCAGCCAGCACAGGTCCTTGTTGGGGAGAACGATGAAGCATTTGGAGTTTATTAAGCTAGAACTTCTATAAGTGTTATTAAGCATTTATTGGGGAGACTAGATCTTAAACAATTGGGGAAGCAAGTGGAGAAATCCATGTCAGATGTTGCATTTGGTTTTGGACCTGCTTTAGACCAACTGGTCTTGCTTGGATCTATAATCAACGCTCATGGGAGTAGCAGTCAAGAGACAAGAGAATCAGAGCATGGAGTGTATGTGCTGCACACAAGGCCTCCCAAGAGGACTGAAAAACAAGGACGTTGCTTTGAGGATGAAGGTGGGCCTGCCCCAAGCCATGGTACCTTCAATAGCCTCCTATGCCTGTGAATTTTGGACCCTGAGGCAGGAAGACCTATTGCAAGAAGAATCGATGCAATTGTTTGTGGTGTTGGTGAGGAATATTGCAAGTAGCATGGACAGCCAAAGAAGAAACAGGTCTGTCTTGCAAGACGTACAGCCAGAATGCTCCGTGGAGGCCAAGGTAGTGAGACTTCATTGCGCATACGTTGGGCATGTTGTCAGAGAGATGAGTCCCTAGAGAAGGATATCCAACTTGGTAAAATAGAGGGTCAGTGAACGAGGGGGAGGCCCTCAACAAGATGGATTGACACCGTGGCTGCAGTAATGGGCTCAAGGATAGGGACAATTGGGATGGTGCAGGATCTGGCAGTGTTTCTTTCTGTTCTGAATGGGGCCTCCGTGGATTGGCACCTAACAACACCCAACAGCAACATAGATCAACTGGGCTGGCAACCAGGCAGGAAAGCTGGATGTGAATTGATGGAGAAGAAGAATAAAGTAGGCCCCGTGAGGACAAACTGTGTTTCTCACCGTGCCTGCCTCTCACTGCTTTCAATCTTAATGACACGGGGATGTCTACAGAAGAAGCCGGTGCTCTTGGCCACGGAGCTGAACTTTTCCCAGGATTCAGAGTAGATGAAGGCAGATATTTGGTGGAACTACAGGAGCGGAGGGCCCGGTTTCTGCCCCAAACTAACAATGGGATTCAGCCGATGAGTGACAAACTGTGTGTGCCCTCTCCCCATCCCCTCCAGTGTATTATGCACTGATCAGAGCAGAAGGAATAGTTGCAGCTTCATCTTTACCTTTGACATCTCATGCAAATTTATTTTGTGATTGACTGTAATTCTGAACCATGCAGGAAAACAGAATTTTGGAACACAACTAGTCTCAACCTACATGTGTTGACATAGTAAAACAGTCCCAAAAGAGGAGTCACCTCTTGCTCTGCAGAAGCATGGCCGTCAGGGCAAAGGAAGCCAAAGGGGACCAGGAGGG
This sequence comes from Tenrec ecaudatus, assembly GCF_050624435.1. Classification (NCBI taxonomy): domain Eukaryota; kingdom Metazoa; phylum Chordata; class Mammalia; order Afrosoricida; family Tenrecidae; genus Tenrec; species Tenrec ecaudatus. Next base: position 33,175,508 of record NC_134539.1, read on the forward strand.
CCTGGAAGCCCATCCTCCCACAGGATGGCCGCTCTTCACAAAGACCTCAGTCCTTCCTCTCCTTGCCTACACACGGTAGCGGGACATCCCTTCCTCCTCGATGTCAGAGGTGGTCCCAGGACGAGTGTAGGCCGACCAAACAGGAGTCGGGAGAGAGGTCACTTTTGAAGGGGAGCGTTGTGTCTGTGCCTGCGCTGCCACGTTTTTCTTTTCCTTTTGCCGCGGTGCCCGCAGCGTCCTCATTGGTAGGCGCTTCACACCCAGATTCCCAGAAGCATGAAGATGACGCTGTAGAGCAGGATCCCCATTTGTCTTCCAATGGACCTGAGGTGTTAGGACCACTATGTATTATAAGCACTGGGTCTGCTAAGTGTTATACATCAGCCTCTCCGGGCCGACAGAGAAGCAATGCAGCTGTGGAAGGGGGGCATTTTTTGAGCTAGAAGAGCTCTGGCTGCGGCTTTCACATCTGCGTTCCTCAGGCTGTAGATGACGGGGTTCAGGGAGGGCATCGCGAGCCCATAGAACAAGGCAATGAGCTTGTCTGAGTCAGGGTCCTTGGCCTTGGGCCTGAAGTACATGAAGGAGATGGTCCCGTAGAAAATCACCACCACGGTGAGGTGGGCGGAGCAGGTGGAGAAAGCTTTGCGCCGGCCTGCAGCAGAAGGTACCCTGAGGATGGCAGCGAGGATGAAGATGTAGGACAGAGAGATGAGCAGGAGTGGGGTCAATGTTAGCAAGGCTGTGGTCAACATTAGTGACAGCGCATTGAGGGAGATGTCACCACATGCCAGTTTCATCACTGCCAAAATCTCACAGAAGAAGTGGTTAATGACATTGTGGTCACAGAAGGGGAGGCGCCAGACCAAGATAGACTGCAGCAGTGAGTCAGAAAAAGCTACCCCCCAGCTCAGTGCTGCCATCCAGGTGCATCTCTGCCCACTCATGATCTCTGGATACCTAAGTGGCTGGCAGATAGCCACATAGCGGTCATATGCCATCACACCCAGGAGCAGGCACTCGGTGGCGCCCAGAGCCAGGGTCAGGTACATCTGTAGGGCACAGCCGGCAAAGGAGATGGTCTTCTGGGTTTGCAGGAAGTTGACCAGCATGAGCGGCACAAAGGAGGATGTGCCTAGTATGTCCATGAGGGCGAGGTTGCTGAGGAAGAAGTACATGGGGCTTTGTAGACGGGGGTCCAGCCATTTCAGCCCTATGAGGAGGGCGTTCCCCAGCAAATTCATGGAGTACATGCCCAGGCACAGCAGAAACAGGCCTATCTCTACGTGATGGTGCTCCGACAAGCCCAGGAGGATATACTCCCTGATGACTGTCCGGTTTCTCCCAGCCGTCATTCTTCATCCATTGGCATCTGGACTGCACAGATGTTGGGAAAAGCTTAGGCTGGTCCAGGAGTCAATCAACATGTATGTTGACCTGAGGCAGCGCTGCTCAGCCTCTGGTTTTACCAAGCATTTTCTGGGTGAGTTTGGTTTCAGGGTTGTAATCTGGCCCTTCAGTCCTGCAGTTCTACTGACATAGCTTAGGAGAGGGTGCTGCACAATCTACTTGCTTGCACATGTCTCAGTTCTCCCCAGGACAAAGAATGGGGCTCCTGTCTGACGCGCTCCTTTGAAATCTAAAGAATTCTGGAATGTTAAAAGGAAGCATTCTCCTCCCCTCCCCTGGGTTATGACTTCCGGTGGTTGAATGAAGCCCGTAGGACTTCAGATTTAATTTATTCACTGAACGTCATTGAGTGACCCCTGTGTGCTAATGATGCCTTAAGTTTGGGGCTATAACAGAAGAAAGTACGTGGAAAAAATATTCCCCTGCTCCAAATGCCTGCCCACTCTCTCTGCCCTGAGTTACGTGAGAGAGCCTTTATAAGAAAGCAGAGGCTGGATGATGCTATTGTAGGTCTTTGGCAATAAAGGTCAACTCGAAGCCCCAAAGAACTTGGAGAGGGGCCTTGGCTATACTGTCAGATAATCTTTGGCTGCTAACCATAAAGAGGGCAGGTCAAAGCCAACAGCCTCTCTACGGGAGAAAGAAGGCATTAGGCTCCCACGTGGCTCCACTGCCTCAGAAACCCAATGGGTGCAGCTTTTTTCTGTCTTATAGGGCCGCTATGAGTATGAATTGACTTGATGGCATTATATTCCCCCACCCCCACCCCCCATCTCCCATAAATATATGCAGCTTCAGAAATCCTTCTATAAGGACACTCTGAGTTGGATTTAACTCAATGCCGGGGTAGGACTATCAGCTTGCATTCGGATCACCGCTCCTTAAGGAATTTCAGACCATCTATTGATATTTTCAAAGAATATATAAAAACACATACTCTAACAGAGTTCCCGATCACAGTAGAGAACCCTTGTTATGAAATGAAGCGACTCTCCTCTTGGTCTCCATGCTGCTTTGTAGGAGAAATGCCATCGCCAGATGCCACGCAAGGAGGAGAGATCAGAGTCTAACCTGACCGAAATATTGTTAGTCACTGATGACCTTTGCGGGTGGAGCAATGGAATGAGCTTGGCCACGTTCTCCCAGATGGCCTCTCTTCCTCTTCTGAGCAGGTAGCTCCCTGGGGTCAGAGTTGGGTCTTCACAGGAGATAACTCAGGCGACGGCAAGGCACAGCCATCTTGGAAAGTTGTCTCATGGCTCCGGAGATCCCTGGTTTGCAAAAGAAGTAGGAGTTGAGTAGGAACTGTGCTCGTTCAGGTCACAGAACCCCAGCCTCCTCCCCAAGGGAAGGGGAGGCCAGTGTCCTAGCACTGTCTTGCAGGCCTCCCTGTGCCTCTTTAGGGCTTAGTCTGTTCCCATCCCTCATACTTAATGACATCTACTCTCGATGGGACCAGCCGGCTCATGCTTCCCTGACTACCCCATGGCCTCCCTCCCGCCTAGTGGAGGTCTTGTGGCATTCCGCAGGACTCAGCTCCATGTTATCTCAACTTCTATCCCTCTGGCCCCTGACAGGGTTGTCTGCCTCCTCCTTACACTCCCAACTCGCTTTGCTGCTCCCCCTGGGGTGGTGCATACCCTGAGGGCAGGCAGTCCTCCCCTTCTAGTCCTTCATAGTGCCAAGGCTGCCACCGGAAGCCACGCATACTTATTGAATGCCGATTCAAAACTTTGCACCCAAACTGTAGCACTCTATAGCCATGTGGTATTCATTACGCCATTGGCAGCCTCTCTGCGACATGATTCTGCCTTAAAAACGGGGCTCAGATCAGACATATACTCGAAGAGGCATGTAAGCAGCCCAGGCGGTACACTAGTACATTGGTATGGCCGTTCCAGATGGGGAGACTGCAGCTGCAGCCAGAAGGCTCTTGCTGCTCTGCACTGTCCATTTCATGGACAAGGACTACGGTCTCTATATGACCTCTTCTCTCCCCAGACCCTATACAGGTCCCCTGCCCCCTCCACCTGAATCAGGATGATTGCTAAGGAGCAGTTTCTGGCATAATGGGGCAGGTGGTTAATTTGGGTCAGCAACTAGTCCTTAATCTCATTCACATGGACTCTTACAAAAGGTAGGCTTTCTCCTGCTGAGATTTGGCCAAAAAGAACAGCCTGGTGATGATGGCGCCTTCCTTTATTCATTGAACAGATAGCTACCAAGTGCCTGCTATGTGCTAGGCTCTGGGTAAGTGCTGGGAATAGAGGACAGGCAACTGTCCCAGTGTTACAGACACTGCTCCCTAACGGTCATTCTGATTCAGGTGGAGGTGGGAAAACCAGTACAGGATGTGGGGAGAGGGGTGTCATGAAAAATGAAGAAAAAGCGGGTGCATAAGCAATTGTGGTGAAGAAAACGGATGGTGCCTGGCTATCAAAAGAGATAGCATCTGGGATCTTAAAGGCTTGAAGATAAACAAGCAGCCATCTAGATGAGAAGCAACAAAGCCACATGGAAGAAGCACATCAGTCTGTGTGATTACAAGGTACTAATAGGATCAGGTATCAAGCATTAAAGAACAAAAATCATATCATTGTGAATGAGGGGGAGTGCAGAGTGGAGACCGAAAGCCCATCTGTAGGCAATTGAACATTCCCTTACAGAAGGGTCGCTGGGGGGAGGCAAACCGGTCAGGGTGCTGTATAGCAATGATAAAACCTCCAACTTTCCTCTAGTTCCTAAATATTCCTTCTCCCCCCACCCACCACTATCATGATCCCAATCTACCTTACAAATCTGGCTAGGCCAGAGCATGTACACTCGTGCAGATAGGAACTGGAAACAGGGAATCCAGGACAGATGAACCCCCGAGGACCAATAATGAGAGCAGTGATATTAGGAAGGAGAAAGAGGGGGAGAAAGTGGGAACTGATCACAATGATCCACATATAACCCCCTCCCTGGGGGATGGACAACAGAAAAGTGGGTTAAGGGAGACATCGGACAGTGTAAGACATGAAATAATAATAATAATTTATAAATAATCAAAGATTCATGAAGGAGGGAGGGGAAAAATGAAGAGCTGATACCAAGGGCTCAAGTAGAGAGAAAATGTTTTGAGAATGATGATGGCAACAAATGTACAAATGTGCTTGACACAGTGAATATATGTATGGATGGTGATAAGAGTTGTATGAGCCCCCCAAAAATTATTTTTTATTTTTAAAAATTATTTTATTGGGGTTCATACAACTCTCATCACTATCTGTACATAGATCAATTGTATAAAGCACATTTGTACATTCATTACCCTCCTCATTCTCAAAACATTTGCTCTCCACTTAAGCCCCTGGCTTCAGCTCCTCATTTTCCCCCTTGCTCCCTGCTCCCCTCTCCCTCATGAATCCTTGATAATTTATAAATTATTATTTTGTTATAGCTTACATGGTCAAACGTCTCCCTTCACCCACTTTTCTGTTGTCCATCCCCCAGGGAGGAGGTCACAGGTAGATCCTTGTAATCGGTTCCTCCTCTCTACCCCACCTTCCCATAAAATGATTTTTTTTACAAAAAGAAAGCCAGACACCCAGCTCTTGTCCATAAGGAGGGCATACAGACCAACAAGAGCCTCCATGGAGTTGACAACCCTTCACTCACCCTCGGGGTGACTCTCTCTGGGCTCTAGGGACATTTGAAGTCCTTCCCAGGACCTATTGTCTGTGAGGCTCAGAAAAGATGGAAATGGAAATGTGGCAATAGGAATGACAGAGTCCTGGTCTTTTCTCACCATGAGGACTGGGTGTGGGGACAAAAAGTCCTAGATGAGTTTCAAGTTCTGACTCAGGACGCACCTGGGAGGTGTTCTCAAGAAGGACAGGGATGGAGTCCCATCTGACTCTGTCCTTCTTTCCCTCACCACGATCTCTGATCCAAAGACCAGGGGGGAGGGGGGAGTAGCTCACGGTTTTTCTGTGACTTCCTGCACATCCTTCACGATGCCCCGCCACTCTGTTCCAATCGTGTACGTACACCCTAGCTCACCTCCCACCACGTGCTGTCTTGTCAGGCAGGGCTGCCCCTTGCTCTCCACTTGAAGACTCAGTTTACATACCACCTTTGACCACTCTGAAGACAGCTTTCGCAAGCAGATTCACCCCATTCTCCATTTGCCGTCGCTAGTTCATGATGTACCTCTCCCTGGGGACGAAAGACAAAGGACTTCATCATGGTCAGCCTTTTAGGCTCTGGACCTAGGAGGACTTAGTGAGAGGTACTGACTGTGTGTTTCGATCTAGTGCTCTGTTCTGTCCAAAAGTCTGATCCCCAAATATCTTACCTGGATAGCCCACTCCCCACCCCCACCCTTTTAACACACACACACACACACACACACACACACACACACACACACACACACCTAAATCTTCACAAACCAGCATTTTTTCAAAAAGGAAATCAGCATTCTGATCATACCACATGGGTGGACATTAGAACCAGCTCACAAGGCCAAAGGCCAGAGGCCCTAACAAAATCAGCCTGCTTCTAGAAAACACCATGCTGCCAGATATCTCCAGCTTCCACTCTGCGACCACAGGCACAGGCGGGGACGTCGTGGAGCACCTGCTATTTCCCTGCATTCAGTCGGGATGGGTGAGGTTTGGCTGTAGCAGCATCTAGCTCCATAGAGTCTCCCTGGTTTCTCTGGGCTTCTGCTCCGTGCCGTCTTCCTCAGAGTCCCTGGCTGAGTGAGGCAGCGCAGACTGGAGTGTCACCATTGGGATGGCGAGGGAAGGGCACGCCAGCGGAGCATCTTCTAACAGGAGTTAGATGCTCTGACCCACAATGACAGGTGCCACGGCTGCCAATCACCCTGTGTGTGTGTGTGTGTGTGTGTGTGTGTGTGTAATTCTGCCTCACGCCCAGAGAGAGGAGGCCCAGAATGATCGCTCAGCAGCATGAATGTCCTCTCTAGCGGGGTGCCACGCAGTGTCACAACACACTCAGAAAGTCAGCTGCCATCTCGCTGCCCCAGCGGCACCCTCTGCCATGTCCTGGAAAGTCAGATTCACGGAGGGATCGGACATGGAGTATCTGGGAGCAATGGCACTCTCCCAGTGTTACCCCTCTCAGCGGCAGGGTGATGCCGTGGAATGAGGCCTGCACACGGGGTGAGGGCACTCAGCTTTGGCTCTTGTCTTTGATCCCATTCTGCTCCGTGACATTGGTGAAGTCACTCCTTGTATGAAAACGAAGACATTAAACTGGATGGTCTAGGGTTGGCCAAATTTTGAGAGGGAAGAGTCAAATCCTGTCCCTCACAACAATGTAAAAACCATTTGAGAGCCCTGAATATATTTTTACAAACAAATGAAATCTCCGTTTTCTGAATAATATCATTTAAGATTTTTTCAATTTTACTCCAGAATCACATGGACGTACCGAAAGAACTGCTTATGGCTTGTGAGCTCCATTCTGCCGAGGCCTGGTCTGGGCTACTTGGTACAAAGTATCACTGATTCAATGGTAGGGTTTTTGCCTTCCATGTGGGTTACCCTGGTTCAATTCCTGGTCAAATCATCTTGTGTGCACCCAATTCCTCACAGTCAGTGAAGTCCTGCCTGTTCCCTTATGCTGCTGAAATTTCAATGGAGCTTCTGGTCTACGATGGACGAGGAAGAAAGGCCTGGACAACCAGGCCATGGATGTGCCACACGTCACGGTGATCCAATTGGTCTGTGACCATGGAGACGGCCTAGCTGACGTAGCTGCACAGCGAGTCACCATGACAATAATCATGGCACTACGCTGCCACCCCTGAAACATCTGACACCCCTCTAGCAATTTCTAACCCTGAGCCTGCTTTGCAAGATAAGATCAAAATATTAGTTTCGCTAGCTGGTCAATTATAGTTCTAGCCATTTGATTTTTTTGAATGCTTCACAGATTAGTGTAAAAGGAAGGGAGGCACACCAAGAAGAGAGCTTCGGTTACAACCTCCCTCCAGTGCCCGACTCTTGGATCCCTGCTTCACCACCGCCTTGATGTGAAGCAGAGCCATTGAGCGGAACCTTGGGAGTCCCATCAACGAGGCCCAGCTGTGCCGCTTGCTAGCCATTTCCAGAGCCTCAGATTCCTTACCTTTGACGGTTTCTCTGTGGGCTGTTTGGTGGGTCCCGTGAGCCAGTGCCTGGGAGGCCGTCAGCATACGGCTTGGCACAAGGTAAGCCGTGTTTTCAGTAATCAGTAATTGGAGTTGTTTTTATTATTCATATGTCTTTTCTCCAAAGCAGAGAGTCTAGGTTTTAAAAGCTTAAAGTAAGTTTCCTGAAGACAATCCACAGGGTGGATGCCTGCTTCTCACCTTCTCCCTGTTGGCCCAGCGGCTGAGTGCGTGCAGGTGGCTGGAGCTGCGGCCAGGTGGGCTGTCCCGGAGGTTGGGAGAGCAGAGGGAGTGTGGGGCTCATCACCAGCAGGCCCCCAGGGCTGAGCAGGGCTGGGACGGAGAGACCCTGAGGACAGGTCCTTGTCCCCTGCCATGCTCTCAGCTCACGCTCTCAGGGAGCTCATGGTCCCTGCCCAATTTAAAGTTCAAACGCTGCAACTTCACAAAGTTTCAGGGTTTGTCAGCTGTGGGCCCCGTCTTCAGAGACTGCAAGTTCCTTTCAGGAAAGGAATCAGAGGCTCACACAGTCCCTCCTGGGGTATGATGGGTAGAGGATAAGCTGCCTGACAGAGAAGTTAAAGGCAGGCTCTGGTCACACCTAGGAGACCACAGGTGTGGGGCCCAGAACGGCTCTTGCTTGGGCTGCGGTGCTCTGGGTTGTGAAATGGGTGAGAAAATCCATCCTGTCCTCTCCCAGGATGGCTCTGAGAACCCAGATTCACGGAAGCTTTCTTTCTTTCCCTTCTCTGTCCACTTCCCAGCTCCCTACCTTCCTCTGACCGTTCCTTCCTTCTCTACGTGTCTTACTTCTCTTTAAAACAAGTAATTACAAAGCGTCGCTGTTGGTTGTTGTTAGGTGCTGTTGAGTTGGTGTTCTGTGTCCCAGCCCCTATCAAGCAGAACGAGCCACGCCCAGTTCTGCACCATTCTCCCAACCGGGGCTGCGTTTGCACCCGTTGTTGAAGCCACAGGGTCAACCACCCCCTTGGGTGTCTTCCTGGGTTTTGCTGACCCTCTATGTGACCAGACGTGATGATCTTCTCCAGGGACTGGACCCCCATACCATGTCCAAGGCACACGAGACGAAATGTCTCCATCTTGCTTCTAAAACCTCTTCTGGCTAGATGTCTTCCAACACAGATTCATTCTGTCTTGTACCCCAAACCGTCACTCAAAATACACAAGTTCTTCCCCCATCCTTTTTCACTGGCCTGCCTTCACCTGCGTATGAGGTGATTGGAAATACCATGGACTCGCTCAGGTGAACCGTAGCCCTCAAAGTGACCTCTTTGCTTTTCAACACTTTGAAGAAGTCTCGTGCAGTAGCTTTGCCCAGCGCAGTACATCGTTTATTTCTCGAGCGCTGCTTCCATGAACATTTATTACGGATCCAAGTAAAGGGAAATGTTTGAAAGCTCTATTTACTGGCTCCTCCCTCCCTCCAAGGGAGGTCTCTTGTGGGCCCACTGTTCTCACCCACTGCACGCTACAGCTTGTATCCCGCTCACTGTGTCACTCGGGAGCTGCCCACACACTGCACATGGGTTTTGTTTCATCTCATGGATTGCAATCCCTACAATGCAACCCCAACCGGACAATGTAACTTCCTCCTGTGTTTCCTGTTCCCATTCCTCCTTCTTTCTCATCCCTTCTGAACTTTGCCTTTGGGCGAATGCTGCCCTTTGCATCTCAAATGGAGGCTCCTTCTAAGGGGCGTGTTACTGTTTCCCTGGTAGAGCGGACTGTCTTTTGGTGAAAAATGAGCACTGTTGGTGGGTTCATTTTTGGATCTGAAGGTTGACGGGGTGGGGTGGGGGTGTTATAATCTTGATTCTGATTTTACCAGTAAACCTGGTCTCTTTTGTGATTTGGAATCTTCTTCCACATTTTTCTCCCACTCTAGCTCTTTCCCTGCCATTGAGTCAATGCTGACTCAAAGTGACCCCTTGCGGGTTTCTTCTGGAGTAGAAAGCCCGCTCTTTCTCCCTTGTTACTGGTGATGTGGATCACAGCCCAAAGCTTAATGACTACACCACCAGGGCTCCACCCCACTTCATCTAGTGGGATTCTAATGGGATCCCTTTGAGACCAGCTAATAGTGGTAGCTGGGCACCATCTAGTTCTTTTGGTCTCAGGGCCGTGGGGACTGATGTTCAAGTGATCCATTAGTTCATGGAGCTGTTTCAATGTGTTTCAGTTTTCATCACTCTTCCTTCCTCTGGACAAGGAGAGACCAATCGTTGTTCCTTCAATGGCCACTTTTGAGCTTTTTGAGAGGGAAGCTGCTACTCACCAAAGTAGGATGTAGATTATCCACAAAGACTATGCTATGCCAATTTACCTTGATGCCCCCTGAGTTTCTAGTCCTGACCCTCAGGCCCAGTGACTCTGCTCAGCATATTTAGGTATGTGTAAGTGTTCATAACTCTGTCCCCTGTATGCTCCATCACATATATGCTTGCATTTGCAGCAAAGGAAAATACCCATGTACAAACATTCTCTGTCAAACACACACACACACACACACACACACACACACACACACACACACACACACACACACTCCCACTCTCCTTCCCACACCCTTTCAGCAGGCACGTCTGTCCATGACATGTAGATCATCATCATTGCAGGATTGTGTATGTAACAGTTTTATAACTTTCTTTGTATAGGTCTTTTGGTTCTCTGGTTAGATTTATTTCTGAGTATTTCTTTTGGTGGCTATTGTAAGCGATATTGTTTCTAGAGCTCCTTTTAAAAAAATCTTGGTGTGACTATTTTAATTTTTCCTTCAAATCTATTACTATTGAAGAATATGGTGTAAATTTTTCTGAAATTAAACCCAATTTACATTTAAATGTGTCAACCTTTCCATTATGTCTATTTTTAAAAATCATTTTATTGGGGCTTGTACAACTCTTATCACAAACCATACATACATCCATTGTGTCAAGCACATGTGTACATTTGTTGTCCTCATCATTCTCAAAACATTTTCTTTCTACTTGAGTCCTTGGTATCAGCTCTTAGAGTTCTTTTTGTTAGTGTAAAGCAGTGGTTCTCAATCTTCCTAATGCCTCAACCCTTTAATACAGTTCCTCATGTTTTTTTAAATCATTTTATTAGGGGGTCATACAACTCTTATCACAATCCATACATACATCAATTGTGTAAAGCACATCTGTACATTCATTGCCCTCATCATTCTCAAAACATTTGCTCTTCACTTAAGCCCCTGGCATCAGCTCCTCATTTTTTCCCTCCCTCCCTGCTCCCCCCTCCCTCATGAACCCTTGATAATTTATAAATTATTATTTTTTCATATCTTGCCCAATACAGTTCCTCATGTTGTAGGGACTCCCAACCATAAAATTATTTTTGCTGCTATTCATAACTGTCATTTTGCTACTGTTATGAATTGAGTGACACCTGTGAAAGGGTCATTCAGCCCCCAAAGGGGTTGCCACCCGCAGGTTGAGAACTGCTGGTGTAAAGGAATCCAAATTAAGTTTGTTGATCTTGTAGACCTTTTTCTGAATTTCTCAGGTCCAATAATCTTCTTGCTGAGCCTTTGGGATTTTTTTCATACCATCTGCAAATAGAGAGGTATTCTTGCTCTTTGTCAACTTGTGGTTGTAAGGTGCCATCAAGTTGATCCTGACTCATGGAACCCTACCATGACAATTGTTATTCTTGAGCCCATTGAGGTAGCCACTGTGTCAATCAATCTCTCTTAGAATGTTCTTGGTGTTTTGTTTTGTTTTTTTGCTGACTTCCTACTTTACCGAGCAGGCATTGATTTTACCAGGCATTGATTTCTTTCGATACCGTGTCCAACGCATGTGAGACAAAGTCTTGCCCTCCTTGCTTCTAAGGAGCATTCTGGTGTACTTCCTCCCAGACAGATTTGTTGGTTCTTCTTGCAGTTCACAGTACTATCAGTATTCTTTACCAGCACCACAATTCAAATGCATCTACCCTTCTTCAGCCTGGCTTATTCCTTGTCCGACTTTCACATGTGTCTGAGGCGATTGAAAATCCCATGGCTTGAGTCAGGCACCACTTAGTCCTACAGCTGACCTCCTTGGTCCACACTTTAAAGATGGTCTGTGGAGCAGATTTGCTTCAGTGTCGGACATCCCTTGATTTCTTCCCTGTGGCTTTCATGAGCATTGATTGTGGATCAAGCAAGATGAAATCCTCAACAATGTCAATCTTTTCTACTTTTGTCAATGTGTTATCTAGCCACCTAGCTGCGAGGATGTCTGCTTCCTTCGCATTCCACACTAAAGGCTGTCGTCCTTGATCTTCATCATCAAGTGCTTCGAATCCTCCTTGTTTTCAGCAAGCAAGGTTGTGTCATCTGCCTATTGCAGGCTGTTAATAAGTCTTCCTCCACCTCAGCTGCTGAATTCTTCTCCACACAGTCTAGTCCAGCTTCTTGGATTATTTTCTCAGCCTACAGATTGAATAAGGGATGGAGTACATATGTGATGCCTACCTTCGCTTGTTCGGGTCAAACATCTGTGTCTTGGTCCATTCACAATGAAATACTTTGGAATTCCCAGTCTTTCAGCCAAGGTCATCTGATGTCAGCAATCATATCCCACATGCCAGATCCTGTTCTGAATGGTACCTCTCTATCAATGTACTGCTGTGACCATTTTTTAATCGTCTTCAACAACATTTGTATTGTTATTGATGATACCGTTGGATGATTCCCATATTCTGTTGGGTCATCTTTCTTTGGAATAGGTAGAAGTGTCAGTTTCTTCCAGTTGATTGTCCACAGACAGCATTGTACCTGGTACCATTCTTCTTCAGTTTGTCGTTCCCAATCTACTGAACCATATGGATGTCTGGTTGGAAATAATCAATGCCAGTGCATTTCAGCTCACTAATGCCAAGAAATTTGGAAGATAGCTACCTGGCCAATCAACTGGAAGAAATCGATATTTGTACTTATTCCACCTGATAATAATTGGTATGAGTAATGTAAGAAGTATGAATCTAGACACAGTGGGAGTCTTCAGAAAGAAAATGGGACACGTAAAGACCAATATTCTAGGCATTAGTGGGTGCTTTCGGTGCTTTATCAGCTTATTAAAATATCTCAATTCTGTCAATTCCTGGGGACTTGTTTTCTGCTAATGCTTCCAGTGCAGGTTGAACTTCCTTCAATGCCATTGGCTTTCATTCATATGCTGCCTCTTGAAATAGTTAGGAATCGACCAGTTCTTGTTGGCGCAGTAACTCTGTGTATTCCTTCCATCTTCTTTGGATGCTTTCTACATCACCATAGAATCCCCCAGTATTGAAATTTGAGGCTTACAATGTTTCTTTGTTTATTTCAGCTTGGTATACACTGGACATGTTCTTCTTTTTTGGTTTTCTAAATCCAGGTATTTGCACCTTTCATTTTAATACTTCGTCTTCTTGAGCTGCCCTTTGAAATTTTCCATTGAGTCCTTTTCCATCATCGTTTCTTCCATTTGCTTTACCTATTCTACAATCAAGAGCAAGTTTCAGAACTGTTTCCGCTTCCACTTTAATTTTTCCTCTTCCTTCTTGTCTTTTAAGTGGTCTTTTGCTTTCCTCGTGTGTGATGTCCTTGGTGTCATCCCATCATCAGGGCTCCATGAGCCAATTTATTCTTTAAATGTCCTCCAAATTCAGGTCGGATATATTCAAGGTCATATTTTGGCTCTCATGGACTTGTTTTAATTTTCTCCAACTTCAGTCTGAAATTACATATGCGTAACTAATGGTCTGACAGTTAGCCCCAGCCTTGTTTTGGCTTTTGATATTGAGCTCTTCCATGGTCTCTTTCCACAGATGTAGTTCATTTGTTTCCTGTGTATTTCATCTGGTGAAGTTCACATGTCTAGTCACTGGTTATGTTGTTGAAAAAAGATATTTGCAATGAAGATGCCATAGGTTTTACAAAGTGCTCTCCCACTTCACTTCTCTCACCCAGGCCATATTTTCAAATACTACTCTTTCCTCTTTGCTTCCACCTTTTGCATTTCAATTATCAATCATTATAAATGCACCTTGACTGCGTGTTTGATCAATTGATAGAATTGCTCAGTTTTTCATCACTAGCTTTAGTAGTTGGTGCATAAGTTGGAGTGACAGTTACAGTAACATGATTTCCTTATATGTGTACAGATTATCCTACCACAGATAGTATTGTAGCTCAAGGTAAAGCTTGATATATTCCTTTTGACCATGAATGTGGCATATTTTTCTTCAATTTGTCATTCCCAATTTACTAAACCATATGATTGGTTGGAAATGATCAATACCAGCCCATTTCAGCTCACGAATGCCTAGAATATTGCTCTTTATGTGTTCCATTTCATTTTTGAAGGTTTCCACCTTTTCTAGAGTCATACTTCTTACATTACACTTTCTAATTATTACCAGGTGTTTACAGTGTTTCTTCTGTAAAAGCCCCCACAGCTTTACTACATCAGTCATGTGGTTGCCTTTATGTAGAGGGGGAGTGTTGAGGTCTTCACCAACGTGCTGGGATGGCCTGGACGAGGGCACTGAAGCCCCGAGCACCATCTCCTAGTCCCCTGCCACAACACAGCTGCCTTCCCTCAGGGGCTTTATGCTCCCTACCCAATTTAAAGTTCAAATTCGGCAACTACACCAAATGTCAGGGTCTGTCAGCTCTAAGACTGTGCTTTAGAGACTCCACATTCCTGGATGGGGCATCCTCAGACCCTGCTGGGGTGGTGGGGAGAGGAGAGGCTAGACAGAGAATCAGAGCACTGGGTCTCAAGCCAGTGTCACCCCTAGAATCCCACAAGCTGGGGGTGCAGACAGCTCATGACTCCTCTTTCCTGGGTCTGGGTGTTCTGAGCTAGGAAATGGGGTGATGAGGACCTGGATTTATGAAAGTTTTTTCCCCCTCCTCCAAAACCTCCTTTCTCAATTCCTCTCTATGTCCCTGGCCCTCCCTTTTCCCTTTCCTTCCTCCCGCCCATCCTCTTTTCCTGCTCATGGAACAGAGCTTTCTTGCTCGCCTTCAGTGTCCGAACTCAATCAGTCTAAGAGTAGCGTTCTTCAGCCTCCACTCATGCTTCTTCCACTCAGCATCTCAGTGGGGCTCCACTCTCCTCCTAAATAGTCAAAAACTGGAGAAATAATCTAGTCCCGGCTTCCCCCTTGCTCTTGACCTCTGGTATATCCCAACTCTCTTTTGGCTTTGTGGTAGTTACAGAATTTGTTGTCAATTTGAGAGTATTAAGAGTGAAGGGGTGGAGTGTAGCCTGTCAATCAGGTCGCAGCTTAATGACCTCATTTGGAGGCTCTAAGGAGACAAAGAGCTCACACCCACACACTCCCTGGGAGACATGACTGACAATGAGCCTGATGAAGCTATGCTGATGCAGCCAGAGCCTTGGAGCTGAAGGAGCCAAGTGGAGACCCACACCAGTGCTGAGATGCTGCTACTGCCACTGGATCCACAAGACATTCCATTCACTGCCCTGTGTTCTTCCTGAACTTGGCATCATCGCATGTGTTGTGTGAGTCTGAAGAGGAACTTATAGATTGGTATTGGGCATATGGGCTAATATTGGACTTAAGGACTTGATCTGGAGTCGGCTGGGATGTTTTCTCAGTATTCCATTGCTCTTGTGTATAAAGCTCTTTCTTATACAGAAATGAGTATCCTTTGATTTATTTCTCTAGTCAACCCAGACTAACACAGGCTTACTGTATTCCTGCCCATCTGGTTCAGGGTCTGTTGTCTGCCTGGGTGACTGCAAGAACCACCTCACTTCTCAGTTGGAATCCCTTCTACACCATCCTCCATTCTGGAGTCAAGGGTGATGTTTCTTAAAGTGAATTGTTGTTGTTTTTTCCTTCTAGTTCAGAGCATTTTTATATCAATTGAACAATAAAAAAAAGAAACAATACCTACCTGTGTAACAAGTAAGGCTACATTTAGAGGAATCAACAGTTAAGTTATTTTTTATCATAGTTTTCTAGAATTTTCTATGTATAAACTTATTTATCTCTAAGGAAAACACAATAATACTGTAATCTTACAGTATAATTAGAAGTTGTTCTGATTTTATCTACTAATTACATTGGAAGCATTTTGTATCAAATTTTTTTCAAAAATAAGATTTCTTCAAAGCAGCAATGATATATCACGTTACATGGAATGACAGCTGAACTGAAGAAAAACCCCAGAAAATAGCAAAAGCTAGAGAGCGTGTGGAGGGAGTGGGTCACTCAGACACTGCTGGTGGGACTGTAAATACGTACAGCCACCATGGAAAGTGAGATGGTGCTACCTCAGGCAACTGGGAATAGAAATTCTCTTTGATACAGCAGTCATTCGACTGGAGATATACCCTGAGAAACAAGAGTCACAGAACGAGTGGACAGAATCCCACATAGGTTAATCTCAGCACTGTTCACAATAGAAAAAAGCTGGAAACAGTCCAAATGCCCATCAGTAGGGTAGATTAAAAATTTTTAAACTTACATATAATAGAATACTATGCACCACAAAAAAACCAATGCTGAAACCATGAAGCAGCTTGACTTGGGTGGACCTAGAAAGGATTATGCTGAGTGAAGCTTGTCAATCACAAGAGGACAACTACTGTATGAGATCACTGCTATAAGAATAAAAAAGACAAAGACTTGCTGATTAAAGGAAACAGACTTTGGATATTACCAAGATGGAGATGGAAAAGGAAGCAGCCAGTCAGGCGGGGTCAAAGGGCTGTTAGCACAGCAGAGGGCTCATCGGTGCAGGTTTTTGTGCACAGGAGGACAGAGGACCACAAGAGGGAGAAGAGAAACCAGAGGAGAAGGGAGTGGGGCAGAATGCGGGGGTGGGAGGAGTCGGTTGATGAGTGGTTTGAACTGTAGGCTGCAACGTTGATTGTATGAAATGTAAACCCCCACTCAATTCACACATACACACACACACACACGCACGTGCGTGCACAATTTTTAAAATAGCATCATCATCATTGGGCACCACCAGAATTTATTTAGATCATTGTTTAGAGTTGAACATTTAGGTCATTAAAGCTTTTTGTGGTAGAGATTACTATATCCCTATACTTATCCGCATGTATCTTTTCCTGTATCTAAAATTTTGATCTACTTAATTTCTAGAAATACAGATATGAGCCCAAAGGAGCTCAAGGAAATATGTAAAGCTATTTTATCATGTTTTAGGTAAGCGTTTCCACAGCAAACGAGGTTACCATTGAACCATTTATTGGGGGGTATAAAATTTCCTTTATATTGTTTGCTATTTCCATTTATCTAGCTTCCTTGACCCTTCATGCTTCTAAATATTTCCTCTTGGAAAAATGTTCCCAATGAGGTCTCTTACACTCGGTCACTTA
Organism: Tenrec ecaudatus; assembly: GCF_050624435.1. Taxonomy (NCBI): domain Eukaryota; kingdom Metazoa; phylum Chordata; class Mammalia; order Afrosoricida; family Tenrecidae; genus Tenrec; species Tenrec ecaudatus. The sequence continues at coordinate 33,192,476 of NC_134539.1, forward strand.
AAGGACACAGTCCTCCTGGATTTATTTTAGAAACCAACCCATTCTTTGGCTGAAAGGTGACCTCTGGAAGTGGCCTCAGTTTAGAGTTAAAAACGGCATCTCGGGATGATAATCTCTAGGGTTCCGCCGATCTCTAATTATCCTGCAAGTTTGGTCTTTCCTCGGAATTCGACTCTTGTTCTGTAGTTTTATCACTTTCGACCAGGGGCATGCTTCTGTGTTCCTTGTCAAAAGGGTGGGTCGTGGTAACTGGGCACCAGTTAGCTCTTTTAGTTTTAGTCTAGAAGGGGCTGTGGCCGTGTGGTCTAGTTCCTACTTTCAGTCTTTGGCTTCCTTCATTCTCATTTGTGGTACTGGAACTGTTTACGTGGCTGGGTTCAAGGTTCCAATTTTCTTTGCAGGACGTTCATAATAATGTATTCTCATCCCCCCTCCTCCATAGCAGTGCATGAAATCACGCATTTCCGTGTCCCGCCAACAAACGGAAGGCGTTACATTTAAAAACAACAGCAACAACAAAACCCCACAGATGAAGAAGAGTTATTTTTCTTTTTAATCATAAGCTTTCTCAAAAGCAAATCAGAATTCAAAACCCCACTCTTCATAGGATCAAGTCCAAATCCCTGTCAGTGGATTCAGGGCCCAACAGACAGTCACAGCTGGCTGACAGAGAGGTTCCTGGGTCTCCCTCCCTAGGCTGGGAACTGGACAGTGGACTGCACTCCTGTGTGCTCTCGGAGTACCTGTGTTGGGCTTGTTTCTTACTAGCAGCAAAATCAGTAAGAGGGCCTAGAAGGAGACTGATGGCCATACTGCCAGGATCAGGAGGGCAGGACTGAGGCTGGAGGCCAAGCCTAGCTTACCTATCATCCAGGTGCCCCCGAGGGCAGAGGCAATGGCAGATTACTTAGCAGTCAAGGCAAGCACTGGCTTACTGGTAGCTAGTTTACCAATCTGCAGGGAACAATTCCATGTTTCTCACCCCCTCAAGGCTTCTAGGAATGGGTGGCATCTTGTCTTCCAATCAGCAGAGCATTTTCCTCCAAAATCCAAGTCGTCTTTAAAATGTATAATCCTCAGGAAGGATGGAATGCTCCGGCAGCCAGGTAAACAGGAGCTGACTTGGAGTGTGTAGTAAACAGCTCCCCGTGGGCTTTGCAGTGTCACAGAGTGATTTGTATGGAAACTGTTAAAGGACACCCTAATATGCAGTGTCAACCCTCGCCTAAAACACAGGCAGTATATTTAAAATTGTTTTCAGCTCGTTCACTTCACATCTCTATTTTACAAGGATGCTGTGAAACCTGTGTGACACGACTCACTACAGACTAGTAAGTAAGTACAAGCAAACGCATGATTACCTTGCTGATTGAGTAGCTGACCCCTGGATCTTACCGCACCTGCCGCCCTGCAGGTCTGTCTCCACTGTGTGTTCCCTGCATTCTCAGAAGGAAAAGTTGGAAAGTGGCTGAGCAGTGGTAGAGATAGGAATGACAGGACCCCAATGGAGGTGAGGGTGACTAAGGATAGAGCAAGCTCTACCACAGTCAGGTGATGCCTGGGTGCCAGGAAAAGGACTCTAGAAGGGGTCTGGGGTGGGTCAAGGTTTAGGAGCTCTTAGTGGCTAACGTCTTGGGACCAAACAGATCTGGGAACCTATCACTCCCAAGTTCTATCTCCTCCCTTAAAATGCTGAGTTATCTATTGGAAAACCACATGCCAGGTCTCGTGTTGACCAGGGCCGAAGCTGGACTAGACACTTCAGCTCCAGGCATCATAGCAAAATAGGGCAGGAGTTTCTCAGTGAGAGCAAAGTGGGGAGGTCCCTGGCGGAGGTGGTGTTGGAGTTGGGTCTTCATGGTCAGACAGTGCTTTCACCGATGCAGTGGAATGCTGGGAAGGGTTTCCTTGTGGGAAGCATGTGGGAAAGGCACAGAGCTGGGTGGGACAGGGACACCAAGGCACACATTTGGTTGGTGGATGTGGTGTGAGGAAGAGCTTGAGGGACAGAAGACTGGGCGTCTGTCCTGAGTGACAGCTAGTGGGGTCTGGAGGGTTATGTACTTTCCTAGAGCTGTGGGAGCCACGCGTCCTTCCAGTAGGTGGTATGACTTTACAAACACACGTCACCTGGAGGAGAGATTAGAAATATTGAGGACACTCAAGAAGGCTGGCATGAATGTCCAAGAATTGATGCTGAGATGTGCTCTAGACCAGTACCAGGGAAGGACCAGTGAACCATTTATGGTCTGTTTCTCTGTACGGGCAAGGGGGACTTGGTGCTCCTTTCTGGGGTCTTTCTGGCACAGAAACACTGGACTCGTGGCTTCTCTCCTGCTCCTGGCTGCCAGAAGGCAGGTGAGGGCCTCGCCTACTAACCAGAAAGCTCTGTCGTTGCTGAGCACGGGCCGGCCTCACCTGGAGGTCCAGTTCTTGTTCCACACCTTCCTGGCAGCCTCCTTCACCTCCCTGTTCCGCAGGCTGTAGATGACAGGGTTGAGCATGGGCGTGACCACGGCATAGAGGATCGGGAAGACCTCATCAGAAACATGGGCCTCCTTGGTCTTGGGCTTCATGTATGTGTAGATGATAGCTCCGTAGAACAGCACCACCACGGTCAGGTGAGCTGAGCACGTGGAGAAGGCTTTGCGGCGTCCGGCAGCTGAGGGCACCCTCAGAACGGTGACCAGGATAAGGGTGTAGGAGAGGCAGATGAGTGTCAGAGGCATGGGCAGCAGCAGAATGCTGCCAGCCAGCAAGAGGGCCTCACTGACTGATGTGTCACCACATGCCAGCTTCAGCACTGCTAGGATCTCACATGTGAAGTGGCTGATCACATGGTGGCCACAGAAGGGCTGACTCATGGCAATGACCGTCTCAGTCAGTGATATACTGAAGGAGAAGACCCAGGAGAATCCCACCAGCAGCAGGCAGAGCTGGCGGCTCATGAGCACAGGGTACTGCAGAGGCCAGCAAATGGCCAGGTAGCGATCATAGGCCATGATGGCGAGCAGCAGGCACTCTGTGGATCCTGTGGACAAACCCAGACACATCTGGATCCCACAGCCAGCGAAGGAGATGGTCTTCTGGCTCGACAGGAAGTGCACCAGCATCAGGGGTGCAAATGAGGATGTGTAGCCGATGTCCAGGATGGAGAGGTTGCTGAGGAAGAAGTACATGGGGGTGTGCAGGCGGACGTCCAGCACGCTCACGGCCACGATGCCTGTGTTCCCCAGCAGGGTCACCAGGTACAAGGCTGAGCAGAACAAGAAGAGCAGGGGCTCCAGGGCTGGGTACTCAGAGAAGCCTTTCAGAAAGAACTCAGAGACCTGTGTGCTGTTGAGCGCATCCATGCTGCAGGGTTTGGAAGACTCAGGCTGGGAGGAGCGGATGACGATGTACAGTCACCCAGAGCCTGTCCTGGGAGGAGGGGATGACGATGTACAGTCACCCAGAGCCTGTCCTGGGAGGAGGGGATGACGATGTACAGTCACCCAGAGCCTGTCCTGGGAGGAGGCGGACTGCTAGTCTCTTTTCTAATTCTGACTTTAGACAATCTCTTTCTCCTCCCTGGACCTCAGTTTATTCATCTGAAAAATAGGGAGGAGTGATTTCAACCAGTGTTTCTCTAAGAGAGTGTTAAGGTGAAATGTCAGCAAGCAATCTGAAAAATCAATTCCAGGATCCAACCAATGGAGCTCCAGCTCCTCAAGGCCAGTATGCCCAGAGCCTTTCTTCTGCCCGGGACTCTGGCAGAGCAGCGTAGAGTGTGCGAGCTCTCGGAGTGGACTTGACTGGGAGCGCTGCTCCCACAGAGCCCCAGGGCCCCCTTTTCAGGTCAGCGTTCTCAGAACATAATGTGGAAAGTAAGGGTTTGGAATCAACATGCCCACATGGTATCTGCTGTGCAGTCATCCGGGAGAGTGTGTTCAAATACAGTTTCTATGCCTGCCTCGATTCCCCCCTAGTGGTGGTCCTAATACTATCCTGCAGCTCAGTGGTCCTCATAGGGCTGTGTCGGGGATACCTGGGGTGCCCAGAGCCTTGTTGACTTGAAGGAAGTCTGAGCCTTGGCTTGCTCTCTCCCCATGGTTAGGAATACCCTTGTTGGTCCTCAGAACCCAGAAATCTCACCTGTGCCTTTGGGTCAACTCTGATCTCCTGCACAAATCCTACCTCGTGTGTTGGATTGGGGGGTAGAAGTGGGGTAAGACAGACTGCTCCTAGACGCCAAGCCATCATCTGTCCTCCCCAGGACCAGCCTTGTGCATCACCATGGGCACATGGAACCTTCACATTCTACTTCTGTCCTCTAGCCCTCCTCCTGCTTCCACTGTACCCAACCCAGCACCCTTGGGTCTCGAGAACTCCTGGGGCATCAGCATGGGAATACTCTCAGAGATCAGCTGGTTGAGTCTCGCCCTCTGCAGGTGGGGAAACAGAGTTCACACAGTGGGTCCCTGGCCAAGTGTTATATAATCTACTCCTCCCAGCGGTGGCACATGTGCACTATGTTCAGAGCTGATGTTTATTTCATCCCTGTCCCCAAATGTTACCTCAACTACATTAGCATCTTTCTCTCACATCCTCCCCATCATACTCTTACCCACCAAAGGGCAGGTGTCAAGTTCTCTTTGGTGCTCAGAGGCACCTGGCCTGTTGCGTGGTCATGTAGTGGGAAGACCCTGGGTCTGGGCTGAGGGTCTTACTTGTCTGAGTCAATTTCCTCCCTCTATTATTCACCTGCTTACTTATTTCACATTCAAGTGATCACATTGCTAGATACTATGCGGACAAATGAGCAAAGATATATCCACAGGCTGTTGTGTCCACCCCACGGCCTTAGGAGACCACCAGCAGGCAGGGCCCTGGCAGGTGTCACCGGGGGAGGAGCAGCCTTAGAGCAAGAGCACCCTGCCCAGCAGGAGCAGCAGGAGGAGGAGCCTGAGCAGGACAAGGGCACAGAGCAGCTTTGCTTCCCAGCTGAGGCCCTGATCTGCCTTCCCTCCTCAGTGGGGAGAGTGGTCTTAGGGTGAGGTGGGGAGGAGCCTGTGGTGGGGTGCTGTGGACTGCTGGTCTCTAAAGGAGAACCAGGAAGATGTGCCCAGACCGCCCAAATAGCCTTTCTGCTTCCTCCTATTCCTGGTCACGTCCTACCTCAAGCATGTTCAAAGGCCGTCTCTCCAGGGGGGCCTCTTCCAGGAGACATCTTCCTGTATTCTGAGTGCCCATCGGTGCCCTCTCCATGGTTTAGTGTTTGCACCACTAGGGTGATGCTAATGTTCACCCCCTACCCATGCCCTCGTGTTGCCAGTCTGAAAGGGATACCCTCTCCCTTCTGCTTCTCTGTCAGGTGATATAGACCAAGCTGAACCTCCCACTTGACCACATCCAGCTTCCCCCTCTTTCTTTCTTTGGCTCATGATGCTGTGGTAAACAGAGCGAGCAGCTGGTTGCCGACCCAGGGCCTGTGTGTATAGACCTGAGAGGGGTCTCCAAGAGCAGCTAGACCACCCTCCGTTACATCTGCAGAAACTGAGGCCCAGAGGCAGAAATGAGTTACAGAGGGACCTAAGCCCCAGGAATTCCCCTGCCTCCTGACTCTGAGTCCAGTTTCCACTCTGCTCCACCCCCACTTCCTGCTCACCTTCAGGTCGTGTGGACTCATGGCCCTGGCTGTATGGAGGGTGTTTCAGAAGATTGAGAGCAGAGCCTTTCTTCAGTGGCTGCAGGCAATGAGGGCCCGGGCAGTCTCCTCCACATTGGAGACCCCACGGGGCAGGCCTCTGGGTTTCACTGACCCAGCCCTCCACACTGGGAAAACACACCCAGACTCTCCTAGAGGTCATGCAGTCTTTGAAGGAATCTTAGAAAAGTCATGGTAGCCATTAGAATTCACTCTGCACTGTATCCAGTTTGTTCGATCTAAGCCTCCCTGTGGGCTCAAAGATGCGCAGAGCATCCTATAGATTACTGTGGGTAGCCGGGAGCCCCTGAGCTGGGCACCTTCCTGCTCCATCCTGGCTGACAGCCTCCCATAAGTCATTTTCCAAAGTGAAGAGACACCTTTCAAAGCTCTCTGTGCACAAGGGACTATGCAACCCCCATGGCGATTTGGATGGAGGATAAATGTCTTCGGATGAAAAAGTTTGGGCTGCTTCAGGGACAATGTCCCAAAGACCCAATTATATAGTTTGTGTAGAATTTTAATTGGCGTGGAAAAGTTAGAGAAAGTATGTCAGGGCCTGGGCTGCATCCTCACAGTCCCCATCCAGAGATGACTCAGGAAGATTTATAGAACGAATAGATGAATGAACAATCAAGCCCATAAACAACAATCCATGAAAAAATTAAAAAATAAATTCATGAATAAGTGAACAAATGATGGCCAGAGTTGCTGTGTTAGGCAGAGTTCTCTAGTGAAACCCAGCCAGGACATTTATTTTATATATATATGCACATACCACATATACTTGTGTGTAAGCTGCGTTTTCCAGCACATTTTCAATGCAGTTTCTATGGTAAAATTAGGCGCCTCAACTGATATTTTCGTCGGCTTATAATTAAATATAGATGGTATATATACAGATAAAAAGTATATACATCTATATTTACATATACATCTATATATATGGAGTGGTCTATACAGCGAGAAGGATTATAACAGCTAATTAGTCCACACAGCAGTGCAGAGGGCTCAGTTCAACTCACTTTTGTGGGTTTACTGGAAGTTCATTAATTTATTGGAAGTCCTTCAACTCATGTGGGCTGCAGGGTAAAAGTCAAGGCAGCAGTCGAAGGAGTCTCCCCTCAGGCAAGGCAGGCAGAGTCTGGCAGCAGACAGCAGACAGCAGGGTGGGTCAGCAACTGTCAGTAGCTCAGGAGTTTAGGGAGGCAGACCCTGATGGTGTCCGGAACTCAAGCATGGTGACAGGATCCACCAACCTCAAGCTCAAGCAATGTCTGCATGCACCAGCAGCAAACACAGTCCATGGGTTGGCTTGCCCCACAGGTAGTGTAGCACACAGGTTGAAGCAGAGAACTAGCTAAAGCAGCAGCACACTGGTCCAATCACCAGGGAGCAGGAGGGAGATGCAATGCCAGCTGTCTTGTTTATTTCAGTCATCTTCCAATCAAGCTGTGACCAGACCAAACTCCGCTCACATGTTCCCATTGGCCTAGTTGGCACAATAAACCCAACGATCACAGTTGCTTTCTAACCGGGGAGTTAGAGGCTAAGTCCTCAAGAGTAATTTTATATCATTTAACTATTTATTTAACTTTTTGTTGGGAATTGGGCAAAGATTTGTAGAACAGATCACAACTTCCATGTTGAACAATTAATCGTTTTCTTTCGACTTTTGCATTCAGTCCCTGTAGTGTACCATCACTTATTCCACTTCCTCCATGTGTTTTCTGTTTCCATCCCTGCTTCTTTCTTTTTAAACAAACAGTATTTTGTTGACATCGCTTACTCATTCCAATATCTCTCTTCCCTTTCCATACAATTCTGTTGTTCAGTTCCATCAGGTGGGGCTATACAGTCATCAGTGCTACCAACTCCACCCTCACCCACCCCTCTCTTCCCGTACCCTCCGGGAACCCTTACTCCTCTCAGTGTCTCTGAGGGGTCATCTAGCATATACGGAGAGATCTTAAATGTACAAATTAACATATGCAAATCTAACACGACCAAGGTGTATGAAATATATGGACCTCAATAGTAAGGGGAGGAAATCTTAAAGAACTAAAGGATAGTTATGTGGTTCATCAGTGCCATGCTGCATCCTGATTTATCCTCCATTCCATGAGGTCCTTTGAAGAGGGACTGTCCAATTCTCCTTCCAGAGGACTCTGCATCATCACTACATCCAGTTCCCTTCATAGGAATTTGGATGCGTATTTTGTGAACTTCTGATACCTCTTCCCATCGACACCTCATGATCACATAGGCTGGTGTGCTTCTTCCATGTGGGCTTTGTTGCTTCCCTGCTAGATGGCTGCTTGTTTAACTCCAAGCCTTTAAGACCCCAGATGCTATATCTTTTGATAGCCGGGCACCATCAGCTTTCTTCACCACATTTGCTTATGCACCCATTTTATCTTCAGTGATCGTGTCATGGAGGTGAGTATCATACAGTGCCAAATTATTAGAACAAACCAGTCTGGTACAGAGGTAAGATTTAAGCAGAGGCTCAAAGTCTATCTGCTTCCTTGTTTCATATATATATATCTAAAACAAATATACATATTCATAGATATATTTACATATATGCACACACACATATATTGGGTTTTGTTTTTTCCTTCTCCCCCACTATCATGCTTGTCTGTTGTTCACCACTCAGATAGGATTTGATTGATCAAACACACCCAGGAAAGCTACACCCTCCTTGCGGCCTCCTCGAGGTCCTTTTTAGAACACTCACTATTCCCTGTACCTGTCATTGCTGGCTCCTTGTCTCCCCCCCACCCCCCGCCCATCCTTCTCCCCTCCCATGCCCCCAGGAACCATGCTGCCTTTATGCAATGGTCCATGCTGCATTTCTTGTATAGATCAACACCCCAAACCAAAACAATAATAAAAATAAAATAAAAGATCAAACAGAAACAACAGTGTACTGCTAGCCAGCAGACTAACAGGGATCATGGCACAGAGCTGCATTTGTGTCCAAAAGGCAAGTTTCCCATCGGTCCCCACTGCGATTTCCTCAGTCTCGTTGCCCACCCAGCCAGCCCCCTCCCCATTTACAGCTTAGACTTTCAGTGTAGATCTCTTATGAGTAACCCCCAACCAGTTGAAGTGGGGTGCCAAGGGCTACCCCCCGAGTCAGAAGTGTACAATTGGGGTTCCTCAGGGACTTCGTGGCTTTTCTCCCATCACTGGTCTGTTGCCTTCCACTCCTGGTCTGCCCATGTGAGTGGGTCAGACTGGTTGCTCTCCCCAAACTGTATCTTCAGGGCTGTCCTCAGCAACACTGTCATTTGAGGAGAGGCTGTACTGCCTCGTGCTGAGGCCAGCCCCGCGGTCATCTCTGGGCACGAACTGCTCCACTCAGGAACATTGACTTTGTGCATATGCCTGCTGGAATGAGGTCCCCTCCTGCTCTTCTTTTCCTGTGGAGACACAATCTTCCCCTTGGGTGGCTTAGTCCCCCAGACCCCACATTACCTTTGTTTTTCTTCCCCCAACTTTCTGTAGGCCTTAAAGGCATATGACGGGGGAAAGAAGATGCCTTTCACCACAGGTGCTATTAGCAGCTGTTGTTGATGATGTGTGAGTCTTTGAGTTTGGTCTGGCTCTTGCCAGAATATCTGGTCCTCAGCCTGGGAATTGTGTGTTATGTGCATTTTCCCTTGTGCCTATTCTGCTGTTTGAACTTACCTCACTGGACTCATGCTGTATTTGTGCTTGGCTAATTTCACACAGCATAATATCCTCCAACTCCACAAAATGAGGAGTTTCATCTTTTTACCACTATTGTTAAGGGCTGCATAGTATTCCATTGTGTGATTATACCAGAGTTTTTAATTTCATTCATCTATTGATTGAAATTTAGGCTTTTTCCAATTTTTTTTGTAATTGTGAATGGCATAGTGATGAACATTGGGGAGCAGGTGACTTGTCATGGTCTGTTTCTCATAGCTTCTGGGTATGTGTCCAGTAGTGGGATTGCTGGGCTGTTTGGTAACTTGATTTCCATCTCTTTGGGGTATCGCTAAATCGCTCTCCACAGTGGCTGTACCTAGCTACAGGAGCACCAGCAGTGAATGCGATTTCTATCCACCACACCCCCTCCAATATTTATTGCTTTCTTTTTAATTGGGTTATCTTTGTGGGTGTTCAGTGGTGTCTCACAGTGGTTTGTCCCAGATGACTAATGATCGGGAACATTTTTTCCTATGTTTAGTGGTCATTCAGGTTTGTTCCTTTATAAATCATCTGTTCAAGTCTTTTTCCTGCCTCCTCAGAAGGGCTTTTCATTTTTTCTTGTGAGCTTGCAGGATTGTGTAGATTTTAGTAATAAGCCCTTTGTCTGATGTATCATTACGAAACATCTTTTCCCACTCTGTGGGCTCTCTTCATGAAGTCTTCCGGTGTGCACAAGTGTTTTATCTTTAGAATGTCCCACTCATCTGTGTTATCTTCCTCTGGGTGTGTATCCTTCCTCGTTTCTGATAGGCCATGTAGTCCCTGCATTAAGGTGCTTAGCTTTGTCCCAATCCTCTCACTGGTGATCCTCGTAGTTTTGGGTTTTACCTTGAGGTCTGTGCTCCACCTTGGTTTTGTTCTTGTGCATGGATCGAGGTAAGGGTCTTATTCCATTCTTCTGCAGACTAATATCCAGTTTTCCCAGCACCATTGGTTGTAAAGGGTATCTGCTTCCCAGTTGCTATTTATTGGGCCTTTGTCAAAGATCAGGTATCTATATGCTGCTGTTTTTATTTCTTGATTTTCTGTTCCTATCCATTGTTCAGAATATTTACCGCTGTACCAGTACCATGCTGCTTAGATAACTGTGGTTGTATAGTAAGTGTTGAAGTCATGTAATGCAAGCCCGCCCACTTGGTTCTTCTTGAGGATGTCTTTGTCAATCCTGGGCTTCTTCCCCTTCCATGTGGAGTTGGTAGTCATTTTTCCATTTCTCTGAAAAATGATGTTGGAATTTGTATCAGGATTGCCTTGAATTTATGTAGTACCTTCAGCAGGGTTGACATCTTTACAATATTGATTCTTCCGAACCACGAGCATGGGATATTCTTCCATTTGTAAAAATCCCTTTTGGTTTCTTGTGACTATGTGTTATAGTTTTCCTTGTACAGCTCCTTTGTTTTTTGGTAGGTATATCCCTAGATATTTCCATTTATGGTCGGCTATTGTGAAGGGTACCACCTTCCTGACCTCTTTGTAATCCCATCAGTTGTATATAGTAATTTAATTGATTTCTGAACTTACAGCTTGCTACTCTACCATATTCCTCTATCATTTCCAACATTCCTATTGTGGAATCTTTGGGGTTCTCAATATATAAAACCATGTCATCTGCATATAGTGATAATTTCGCGTCTTCTTTCTCCAAATATATAATTTTGATATCCTTCTGTTGCCTTATATTATTAGCTAGGACCTCCAGGACAGTGTTGGATAGAGTGGAAACAAGGGACGTCCTTGGGATGCAGTGGGAAAGTTTTCACTTTTTTCTCCATTAATTGTGATGCTCATTGTTCGTTTTTTGTATATGGCCTTTATTCTATTCAGGTGATTTCCTTCCAATCCTATCTTTTTGAGTGACTTAATTAGGAATGGGTGTTGAATGTTGTCAAATGCTTTTTAAAAATAATCATTTTATTAGGGGCTCAAACAACACTTCTCACAATCCATTCATACATCAATTGTGTAAAGCACATTAGTACATTCATTGTCCTCATCATTTTCAAAACCCCTGGCATCAGCTTCTAATTTTTCCCCTCCCTCCCTGCTTCCCCTTCCTCATGAACCCTTGATAATTTATAAATTATTATTTTGTCGTATCTTGTACTGTCTGACGTCTCCCTTCACCTACTTTTCTGTTGTCCATCCCCCAGGGATGAGGTTGTATGTAGATCCTTGTAATTGGTTCCCTCTTTCTGCCCCACCTGCCCTCCACCCTCTCGATATCGCCACTTCACCATTGGTCCTGAAGGGATCATCCACCCTGAATTCTCTGTGTTTCCAGTTCCTATCTGTACCAGTGTATGTCTTCTGGTCTAGCCAGATTGGTAAGGTAGAATTGGGATCATGATAGTGGGGAGGCGGGGGGCAGGGTACGGGGAAGGAAGCATTTAGGAACTAGAGGAAAGTTGTAAGTTTCATCATTGCTACATCACACCCTGACTGGCTCTTCTCCTCCCCAAGACCCTTCTGTAAGCAGGTATCCAGTGGCCTACAAATGGGCTTTGGGTCTCCATTCTGACCCTCCCCTCCCCATTCACAATGATATGATTTTTTGTTCTGATGATGGCTGATACCTGATCCTTTTGATACCTCATGATCGCACAGGCTGGTGTACTTCTTCCATGTGGGCTTTGTTGCTTCTGAGCTAGATGGCCGCTTGTTTACCTTCAAGCCTTTAAATCCCCAGATGCTATATCTTTTGATAGCTGGGCACCATCAGCTTTCTTCACCACATTTGCTTATGCACCCGGTTTGTCTTCTGCGATGGTGTTGGGAAGGTGAGCATCATAGAAGGCCAGTTTAATAGAGCAAAGTGGAGGCCCAATGTCCATCTGCTACCTTAATACAAACCTATAAATATAGGCACATATATCTATTTCCCCATTGTCATACATAAATATAGTTACATATGCACATGCCTTTATTTGGACCTCTATAAATGCCCTTTTCCTCATAGCTCTTTCCTCTAGTTCCTTTGTCAAATGCTTTTTCTGTGTCTAATGATATCATCATGTGGTTCTTTTTCTTGTTAATTTGATGAATAATGTTGACGGGGTTTTGGATGTTGAACAATCCCTGCAAACCTGGAATGAATCACACTTGGTCATGATGGATTATTTTTTGATATACTTTTGTGTTCCATTGGTCAAAATTTTGTTGAGGATTTTGGCATCTATGTTTATTAGAGTTATCAGCCTGTAATTCTCTATACTTGTGGGATCCTTGGCTGGCTTTGGTATCAGTGTTATACTAGCTTCCTAAATTGTGTTTGGGAGTTTACCATCCTTTTCTATCTTCTAAAGAGTTTATGGAGGATTGGTCTCAGCTCTTCCCTGAATGCTTGGTAGAATTCTCCTGTGAAGTCAACTGGACTGAGGATATTTTTAGTTGGTAGTTCCTTACTAACCATATCTATTTATTCTTTTGCTAAGGGTTCTTGGTGCTCATATAAGATAACATGGGGAGAGTTTGCTTTTCCAGGTATTTGTCCATGTCCTACACATTGTTGAATTCGTTTGGGTACAATATTTCATTGTACTGTGTAATTGTTCTTTTAATTTCATTAGGGTCCATTGTAATTTCTCCAGTTTCATCCCTCATCCTGGATACTGACATCTGTTTTTCCTATCTATCGTTAGTTTTGCTAGTGGTTTGTCATTTCTGTTGATTCTTGCAAAGAACCGGCTTTTGAAAATGATATCTTAAAAATAATAATAATAATAATAAAAGAACTGGCTTTTTATTTTTTAAATCATTTTACTGGGCTCATAGAACTCTTATTACAATCCATTCATCCATCCATTGTGTCAAACACATTTGTACATTTGTTGCCGTCATCATGCTCAAAATATTTTCTTTTACTTGAGCCCTTGGTACCAGCTCATTTTTACCCCTCACTCACCCACCCTCCCTCCCTCACGAACACTTGATAAATAATAAATTATCATTATTTTTTCCATGTCTTACATTAACCAGTGTCTCCCTTCACCCACTTTTCCATTGTCTGTCCCCCAGGGAGGAGGTTATATGTAGATCATTGTGATCAGTTTCCCTGTCCTTCCTCTTCCCCTCCTGGTATCGCTACTCTCATTATTGATCCTGAGGGACTTATCTGTCCTGGATTCCCCGTGTTTCAAACTCTTATCTGTACCAGTGTACATCCTCTGGCCTAGCTGGGTTTGTAAGGTAGAATTGGGATCATGATAGTGGGGAGAAGGAAGTATTAAAGAACTAGAGGAAAATTGTATATTTTGTCGGTACTGTCCAGACCCTGACTGCTTTATCTCCTTCCTGCAAACCTTCTGCAAAGGGGATGTCCAGTTGCCTACAGATGGGCTTTGGGTCTCCACTCTACACTCCCCCTCATTTACAATGATATGATTTTTTGTTCTTTGATGCCTGTGACACCGGATACTATGGACACCTCGTGATCTCACAGGCTGGTGTGCTTCTTCCATGTGGACTTTGTTGCTTCTGAGCTAGACAGCTGCTTGTTTACCTTCAAGCCTTCAAGACCCCAGATGCTATCTCTTTCGATAGCCAGGCACCATCAGCTTTCTTCACCACATTTGCTTATGTACCCACTTTTTCTTCAGCGATGGTGTCAGGAAAGTGAGCATCATGGAATGCCAGTTGAACAGAACAAAGTGTTCTTGCATTGAGGGAGGACTTGAGTAGCAGCCCAATACTACCTTATTAATAAACCTATAAATATATGCACATTGATTTATTTCCCCATCATCATATATCAGTATATTTACATATGTACATGCCTTTATTAGTCCTCTATAAATGCCCATTTCCTCCTAGTTCTTTCCTCTATTTCCTTTTACTTTCCTCTTGTCCCACTGTCATGTTCAGCCTTCATGTGAGTTTCAGTAATTCCTCTTGGTTATATTGGCCTTAATCAAGCCATACCAGGCCTCCTACACCCTTCTCAGGATCACTTTTTGTTCCCTTGTCTCTGGGTTTGTTAACACCTCTTCCTTTCTCCCCACCTTCCCCTCTTCAGTATCTCCCCAGAAGCGTTGGTCTCATTGATTTCGCCTCCAGATTATTCATCCAGCCTATTTTATTTGACAGACCTGCAGAGATAATAACATGCACAAAACAAGACAGCGCAAAACAAAGCAACAAAAGAAAACAAAACAACAAAAAGCCAAAACAACAACAAAGAAAAGCCTGTAGTTAATCCAAGGACTGTTTGTTGGCCTTTAGGAGTGTTTTCCAGTTGAGTCTAATGGAGTGCCAAAGCCCTAGCACCAAAGTCTATTTTTAGGATTTCCTGGTTTTAGCTATATTTGTTGCTCTGTTTCTCTTGTTGTCCTGTTGCACACCCTTAGTGTTTCACCACAGTGTGGTGGGGTCAGAGCAGGCGCAATTCCCTCACTGTGTCTCCAGTGTTGTTCCCTGTAGCATTATGGGTCAGTGAGGGATGCCGTGTCTCATAGCAGGGCCGGCCCTATGGTCTTCTCTGTGCTTTGGATGCTCTGAGTGGGAGTATAGTCCTCAGGGCTTGGTGGGCCAGGATGTAAGAACCAGCTTTTTACTAAGTTGATTTTTCTATTGTTTTTTGTTTATCTCTACCTTATTTTTAATAATTTCTTTTCTTTTGCTATTAGATGGATTATTCTGTTGACTCTGTTCCAAATGCTGAAAGGTTTGTGATAGAATATCAGCCACAAATATCTCTCCGTTCTTCATATGTGCATTTATTGAGATGAAGAATCCTCTGGTGACTGCTGTGTTAGTCCAGGTAGACTAGAGGAACAAATTTATAGACACTCATATGTGTAAAAGAAAGAGCTTTATATAAAAGCAATTTAATATCGAGAAAACATCACAACCCAGTCCAGATCAAGTCCAGTAAGTCCGATATTAGCCCATGTCGTAGTTAGATAATCTATTGTCAATTTGAGACTCAAGAGTGAAGGGGGGCCACCGTCCTCTGTCACGAGCAGACCTCTTTTGACGGCCGCGGCCTGCGCAGGCCAGGACGCCTCTCCCTCCTCCGCCCCCCGCCACAGAATGTTAAGTTTGAAGAGGGGGGAAGAGGGAAACATGGAGAGAAGGATCCACCTGGAGCTGAGGAACCGGACGCCGGTGGTTGTTCAAGAACTTGTCCTGGACAACTGCAAATCAAATGATGGAAAGATTGAGGGTTTAACACCTGAATTTGTGAACTTGGAGTTCCTCAGCTTAATAAATGTAGGCTTGATTTCAGTTTCAAATTTCCCCAAACTACCGAAATTGAAAAAGCTTGAGCTCAGTGACAAAAGAATCTTCGGTGGTCTGGACATGTTAGCTGAGAAACTTCCAAACCTCACACATCTAAACTTAAGTGGGAATATGCTGAAAGATATTAGCACCTTGGAACCTTTGAAAAAATTGGAATGTCTGGAAAGTCTGGATCTGTTTAACTGTGAGGTCACCAACCTGAATGATTACCGAGAGAGTGTCTTTAAGCAATTGCCCCAGCTGACTTACCTGGATGGCTATGACCTCGAAGACCAGGAAGCCCCTGACTCTGATGCTGAGGTGGACAGTGTACATGAGGAGGAGGAGGAGGAAGAAGGAGAAGATGAGGAAGATGAGGATGGTGAGGAGTATTTTGATGAAGAAGAGGATGAAGACGTAGAAGGGGAAGACGATGAAGATGAAGTCAGTGGGGAGGAAGAAGAGTTTGGCCAAGATGGAGAAGTTGATGAAGATGAAGAAGTTGAGGATGAAGAGGAAGAGGAAGAGGAAGAGAAGGAGGACAGCGGGAAAGGTGAGAAGCGGAAGAGAGAAACAGATGACGAAGGAGAAGACGATTAAGACCCCAACTAGCCTGTAGAAAAAGAACTGTTCAGGATTGGGCGGACTGCTCCTAAGGATTTGGTAGCTGTTTAAGTTTTAAAAAGTAGCAGTGATTCAGAACCCCAGGACACCTGCCCACCCAAAGAGCCAAAGAATCGTTCCTGAGACATTCCACCTTCCTCTCTAGTCCCACGTGGAAATCCACCACCAAGCCTGGGGACCTCACCCACCACAATTGTAAACGTTGTTAGGTGTCCGTGTGAGACTCCGCTGTAGCCCGGGCAGCTGTAACCAGTGAGTCTGAACCACTCATGGCTGCCAGTTACACTGAGATTGTAACCACATTTTTACTTTCTGTACAACAAAGAAGCTTTGTAAATAAAATCTTAACATTTTTGTTCTGTTTTTCATGCTTTCTTTTTTTTTTTTTTAACATCGGACATTTTATGTGACAACTGCCAAAAAAAGTATTTTTACGAATTTACATGAAATAAATAGGTTCCTCTTTGGTTAAAAAAAAATGAAGGGGTGGGGTTTAGCCTGTCAATCAGGTCACAGCTTGATGACCTTATTTGGAGGTGCTAAAGAGATAAATAGCTCACTGGGGGCAGGACACATGTGCACTCGCCGGGAGACATTCCAACTGACAAGGTACATGGAGCTACACTAGAGCCCTGGAACTGAAGGAGTCACATGGCGACCCTGCCAGCCCTGAGATGTCTCTACTGCCACATTGGCCTGTGATATGCCTGCATTTGACATCATTGCATGTGTTGTGTGTGTCTGAAGAGGAATTTATAGATTGGTATTGGAGATATGGGCTAATATTGGATTTATGACTTGATCTGGAGTGGTCTGGGATGTTCTCTCAATATTCCATTGCTCTTGTATAGATAGCTTTTGTACAAATAGGAGTGTCTATGAATTTGTTTTTCTAGTCCATCCAGACTAACACAGTCTATATGTAGAATATATGACCTGTCAATTTGAAAAGAATGTGTGTTTTTTGGCATTTGGGTTCAGAGCTCTGAATGTATTTGTCAGGTTGAGTTGTCTGATTGTAGCATTTAGTTCTGTAGCCTCTTTGATTAGCTTCCCCCCCCCCCCCCGCCCGCTTTGTCTTTCTTGGAAAGCGGTGTATTGAAGTCTCCTGCTATAATTGTCAATCCTGGGATTTTTTGTGTGTGCATCTTTTGGAGGATTGGGCGTGTATGTGTTTATTATGTTCAATGGTCTTCTGTTCCTGTAAGCATTCTATATAGCGCCCATACTTATCTCTTGCCATGTTTTGCACCTCGATGTCAGTTTTGTCAGAGATTAGAATTGCAATTCCTGATTTCTTTAGATTGCCATTTGCTTGATATCCTTTTCACCATCGTTTGTCCCTCACCTTGTGTTTGTCTGTGAGATTGAGATGCAACTCATGTAGACAGCAGATTGATGGGTTTTATTTCGTAGTCTAGTCTGCTAGTCTTTGTCTTTAATGGCTGAGTTCAGACCATTGACATTCAGAGCAGGTACATTCTTCTGTGGGTTCTTTGCTGCCATCTCATATATTTTGTGTTAATTATTTTCCTATTCCCCTCCTTAGCGGTACATTGCACTTGTGTGTAAGATTCATACTTACCTTCTTTTCTCCATTGGGTCAAAGAAAACTTGGGCATTGCTTTCAGTGTCATGATTTCTGGAGAGTGTTGCCCTATGTGGTGGTCTTATGTTTGTGTTCTGTGGATGAGGTGGAAAGTGATCTATGTAGTGCTGGGTTTCTTACACATTCTCTACAGTGGTCCTTATCTGAGAAAATCCTGACCTCCTTGTGGTAGTTACATAATTTCATGTCAACTTGATAAATAGATTATAGGGGTGGAATCTCGCCTGTTAGGTCACAGCCTGATTAATGCCTCTTTGTGGGCATGGCCTTCTCATGAGGGTTCTGGGAGTTTTCTTCTCTTCCTCCCTGGAGGTGGGACACACTCTCTCAGCTTGACATTTCTGTTGTCAGGCCACATGGACCCACACTGATGGGTCCATGAGACAACCAGAGACCTGGAGATGCATCCACTGCCATTGGACCCACAGGATTTTCCACCCACCAGCCTGTGATCTTCCTGCATTTGGCATCATTGCATGTGCTGTGTGACTCTGAAGAGGAATTCATGGGGTAATATCGAATTTATGGACTTGATCTGGACTGGGCTCTGATGTTTTATCGATGCATAATTACTTCTTCATAAAATTCTCTCTTGCACATATATGAGTATTCAAATATCTGTTTCTCTAGTCTACCTGGACTAACACACTCCTTTCTATTTCACTGGAGAGTTAGATAGAGTTGGTTTCCATGGTGGGGTAGATGATTCTTGGGCACAATTCTCATTCAACTATCTGAAGATGCTACTCCATTCTCTCCTCTTCTTCATGGTCTCTGCTCATAAGTCTGAGCATATTCTTATCTGATTACCCTTATAGGTAGCTTCATTTTTTCCTGTAGCTGCCCTTAGGATTTTCTCTTTTTCCTCAAAGTTAGATAATTTGACTAGTATATGCCTTGGTGTGTTCTTCCTGGAATTCCACGTAATTGGTGTCCTTTCTGCCTGGATGATTGTTGGATCCTCTTTTATTATATTGGGGAAGTTATTTTGGCTGTTGATTTCTTCATTACATCTTGATCTGGTATCCCACTTACTTATATATTGTTTATTTTCATAGCATTGTTCCTTATTCTCAGATTTTCTTCATCTTCTTTGATTATGTTGTTTGATTGTCTTTCACATTTGTTGAATTCTGCTTGATTATCTTCAAGGTTGCTGACATGGTTCTCCACTTCTTCCAGCCTGTTGGTGAAGTCTTTTTCCATCTTCTCTGTTTCTACCGCCTTGTCCCTAACTCTTGTATTTCCTTTCGGTATGTGGACTCTATCCTATTATTTCATCCTTTGTCTCTATTGATTTCCTCATATCCTGTACGACTCGAAGCAGCATACTTAAGATTTCTTTCTGTGGTGGTCCAAACTCTGCTTCTTCTTTGTACATTGCTAGGTTCAGGTCCTCTTCTTGAGCACAGAAATGAAAACAAATCTGTATTCCTCCAAAGTTCAGTGTTTCTAAGACTATATCACAGCCATTGTTAATTTGAAGAAAACATGTTGAATTTATTATTCAACTCAAACGTCCCCTGGCTGTTCTCCACAGAGGGGCCTCAGATTGCCACCAAAAGAGATGTGTTGGGCATGCTCCTGGTGTCTCCTCTCCCTCTTGGTAAAGGGGTTACTGCCATTTGAGCCTGGTGAATCAAGAAGATGGCATTCCACAGTGAGTCTTTTATTATCAACTAGTACTGTGTGGGAGTACCAGATCCCTCCCCCCACCCCAAACCAAATGGGTCCAAGGGGCAGTTGTGTAATTGAGGGGTGAACTAGAGAGACATCAGATAAGACAAAGCATGCAGGGGCTCACCTCCACAATCATGACCTCAGGAGCCAGGTCCATGCAAAGAGAGAGAATATATTTACAATAAAGGCTTATACATACTCTGGGGTGTGCAAGCCCCCCTAACATCAGGTAACCACACACATAACAAAGTGTGCTGTACTTTAACCTTAACTATCGTTGAGTTCATTGGAGGAGTAAAGGAATACAAGTTCTGGGGCAGGTAAGGGTGAGTGACTGTCTCCAGAGACTACAGAGCAATAGCCCATGTCTGCTCCTATTATCGAACTGGCCGGATGGATAGCAATCAGCCATGTGCTTGTAAAAGGTAACGTTAAAGCAGCCCTATTATGGGAGGACATGGTGGGAACAATATTAATAATGAGAATATGATTGGAATTCACCTTCAATTCTCAAGGGTGAAGGCTTCCTTCCCCCTAGAAACCCAGCCTGCCAGTCTTCTTAATATATGAGAAGAAGGGATTCACCCATATACACTCTCTTCCTGTTCTCCCCATGTCCACATTCCTGATAAACTATTGGATAATTTATTGTCTCTATGCATGTACTCCTTGTGTGCTTCATAAACTTGGAAATCTAACAGAAACAATGAAAAACAAAAACAAATGAAACAAAAAGGAAAAAATATAAATAAAGAGTATAGAAAAGACCATCAATAATTTCCAAAAAGCTAGAGATGAAATTTCTGTCGTGGAGCAACCTGGAAATATTTCAGCCTAGAGTAAATTCAGACTGGGTCAAGAGAGAGGTCAACTGATCAAGTATCGTACTTGTGGTAGTTAGATAATCTGTTGTCAGTTTGAGACTGAAGAGTGAAGGGGTGGCGTTTAGCCTGTCAATCAGGTCACAGCTTGATGACCTCATTTGGAGGTGCTAAGGAGATAAATAGCTTGCTGGAGGCGGGACACACACTCCCTGGGAGACATTCCTGTTGACAAGACACATGGAGCTGCGCTAGAGCCCTGGAACGGAAGGAGCCACGTGGAGAACCCTGCCAGCCCTGAGATGTATTTACTGCCATTGGATCCATAAGACTCTCCACCCACTGGCCTGTGATCTTCCTGCATTCAGCATGATCGCATGTGTTGTGTGAGTCTGAAGAGGAATTTATAGATTTGTATTGGACACATGGGCTGATATTGAATTTATGGACTTGATCTGGTGTGGGCTGGAATGTTTTCTCAATATTCAATTGCTTTTTAGTATAAAGCTCTTTCTTATATACATATGAGTCTCTTGGGTTTTTTACTCTAGTCTACCCATGCTAACACAATATTATACCATGGTGTGATCCACCACAATCAAATTTTCAATAAACTCCGCCTGATAGTAACGTTGCTCGATTCCCTCGCCTATGGCTAGAGCGGATCTGCCAGAGGCTTAATCTGACTAGACAATCTCCAGATGGATTTTAGTTTCCTACTGTCCTCCATAACCTTCTACAAATCCTAAATTTTCTCAAATAGTCTTTATAGTTTGAGGATATTTATTAAAATTTTTTATCCATTTTGAATTCTTTTATTGTATGCAATGTGAAATATTGGTCCTCTTTTTTTTGCAAATGGAAATCCAGTTTTGCCAAACCATTGTTAAAACAAACAAACTCTCTCATCCTCTATATCATGATTTTTAGCCATTTGTCAAAGATCCAATATCTATAGGTAGATGTATTTACTCCTGGGCTCTCACTTTTGTCCCATTAGTCTAAATGTCTGTCATTGTACCCTGACCAGGATATTTTGACTATTGTGGCTGGGTACTAGATTTTGAGATTAGGATGAGGGAGTTCTCTTACTTTGTTCGCCTTTAGCAGTGCTTTATTTATTCAGAATCTCTTTCTTTTCATCTAATGTTGGTAACTAGTTTTTCCATGTCTTTAATGAACACTGTTGAAACTTGGGTTAGATCTCTTTGAGTAGTATTAACACTTTCACAGTAGTACGTCTTTCTGTCCGTGGGCAAAGTCTGTTCTATTAATGTAGGCCTATTTTAATTTCTTGTAGTAGTTTTTGTAGAAGAATTTTGCATGATCTGGTTAGTTATACTCCTAAATATTTCATTTTGGGTGGCTATTGTAAGTAGTCTTGCTTTCCTACTGCTCTTTCCTTCCCTCTTCCCCCAGAGTTCTCATTGTTATAATAGAGGAAACTGACAGATTTTCATAAGATGTAAACGGACACTTTGCTGATGCCTTTTATTATGTTCCTGGTTGTGTCTCTGGGATTATTTTTGAATAGTAGCATATTGTGATGGGAGACCAGCCCCTAACACTATCACAGTTTTGGTAGGTGCCATTGTGCGGTTATAAGATATAAGGTCCCTAGTAAAGTCATAGAGAATAATAGCGATAGGAGAGAGAGTAAAATAAAGGAGTCAGACATATCATGGTAGTATGCTCACCTCAGCCCTTCTTGGTGGTCCACATGGGATGTTTCCGCTCAGGGGAACAACCCACCATCCTTATCAGAAGGGAGTGGCCCCTATTTAGGGTGTGAGATAGTTAAGGTTTATTGTCCCAACCTGGCTGCTAAACACATGTGGGATTAATTGAAGAGTGGAGAGATACATAGCTTGGTGAGCCTCGCCTTTCTAGTTCTTTGGGTCTCTTGCTCTCTGGTGGTCGGACCAGTATGTGGCTGCCTTAGCCAGTTCCCTGTTTCAACCAGCAAGGCTTACTTCCTGTGAGACATCCCTGAGGGGAAGCCACATGCACCTACCCTGATGCAGCCCTGGGTACTAGAGCAGCCACGTGGAGACTCCTGCTAGCGCTGAGATGCTTACATCACTGATTCGGCTTTGCCCCTACAGTCAGCGTCATTGTGTGTGTTCTGTGAGTTTGAGGAGGACTTTATAGATCGGTGTCAGACATAGGCTAATGTTGGACTTAAGGGCTTGGACAGTATTGGATTTGGATGCTTTCTTAATGTACACTTACCCTTTGTATAAAACCCTCTCTTATATACATATGGGTTTCTATGGATTTGTTTCCCTAGTATACCAAGACCAACACAGGGTGAGACAGACAATACAGTCTGATTGCTCTAGATAGCTGACAACCTTTAGGAAGGATAATCTCTGACCTGCTTGCAATGACCTCCAAGTGTATGGTCATTTGCCATGTGTAACAAGCAACATCTTGCTTAGGTTTGGCATATATTTGGGGGAGACAACCTGGGGAGAAATCTTTCTGTATCCCACGCCATATTAGGTACAAATAGTGATAATTTTACTTCTTACTTGTGAATTTAAATGCCTTTTATTTCCCTTTCTTGTCTTATTGATGTAGCTAGGACTTCCAATACTGTATTGAATTGTAGTGTAGTAGAGGGCATTTTTGCCCATTTCTTGTTTTAAAGGGATTGCTTTCTGTCTTTTACCACTGAGAATAATGTTGGCTGTTGGTTTTGGAAATATCCTTACTTATGTTTAGGGGTTGCCTGTCCTTATTTTGTTGAATTTTTATTATGAGTGGGTGTTGAATGTTGTCAAATGTCTTTACTCTATTGATCAATATGGTCATGTGGCTATCTTACTTTGTTTTGCTAACATGCTAGATTATCTTGATTGTATTTTAAAGCAATCGTTTTATTGGGAGCACTTACAAATATCCTGGTCCATAGTTCAATCACACCAAGCACTATTGTACAGTTGCTACCACAGTCAGTTTCTAAACATTTTCTTTCTTCTTGACTCCTTGATATCAGCTCCCCTTTCTCCCCTCCCACTCTGGACCCCCCTAGGAACTCTTATTATGATTATTAGTTTTTTGCTGCATACCACACCATCCAATATATCCATTCACAAACAATTCTGTTGTTCACTCCCCTTGAGTGGGGTCACACAGTCATCAGTGCTGTCAGCTACTCCCACCCCCCACTTCCCATTCCCTCAGGGAACCATTACTCTGGTTACTTGACTTTCATGTAACATGCTATGTTAATTGTACAAATGAACATACACAAATCTAACATGATAAATGAGGTAAGACAAATGAAAACCACAATAGTAAGGGGAGGAAATATTACAGAATTAGAGGATAGCTATGTGCTATATCAGTGCTATATACTGCACCCTGGATTTATCATCCCTTTTGTCTGGCCCTTCTGAGAGGGACTCTCCCATTATCTTGCAGGTGGTTTTTGGGTCTCCTCTACATCCCCATCCTTTCACATCAATTTGGTTGCTTGTTTTTGAACTTCTGATAACTTTTCCCATCGACAACTCATGATCACAAAGGCGGGTGTGCTTCTTTGATGTGGGCTTTTTTGCACCCTCCTAGATGGCCACTTGTTTGACTACAAGCCTTTTAGACCCTAGACACTCTATCTTTTAATAGCTGAGCACCATCAGCTTTCTTCACCACATTTGCTTATGCACCCATTTTGTCATAAGCAATTGTGTCAGGAAGGTATCATACAATGCCACATTATTAGAATAAACCGTTCTTGTACTGAGATAAGGTTCAAGTAGAGTCCCAAAGTGCATCTGCTTCCTTGTTGCATTTGCATTTAAATATATACATAAGCAAATATACCTACATTTAAATATATAGATTTACATATATACACATATACATTTTGTTTGTTTCTTCTTCTGTTTATTATCTTTGCATCACTGATCAATCCCATTTTATTTTTATCCATCTTTTAAAGATATAAAGTTGAACCCTATTGTCCATGGTTGTGTTGAGCATGTTTGTATCTCCATTCATGGAGAGTGTTGGGCTACAATTTTCCTTTTTAGTGATGTTTTTGCCAGGATTTGCTATCAGGGGTATGCTTCCTTCCCCAAATGAACTTTGGAGTATTGTATCCTTTTCTATAATCTCAACTAGTTTGAATAGAATTGACGTCAGCTCTACTCTGAATGTTTGGTAGTTTACCAATAAACTTGTCTGGCTTCTGTTTGTTGTTGTGTTTTTAAATGACCTGCTCAATTTCTTCTTTTTTTATGGATCTGTCCAAATATTTAGTCTGTCTTTGTGTAGGTAGGTAGTGTGCTTGTATAAATGTGTCCCTATCTTCCTGGCTTTCAAATTAATTGGAATATAATTCTGTGCTATATTCTGCTATTGTCCTTTTCATTTCAGTTGGTACTGTTGTGACAACACGAATGTTATTTCTTTTTTGTGTTTTCTGCACCTTCTTCTTTTCCTTTGTTAGATATGCCAGTGGTCTGTTACTTTTAGTAATCTTTCCCAAGAACCAATGTATAGTCTTATTTATTCTTTCTATGGTTTTTCTGTTTCATTCAATTCTGGTCTAGTCTACATTGTTTGTTTGTTCTGGCGGCTGCAGGTTATATTGCTGCTCTTTTTCTGTTTGTTAGAGGTATTGGGTCATAGTAGCAATTTGGTTCTTTCTTCTTTTTTGATGAGTATTTTTATTTGCTATAAATTATTCCGTGTGCCAAGATTTGGAAAGGTTTTGTCTGTGTGAGTGTGTTTTAAGCATAAGAACATGTAAAAATTTCCCCCTTACCCAGCAGTTTTTAAAGAAGGGTGTTACTTAATTTCTGTGTATGTGATTCTTGCCCCATTCTTCTTTTTGTTGATATTTAATTTTATACCATTGTGATCTTAGAAGGTGCTTTATAGTATTTTGATGTTTTCAAATTAATTGAGGTTGCTTTGTGGATTAACCTGTGATCTATTCTGGAGAATGTTCCATGTAATTTGGAAAACAATGTATGTTGTAATTTTACATACAACATAGGGGCAGAATGTTCTGTATATGATCACGTCAAGTTGGTTGATTGTGTTGCTTAGTCTTCTGTGTCTTTGTTGAGTTTCTTTCTAGTTGTCCTCTCCTTCATCAGAAGTGGTGTGTTAAGGATGTTTTCCCCCAGAAACACTGTTGGTGTTTCTGAGCTGTGTGTGCAAGCGTGTGATCCTGTTTTGGAATTCTGATTATATGCTGTTCCTCTTGATGGTGTCCTACGCATTCATTATGCTTTCTTCATTTCTTTTTGTTTCTAATTGGTGATTGTTCCTCTACCTGATTGGTAATGAGAGAGTTGTCTTTCATCTCACTAATTCACTCTTGCATTTATTTTATTTTATTTATTTGCCCTTTCAATGCTTATCTATTTCTGAAATATTTATACTAATCTTAGGGCTATCTACTTGATGTTTTTGAATAGGTTCTAATTTTTTTTTTTTGGTGAATTTGTTCTGGTACCTTCATGAATTCTTCTAAAGTTTTGCCTGTGGCTTTCTGGAATTTTCTACCTCTTTCTTGATATTTCTCTTGAACTGCTAGAAGTATCTAAATTGAATTTTTTTGAATATATTATCAAGTAGTTCCAATACCCTCCTTTCCTTTCTTCTGCAGGTTTCATTTGGAGAAAAATATAGTTTTCATGGGTAATATTTTTTATTTTATAAACCAATCTTTTATTTGACTGTATGGTGACCTCTGGACATCCTTTAACTTCAAGGTAAAAAGGCATCTTTGGGTGATGGTCTGTAATCTTGACTCATCTACCAAGTCTGGTCTTTTATAGGAATTTGAATCTCTTTCTTTGATTTTCTCCCTTTTTACCTGGGCTCTTCTAGTGTGCTCCTGGTCAACATGTTTTATCGTGGTCACTGGGCACACTCTCATTCTGAGGGGTTTGGGCTAGAAGGAGCCACCACTCACTTGGGTCACAGATTCAAGCACTGAATCGGATGAGCATCCACTTTGTAAGGAAAACAAAACAAAAAAATCCTAGTGCCCACCACCAGCCAAACACTTTATGCTGTAGTACTTAGGATAAAGAGCTACAGTGCTAGAATTTATTCTAAGGTCTAGAATAAAGTGTAGGCTGAGAGACGTGGGACAGAGGGAACGTTAGGACCCCAATGGGGGAGGGCGGTAGCTAAGGATAGAGCAAGCTGCACCACAGCCAGGTGATGCCTGGGCGCCAGGAAAAGGACACTAGAGGTGGGGAAGATTCTAAGCTTTATCGCCTCCCTTAAAATACTGAGTTATCTATTGGAAAACTACTTGCCTGGTCTCGTGTTGACCACGGCTGAAGCTGGACTAGACACTTCAGGCATAATAGCGAAATATGGCAGGAGTTGCTCAGTGAGAGCAAAGTGGGGAGGTCCCTGGCAGAGGTGGTGTTGGAGTTGGGTCTTCAAGGTCAGACAGTGCTTTCACCTATGCAGTGGAATGCTGGGAAGGATTTCCTTGTGGGAAGCATGTGGGAAAGGCACAGAGCTGGGTGGGACAGGGACACCAAGGCACACATTTGGTTGGTGGATGTGGTGTGAGGAAGAGCTTGAGGGGCAGAAGACTGGGGCGTCTGTCCTGCGTGACAGCTAGTGGGGTCTGGAGGCTTATGTACTTTCCTAGAGCTGTGGGAGCCATGCGTCCTTCCAGTAGGTGGTATGACTTTACAAACAGACGTCGCCTGGAGGAGAGATTAGAAATATTGAGGGCAGTCAAGAAGGCGGGTGTGAATGTCCAAGAATTGATGCTGAGATGTGCTCTAGAGCAGTACCAGGGGAAGGACCAGTGGACGATTTATGGTCTGTTTCTCTGTATGGGCAAGGGGGACTTGGTGCTCCTTTCTGGGGTCTTTCTGGCACAGAAACACTGGACTTGTGGCTTCTCTCCTGCTTCTGGCTGCCAGAAAGCAGGTGAGGGCCTCGCCTACTAACCAGAAAGCTCTGTTGGTGCTGAGCACGGGCCGGCTTCACCTGGAGGTCCAGTTCTTGTTCCACACCTTCCTGGCAGCCTCCTTCACCTCCCTGTTCCGCAGGCTGTAGATGACAGGGTTGAGCATGGGCGTGACCACGGCATAGAGGACTGTGAAGACCTCATCAGAAACATGGGCTTCCTTGGTCTTGGGCTTCATATACGTGTAGATGACAGCTCCGTAGAACAGCACCACCACGGTCAGGTGAGCCGAGCACGTGGAGAAGGCTTTGCGGCGCCCGGCAGCAGAGGGCACCCTCAGAATGGTGACCAGGATAAGGGTGTAGGAGAGGCAGATGAGTGCCAGGGGCATGGGCAGCAGCAGAGTGCTGCCAGCCAGCAAGAGAGCCTGACTGACTGATGTGTCACCACATGCCAGCTTCAGCACTGCTAGGATCTCACAGGAGAAGTGGCTGACCACGTGGTGGCCACAGAAGGGCAGCCTCATGGCAATGATCGTCTCTGTCATTGACTTTAGGAGGGAGAAGGACCAGGCCACTCCCACCAGCAGCAGGCAGAGCTGGCGGCTCATGAGCACGGGGTACTGGAGAGGCCGGCAAATGGCCAGGTAGCGATCATAGGCCATGATGGCGAGCAGCAGGCACTCTGTGGATCCCGTGGACAAACCCAGACACATCTGGATCCCACAGCCAGTGAAGGAGATGGTCTTCTGGCTTGACAGGAAGTGCACCAGCATCAGGGGTGCAAATGAGGACGTGTAGCCGATGTCCAGGATGGAGAGGTTGCTGAGGAAGAAGTACATGGGGGTGTGCAGGCGGACGTCCAGCACGCTCACGGCCACGATGCCTGTGTTCCCCAGCAGGGTCACCAGGTACAAGGCTGAGCAGAACAAGAAGAGCAGGGGCTCCAGGACTGGGTACTCAGAGAAGCCTTTCAGAAAGAACTCAGAGACCTGTGTGCTGTTGAGCGCATCCATGCTGCAGGGTTTGGAGAGACTCAGGCTGGGAGGATGGGATGACGATGTACAGTCACCCAGAGCCTGTCCTGGGAGGAGGCGGACTGCTAGTCTCTTTTCTAATTCTGACTTTAGACAATCTCTTTCTCCTCCCTGGACCTCAGTTTATTCATCTGAAAAATAGGGAGGATTGATTTCAACCAGTGTTTCTCTAAGAGAGTGTTAAGGTGAAATGTCAGCAAGCAATCTGAGAAATCAATTCCAGGATCCAACTAATGGAGCTCCAGCCCCCCACGACCAGCATGACCAGAGCCTTTTTTCTGCCCGGGACTCTGGCAGAACAGCGTAGAGTGTGCGAGCTCTCGGAGTGGACTTGACTGGGAGCGCTGCTCCCACAGAGCCCCAGGGCCCCCTTTTCAGATCAGCATTCTCAGAACACAGCGTGGGAAGTAAGGGCTTGGAATCAACATGCCCACATGGTATCTGCTGTGCATTCATCCGAGAGAGCGTGTTCAAATAGAGTTTCTGTGCCTACCTCAGATTCCCCCCTAGTGGTGGTCCTAATACTATCATGCAGCTCAGTGGTCCTCATAGGGCTGTGTTGGGGATACCTGGGGTGCTCAGAACCTTGCTGACTTGAAGGAAGTCTGAGCCTTGGCTTGCTCTCTCCCCATGTTTAGGAATACCCTTGTTGGTCCTCAGAACCCAGAAATCTCACCTGTGCCTTTGGGTCAACTCTGATCTCCTGCACAAATCCTACCTCATGTGTTGGATTAGGGGGTAGAGGTGGGGTAAGACAGACTGCTCCTAGACGCCAAGCCATCATTGGGTTTGCCATCTGTCCCCCCCAGGACCAGCCTTGTGCATCACCATGGGCACATGGAACCTTTACATTCTACTTCTGTCCTCTAGCCCTCCTCCTGCTTACTCTGCACCCAACCCAGCACCCTTGGGTCTCGAGAACTCCTGGGGCATCAGCATGGGAATACTCTCAGAGATCAGCTGGTTGAGTCTCGCCCTCTGCAGGTGGGGAAACAGAGTTCACACAGTGGGTCCCTGGCCAAGTGTTGTATAATCTACTCCTCCCAGCAGTGGCACATGTGCACTATGTTCAGAGCTGATGTTTATTTCATCCCTGTCCCCAAATGTTACCTCAACTACATGAGCATCTTTCTCTCACATCCTCCCCATCATACTCTTACCCACCAAAGGGCAGGTGTCAAGTTCTCTTTGGTGCTCAGAGGCACCTGGCCTGTTGCGTGGTCATGTAGTGGGAAGACCCTGGGTCTGGGCTGAGGGTCTTACTTGTCTGAGTCAATTTCCTCCCTCTATTATTCACCTGCTTATTTATTTCACATTCAAGTGATCACATTGCTAGATACTAGGCGGACAAATGAGCAAAGATGTGTCCACAGGCTGTTGTGTCCACCCCACGGCCCTAGGAGACCACCAGCAGGCAGGGCCCTGGCAGGTGTCACCAGGGAGGAGCAGCCCTAGAGCAGGAGCACCCCGCCCAGCAGGAGCAGCAGCAGGAGGAGCCTGAGCAGGACAAGGGCACAGAGCAGCTTTGCTTCCCAGCTGAGGCCCTGATCTGCCTTCCCTCCTCAGTGGGGAGAGGGATCTGAGGGTGAGGTGGGGAGGAGCCTGTGGTGGGGTGCTGTGGACTGCTGGTCTCTAAAGGAGAACCAAGAAGATGTGCCCAGACCGCCCAAATAGCCTTTCTGCTTCCTCCTATTCCTGGTCACATCCTACTTCAACCATGTTCAAAAGTCGTCTCTCTAGGGGGGCATCTTCCAGGAGGCATCTTCCTGTATTCTGAGTGCCCATCGGTGCCCTCTCCCATGGTTTAGTGTTTGCACCACTAGGGTGATGCTCATGGTCACCCCCTATCCATGCCCTTGTGGTGCCAGTCTGAAAGGGATACCCTCTCCCTTCTGCTTCTCTGTCAGGTGATACAGCCTAAGCTGAACGTCCCACTTGACCACATCCAGCTTCTCCCTCTTTCTTTCTTTCGTTCGTGATGCTGTGGTAAACAGAGCGAGCAGCTGGTTGCCGACCCAGGGCCTGTGTGTATAGACCTGAGGGGGGTCTTCAAGAGCAGCTAGACCACCCTCCGTTACATCTGCAGAAACTGAGGCCCAGAGGCAGAAATGAGTTACAGAGGGACCTAAGCCCCAGGAATTCTCCTTCCTCCTGACTCCGAGTCCAGTTTCCCCTCTCCTCCACCCCCACTTTCTGCTCACCTTCAGGTCGTGTGGACTCATGGCCCTGGCTGTATGGAGGGCGTTTCAGAAGGTTGAGAGCAGAGCCTTTCTTCAGTGGCTGCAGGCAATGAAGGCCTGGGCAGTCTCCTCCACATTGGAGACCCCACAGGGCAGGCCTCTGGGTTTCACTGACCCAGCCCTCTACACTGGGAAAACACACCCAGACTCTCCTAGAGGTCATGCAGTGTTTGAAGGAATCTGAGAAAAGTCATGGTAGCCATTAAAATTTAGTAAATTTATGCAAAGTGTTTAGAATTCACTCTGCAGGTATCTAATATGGATGATCCTAACCCCCCTCTCATTGGCTGAAGGGTACACAGAGCATCCTATAGTATACTGTGAGTCACCAGGACTCCCTGAGCTGGGCATCTCCCAGCTCCTTCCTGGACAAGTAAGACCCTCAGCCCAGGCCCAGCATCTCTCCACTACATCCTGGCTGACAGCTTCCCATAAATAATTTGCAAAGTGAAGAGGCACCTTTTGAAGCTCTCTGTGTACCAAGGGACTATCTAACCCCAAGGCGATTTAGATGGAGGATATATATAAATATATACATGTCCTCAGATTAAAAAGTTTGGGCTGCTTCAGGGATGATGTCCCAAAGACCCAATTATATAGTTTGTGTTGCAGTCTTAATTGGTGTGGAAAAGTTTGAGAAAGTATTTCAGGACCAGGGCCACATCCTCACAGTCCCCATCCAGAGATGGCCCAGGAAGGTTTATGGAATTAATACATCAATGAACAATGAAGCGCATAAACAACTATGAAGGAGTAAATTAAAAAATGATTGAATCAGTAAGGGAACAAATGATGGTCAGAGTTGATTTGTAGATGGGGAGTTAGATGTTGGCTCAGTTTTCACAGGGATCTTTTTTTCAATGGTTACCCTTAATAATCTAATAATTTGAAACTATAGCATATAAACTGACTTCCGAATATAGAGACTTTCTCATAGGATTTTCAATACACACTGGACAGTACAAAGTGCAGAGCTGTTCAGAATGAACAGGTTCAGGGGTTTAAACCTGAGAATAAAATACACAATGCCTCACATATTTCTATCATTGTTGAAATGTACATTTTGATTAAACTGAAGAATACTTCATCAGTGGTAAGAAATTACACTTATCTTTTAGCTTAAGCATTGTGAATGGTTAATAATGTATAAAATATCCCAGACTCCCTTAAGAAATAGTATTATATTTAGCACACTTTGATGCCCACAGAATATTTCCAAAATATTACATGAACAGAAGTGAGTGCAAATCTCTAGACTCCGGAAGTTCAGTGTTTCCAAGACTATCTATATCACAGCCATTGCTAACATGAAGAAAACCTTTTCAATTCAAGGTTCCTCTGGCCGTGCTCCACAGAGGGGCCTCAGCGGTGAAAAGGCAATCAGATTGTCACCAAAGAGATATGTTGGGCAGGTTCTTCTGTCTCCTCTTTGTCTTAATAAAGGGCTTACTGCCATTTCAGCCTGGTGACTCAAGAAGATGGCATTCCAGTGAGACTTTTATTATCAATTAGTACTGATTGACCTAAAGGAATTTTAGTTTCTTCTTCCTGTGAGATATTACTTTGTGATGGTAGATATTTGTCAGGGTTACTTATCCACACGTCTTGTTCTACAATAGAAGGATCCATTCCCTTCCTTCCAGAACATCTCACAGAATCTTAAGTGAGTGGTGAATCGGGAAGCATGTTACGGTTGAACTCGCTGGATGGAAGAAGGCACCCAAGACTGGAGGACATCAGAGCAGGAAAGCCCTTGGAGCTTGGAACACTGGAGTAGCAGGAGCCCAGTCCCTTACTGAACCTGTAGCAGGGCTCAGGCGTGGCCGTGTGACACTGAATGCCCTGCCTGAGTCTCGGACTTCACAGGGCAAATAGCTCTTCCAGGAGACCAATGTCTCACCTGGTATCCCTTCCCTTTGATTAGGACTTGCATCTTCTGGCTCCTCCTGGAGATTATATCCAGATTCTATCTGAGATCTACAGCCGATTTGGAGGCCAAATAGGTTCACTTTATTTTAAACTTGGTGCAGAATTGGACAACGTTTCCTTTTGTTGTGTCTGGGTTGCTATGAGTTGAGGGTCAACTCACGATGGCAGCTGACAAGAGGATTTGTAGGTAACTTTATAAAAAATCGAATCCCAGGCTTGGGCAATTTGTGAAGTGCTCAGCTATCTGCAAGGTTTGGTTGTTGGAATTCACGCAGAGGTGCCTCAGAAGAAAGACGTGGTGATTGCTTTTGTGTTGTCACAGCCAGGAAACCCACACGCAGGGCGTTTCCACAGCCCGAATCAACTGGATGGTAATTGATTTGAGTTCTGTTTCTATTTCTTTGGTTTCACTCCTTATTGCCATTGAGTGGCTGTTGACTCACATCTACCCTGTGAGTTCCTGAGAGCGTAACGCTTTACGAGAATTATTCTTCCTCAGAGTGGCTGGTGGTTTTTGGTTTAGTGCATATAAAGTAGTACCTCATTATGGTTGTGTTTTTTCCTCTCTAAATTAAAAGAGCTTGTTTTTGTTGATGCATACAATGAAGCACAGCATTTCAACAGTTTCCGCATGTAGACTTCCTTCCCTATATTGACCAGCCTTTGTGTCATGCAGCTATTCTCCCCCTCTTTCTTACATGCTCTTTCTTCAGTAGCATGAATTAATTGCCCTTGACCCATTCAAAGCGAATCTTTTAATGTGTTATTGTCCTTTTGATCCCATACAAAGGCATTTCCAAAAGTTCATGGAAAATGGAATTAAAAGATAATAGCAATTTTTGTTTGTGTTTTGTTTTTAGGTAGTAAAGTTTTCTATGCATTTTAGAGTTTAGTCCCTTTTCAGACATGTCATTTCCAAATATTTTTTCCCCAGTCTTTAGGCTTTCTTTCCTTAAAAAAAATCATTTTAGTGGGGACTCGTACACCTTATCACAATCCATCCATCCATCCATTGTGTCAGCACATTTGTACATTTGTTGCCATCATCATTCTCAAAACATTTGCCTTCCACTTGAGCCCTTGGTATCAGCTCATCATTTTCCCCTTCCTTTCCACTTCTGCCTCCCTCATGAACCCTTGATAATTTATAAATTATCATTATTTTGTCATGTATTACACTGTATGACTTCTCCCTTCACCCACTTTTCTGTTGTCCATCCCTGAGGGAGGAGGTTATATTTAGATCCTTGTAATAGGTTCCCTCTTTCCACCCCACCCTCCCTCCACCCTCCCGGTATCGCCACTCTCAGCACTGGTTCTGAAGGGATCATCTGTTCTGGATTCCCTGTGTTTCCAGTTCCTATCTGTACCAGTGTACATCCTTTGGTCTAGCCAGATTTGTGGCAGAATTGGGATCATGATAGTGGGGTGGGGAGGAAGCACTTAAAAACTAGAGGAAAGTTGTGTGTTTCATCGATGCTACATTGCACCCTGACTGGCTCATCTCCTCCTTGCAGCCCCTCTGCAAAGGGATGTCCAGTTGCCTACAGATGAACCTTGGGTCCTCAATCTGCACTACCACTCATTCATAATGATATGAATTTTTGTCCTTTGATGCCTGATACCTGATTCCTTTGACACCTCATGATCACACAGGCAGGTGTGCTTTTCCATATGGACTTCGTTGCTTCTGAGCTAGTTGGTCGCTTGTTTACCTTCAAGCCTTTAAGACCCCAGGTGCTATATCTTTTGATAGCTGGGCACCATCAACTTTCTTCACCACATTTGTTTATGCACCCGCTTTGTCTTCAGCGATTGAGTCGGGAAGGTGAACATCATGGAATTCCAGTTTAATAAAACAAAGTGTTCTTGCATTGAGGGAGTACTTGAGTGGAGGCCCAATGTCCATCTGCTACCTTAATATTAAAACTATACATATATGCACATAGATCTATTTCACATCCTCATATATAAGTATATTTACTATGTACATGCCTTTATTTAGTCCTCTATGTATGCCCTTTGCCTCCTAGCTCTTTCCTCTATTTCCTTTTACTTTCCTCTTGTCTCACTATCATGTTCAGCCTTCATTTGGGTTTCAGTAATTCTTCTTGGTTACCTTAACCTGGGTCATACCCTACCAGGCCTCCTACACCCTCCTCAACACTGATTTGGATCACTTGTTGTTCCCTTGGCCCTGGGTTTGTTAACATCATTTCCTTTCCCCCCACACCCCCCTTTCTCACATCCCCTCGGAACCATCGGTCCTATTGTTTTCTCCTCCAGATTGTTCATCCAGCCTATCTTTTTAGACAGACCTGCGGAGATAATAACATGCACAAAAACAAGACAGAGCAAAACAAAGCAACAAAAGAAAAGAAAACAACAACAACAAAAAGCCAATGACACACACAAAAAACCAACAACAGCAAGAAAGAAAAGCCTGTAGCTAGTTCAAGGTCCATTTGTTGGCCTTTAAGAGTGTTTTCCAGTCGAGTCTGATGGGGTGCCAAGCCCTGGCCCCAAAGTCTATTTTTGCTCTTCTCTGCAGACTTCATTGCTCTGTTCCCCTTCCTGTTCTGTTGCATGCCCTTAGTGTTTTACCTGGGTGTGGTGGAATCAGATCGGGCGTAATTCCCACACTGTGTCTCCAGTGTTGTCCCCTGTAGGGCTATGAGTCAGTGAGGGATGTCGTGTCTCATAATGGGGCTAGCCATCTGGTCTTCCCTATAGATTGGCTGCTCTCAGCGGGAATATCATCCTCAAGACTTGGTGGGCCAGGATGTGCTCCACTCTCTCTTCCTCCCTCTACATTTGCTCCTGTGTGCTCTGATCAGACATGTACCTCTCCCTGAGCTGCAGCTTCAGTGCTGTCCTCTGAAATAAATTCTTCTGGAGGGGAAGGGCAGCTGTCCATGTAGTTGGGATTAGGGCTGGCCCCTCAGCACTTTCCACTGGTTCCCTACTCCATGCCAGTATGTTGCATTCACATCTTGGAGCACCGGGTTGAAGTCTGGTCCCTCTTTCCCTGTGGAAATATAAACAATACCCTCCCCTTGGGTGGGTTAGTGCCCTGTTCTCCCACTACCCACTTTTTCCCTTTCCCCGTTCCTTTTTAGTTGGCTACCATATGTATCCCTGGATTTGGTCTGGCCCCTGCCATCCTACCAGGTCCTCACCCCAGGAATGTTTGTATACAGTAGCTTTTCCCTATGCCCCATTTGCATTTTTTTAAGCTTACCTCAGCAGACTCATGTCGTACTTCTGCTTTTGTGCTTGGCTTACTTCACATAGCATAATTTCCTGCAGTTCTCCCCACGTGGTGATATGCTTCATACGTTCATCACTGTTTTTTAATGTTGCGTAGTACTCCATTGTATGTATGTACCACAGTTTTTTAATCCATCGGTCAGTTGATGGAAATTTGAGTTGTTTCCAACTCCTTGCAATTGTAAACTGTGCTGTGATGAACATTGGAGCACAGATGCCTGACCATGGTTTGTTTCTTGCCTCTTCTGGGTATATACCCAGTAGGGGGATTGCTGGGTCTTATGGTAACTCGATTTCCATCTGTTTTAGATATCGCCAGATCAATTTCCTTAGTGGCTGTACAGACCTACAGGTCCACCAACAGTGGATGAAAGTTCCTGTCTCCACACAGCCCCACCAACACTTGTTGCTTTCTGATTATTTGAATTGGGCTGTCTTTGAGAGTGTCAGTTGCTATCTCATTTTAATTTGCATTTCCCTTATGGCTAAAGATCGGGAACATTTTCTCACATGTTTATTGGCCATTTGGATTTCTGCCCCTGTGAAATTTCTGTTCATTTCCTTTGCCCACCTGCTCAGTGGGCGGTTAGTTTTTTTTCTTTTTGGAAGCTATCAGAGTATTGTAGATTTTAGTAATAAGGTCGTTGTCTGATGTGTCATTGCTAAAGATGTTTTCCTAGTCCGTGGACTCTATTACTCTCTTGGTGAATTCTTTTGATGTTCACAGGTGTTTTCTCTTCAGTATGTCCCACTTGTCAATTTGTGCCTCCTCTGTGTTTGTGTCTTTCCCTATTTCTGACAGCCTCTGTATTCCCTGTGCCAAAGTTCTCAAGTTGGTCCCAATTCCTTCATTGATGGTCCTAATAGTTTGGGGTTTTACTTCAAGGACTGTGATCTGCCTTGAGTTTATTCTTGTGCATGGAGTGAGATAAGGGTCTTGCTTCATTTTTCTGCAGGTAAATATCCATTTTTTTCCAGTACCACTTGTTGAAGAGGGCATCTGTTTCCCATTGGATATTTTTTTGGGTCCCTATCAAAGATCAGTTGTCTGTAATGCTGATGATTTTATTTCTGGGTTTTCAATTCTTTTCCACTGTCTATGGTATTGGTATAATCTGTCATTATACCAATGTCATGCAGTTTTGACCACTGTGGCTGTATAATATGTGCCAAAATCAGGTAAAGCAAGCCCTCCCACTGTGTCCTTCTTGAGGAGTTCTCTGCTAATTCGAGGCTTCTTCCCTCTCCATATGAAGTTGGTAATCAGTTTTTCCATTTCTTTGAAGAAACATGAGGGTAATTGTATTGGGATTACATTAAACTTATATAGCGCCTTGGCCAGAACTGACATCTTTACTATATTGCGTCTTCCAATCCACAAGCATGGGATATTCTTCCATTTGTTGAGGTCATTCTCGGTTTCTTGTAATAGTGTTCTATAGTTTTCCTCATATAGATCTTTTGTTCTATTAGTTAGGTATATTCCTAGATATTTCACTTTGTGCTTGGGTATTGTGAAGGATACCACCGTTTTTATCTCCTCTTCTGTGGTCTTATTCGATGTGTATAGCAGTCCAATGGGCTTCTGTTTGTTGATCCTGCCACTCTGCCAAACCCCTCTATTTCTTCCAGTATTCCCCTTGTGGAGCTTTAGGGATTTTCCATATATAAAATCATATCATCTGCAAATAAAGATAGTTTCACCTCTTGCTTCCCCAGACGAATACCTTTGATGTCTTTTCTTTGCCTTATGCTGTTATTTAAAACCTCCAGTACGATGTTAAATAAGAGTGGGGACAAGGGGCATCGTTGTCTGGTCCCCTTTTTCAGTGGGATTGTGTTACTCTTTTCTCCATTGACTACCACTTTGGCTGTTGGTTTTTCCTATATAGCTTGAATTGTCTTGAGGAATTTTCCTTCCATTCCTATCTTCGCTAGTGTCTTAAATAGGAATTGGTGTTGGACATTGTCGAATGCTTTTTCTGCATCTATCAATATTAATATGTGATTCTTATAGTTTTCATGTCAATGTTGTGAATGATACTAATGGTCTTTCGTATGTTGGACCATCCCTGCATCCCTGGTATGAATCCCACTTGGTTATGGTGAATTATTTGTTTTATATACTTTTGTATTCTATTAGCCAGTATTTTGTTAATGATTTTTGCATCAATGTTCACTAGGGTTACTGGTCGTAATTCTCGATTCTTGTGGGATCCTTCCCCGGTTTTGGAATCAGACTTATAATAGCTTCATAGAAGAAGTTTGGGAGTTTTCCATCTTTTTCTATGTTTTGGATAGTTTGTGTAGGATTGGTGTCAGTTCTTCCCTGCATGCTTGGTAGACTTCTCCTGTGAAGCCATCTGGTCCAGGGATTTTTTTTGTTGGTAATCCCTTAATAACCTTGTCTATCTGTTCTATTCATATGCGTCTGTTGAGATTTTTTACGTCCATGGGGATAGTCTAGGGAAGGATTGTTTTCCCAAGAATTTGTCCAAGTTTTCCAAGTTATTAAATTAATTGGAGTACAGTCCTTCGTAGTACTGTGTAATTATCCTTTTGATTTCATTAGGGTCTGTTGTAATGTCCCCTCTTTCATCCCCCATTCTTGCTATTGAAATTTCTTTCCTCCTTTCTTTGGTTAGGTTTGTCAGTGGTCTGTTGATTCTGTTTATCCTCTCAAAGAGCCAAATTTTAGCAGCATTAATTTTCCCCATAGTTTTCTTATTTTCCCTCTCCTGAATCTCAGTCCTGATTTTTACTATTTCTTTTATTTTGCTATTCGTAAGATTATCCTGGTGACTCTGCGCTAGTAGTAAATTTTGTCCCAGTATATCAATCATGAGACTTTCTTCTTTTTTGCTATGAAACTTCCTCTAATAACTGCCTTTGTTGTGTCCCGTAAGTTTTGGTATGTCGTGTTCTCATTCTCGTTGGTTTCTAGAAATTTTCTAGTTTCATCTCCGATCTGTGCCAGTACACACTCCTTTTGCAATAGAGAGTTATTCATCCTCCAATTGTTTGCTCTTGTTTTTGTCATCTTCCTTGTGTTGATTTCCAGTCTTATGTTGTAGTGGTCAGAAAGAGAGGTCTGTATATCAATGTGCTTAAATTTATGTATATTTGTCTTATGCTCCTGCATGTGGTCTATCTTCAAATATGTGCCATATGGGCTTGAGAAGAATGTGATTTTTTTGTATTTGGATGAAAAGCTCTGTAAATATCTATCAGGTCAAATTGTCTAATTGGAGAGTTTAGATCTCTATCCTCCGTGTTGAGTCTCTTTCTCTGTATCTTTCTTTCTCAGAGAGCAGTGTATTGAAGTCACCCACCATAATTGTGAGGCTGTGATTTCGGTTTTCATCTTTTGCAGTGTTTGGCTGACGTATTCAGCTGGTCTCTCATTCGGGAAATATATGTTTGCAATGCTTAGTGGTTCTTTGTCTACCATTCCCTTGAGCATTATGTAGTGTCCCTCCTTATCTCTTTTTATGGTTTGCACTTTGAGGTCAATTTTATCTAAGATTAGGATTAAACCACTGTTGTTGTTGTTGTTGTTTTGAATCGCTGTTTCCTTGGTATACCTTTCTCCAGCCTTTGATTCTCATGCAATTTTTGTCTGTAGCCTTGCCACGTGTCTCCTGTAGGCAGCAGTTTGATTGGCTGTGTTTTCAAAGCCAGTCTGCTAGCCCCAGTCTTCTAATTCCAGAGATCAGTCCATTGATATTCAGTATTATTATCTCCATGTGTGGACTCTGTGATGTCATCTTATACTTTTTGTGTTGGGTGTTTTCCTACCTTCCTTTCTTATTAGTGTGTTGTGCATGTGTTTGTATCATTCTTGACTTCTTTCCATCCTTAATCCAATGCTATCTTGGGGTCTGTTTTCTCTTTGTTACCCTCTCGGTGAGGTTGTTCTATGTGGCGGTCTCTTATTTCTGCTTGGTGAATGTTGTTCTTCTGTCCATCCTGGGTTGGCAAGGATTTTTTGTAGGGCTTGGTTTCTTCTAACGTATTCTTTGAGTTATTCCTTGTCTGGGAAGACTCTTACTTCTCCATCTATCTTGATAGATAATTTGGCTGGGTAGAGTATTCTTGGGTTTGCATTGTTTTCCTTCAATTTTTGGAATATGTTACTGCACTCTCTCCTCTTCATAGTTTCTGCTGATAGGTCTGAGCATATTCTTATTTGGGAAACTTTATATGTGATTGCTTGTTTTTCCCTAGCTGCTCTCATGATTTTTTCTTTTTCCTCAAATTTGGATAGCTTATTATGTGCCTTGGTGACTTCTTCTTGGGATTCAGTCGAGCTGGTTTTCTTTCAGCATCCTGAATGGTTGCCTGGTTTTCATTCATTATGCTGGGGAAGTTTGCAGATGACTTCTTTGTTATGTCTTATTCTGGTAATCCAATTATTCTGATGCTGTTCCTCTTCATACCATCAGGCATAGCTTTTAGGTTTTCTTCAGCTTCTCTAATGATCTTATTGGATTTTTTTTCTGCGTTTGTTAAAGTCTGCTTGGTTTTCCTCCAAGTCACTGGTGTGGAGCTCTGATTCATCCAGTTGATTCTCTAGGTCTGTGAGTCTGCTTTTGACTTTTGTTATCTCTTCACTCTGCTCTTATACTTTCTTTTCATATATGGACTTTATCTCTTCTATAATTTCATCATTTTTCTGCATTGTTTCCCTCATATTCTGTATGACTCCAAGCAGCTTTTTGAAAATTTATTTTTGTGGCAGATAAATGTCTGCTTCTATGCACGTTGTTAGGATCAGGACATCTTCTGCCATTGCCTTTGTTTCTCCTGTTTTTTCGTTGAAGTCATTGGGGTTTATTGCTGTTTGCATTGCATTGTTTTAGAGGAGCCAGGTGCCATTTTCCAGGGAGTTGGAGAGCATTGGCTATCTCTGGGAGACTCATCGGAATGCTTCTTTGAACTGCCTGCAACTAATTTTGCTATAGAATTAGCCTACCACTTTATCCTCCTGTGGCTTCTCTCTCAAGGGAGTGCCCCAGAAGGCTGGTGTGTTGCCTGCTTTGTTGGAGAACACCACAAATTCTGGCAGAATTGCCCTGGTCAGGTAGATCACTGCGGAAGTTGGGCAGAGGTTCCTGCAGCAGTGTGAAATGTTGTCAAGTGTTGGTTGAGCTACCTTAGGCTGTGTAACGCCCTAAGGTAGGCAGGAGGAAGTTTCCTCAGTCACATGGGCCCACAAAGGACAAATAGGCACTCCCCCAGCCACACAGGCCACAATTCCCCAGGAAGAAGTTAGGTGGAATATCTCTTGGTGGAGGTCGGCTAGGCTTTCCCCAGCCTTGGTGCACAGGGTGGAATTCACCTGAGTTAGGGCAGGAGTAAGTGCCCTAAGCTAAGGTAGTGGTTTGGAGGTTAGCAGTGAGGGAACAAGGAAGAGACAAAGAGGAAAATATCAACTAAGCCCACCGAGACTGTGCAGGGATAAAGAGATGAAAGAGAAGGAAACAAAAGTAACAATGTAGCTCAGCCCCAATCCCTGCCTGTGGGGCTGCAAGGACTTAATCCCTGCCCTGAGGCGGTGGCAAGCTTTGGCTATGGTTAGATAAAGCCATGCACCAGCTCCAAATGATCCTGGTTCTGCCCGAAACAGTGGCGGGGCTGAGGTCAAACCCTAGCTTGTCTCCACTGTGGTAAGCCAAAACCTCTAGCCCCTTAAAACCTTGTGGGTCTGTGTCTACTTATCTTTTTGATGCTCCTCCTGCGATCCAGCAGTGTTGAATTCCCCTTTTAGTATCTCTCCTGGGTTGATTTCTGCGTAGTCCCTCTGGTATGTTTTACACAGTCACCACCTTCCAGGAAGTGCCGAGTCTTTCTTTTCATCTAATGCTGGTGACTAGTTTTTCCATGTCTTTAATGAACACTGTTAAAACTTAGGTTAGATCCCTTTGGGTAGTATTAACACTTTCACAATAGTACGTCTTTCTATCCGTGGGCAAAGTCTCAATTTCTTGTAGTAGTTTTTGTAGAAGAATTTTGCATGATCTGGTTAGTTATACTCCTAAATATTTCTTTTTGCGTGGCTATTGTAAGTAGTCTTGCTTTCCTACTTCTTCCCCTGCCCCCTCCCTCCAGAGTTCTCATTGTTATCGTAAAGGAACCTGACAGATTTTCATAAGATGTAAACTGACACTTTGCTGTTGCCTTTAATTAATTTTTTTCTGGTTATGTCTCTGAGGTTATCTTTATAGGATCATGTTTTGTACAAATAGAGATAATTTTACTTCTTACATATAAAGTTAAATGCCTTGATTTCCCTTATTGATGTAGCAAGGACTTCCACTACTGTATTGAATTGCAGTGTTGATGTAGGGCATTTTTACCTGTTTCTTGTGTGCAGAGGGAATGTTTTCTGTCTTTTTCGACTGAGAATAATATTGGCTGTTGAATTTGCAAATATCTTTTTAGTTATGTTTAGGAATTTCTTATCTATTGTTATTTTGTTGAGTTTTTATTATGAGGGGGTGTTGAATTATGTCAAATGTCTTTACTCCATTGATCAATATGAGCATGTGGCTATCTTATTTTAGGATTATGTTGACTGTATTTCTAATGTTGAACTATCTTTGCATCTCTGATATGAATCCTACTTTGTTTTTATCCATTAATTGTCATTATTATTTTTTTGGTACAATGTTGAATTCTAGTGGCATCCTTGGATACATGAAGGATTTATTTAAATAATTCTTAAAGACTGTACATTTAGGTTATTAACATTTTTTGTTAGTGCGGCTAATGTTATGATTAATATGTCCATATATTTATCCTCATATATCTCTACCTGCGTGTCTAATTAAAAATATATATTTGGTTTCTAGAAGTCCAGATGTTAGATAAAAGGAGCTCAAAAATTAAAACAACAAACAAACAAAAAGATTGTGCTTTAGGTGAAAATTTACACAGCAAATTAGGTCCCCACTTAACAGTTTTTCTATTAAGGGCATTTTTTCCCCCTCATTTGTCTAGCTTCCTTCCCCTTCTTGCTTCTGTGTGGGAAACTGAGGATCAGGAAGAAAGTGGAGGTGGATGAATTCTTTATTTTCATATTTTAAGAAGTCCGCAGGCCAGGATTCTGGGTGGAAGGAAGCCTTCAGACTTATGAGCTAGAGATGAGTCCTAATCACATTATCATAATTAATATTGTTCCCCACTGTATCCTCCCATAATACTGCTGCCTTTACCTTTATAAGCGCCTGGCTGGTTGCTCTCTGCCCAGCAGCTTTATCTACAGGAGCTCTCCCTGCTCAGGGGACAGGCCCTCCCCTTCCTGCCCCAGCACTGCTGTCCGTGACTCTTCCAGTGAACTCAGGGACCTTTAGGGTGAGGGTACAGCCCACTTAGCGATGTGTATGGTTACCTGTCATTGGGGGGGGGGGGTTCCATGCCCCAAGAGAGTATAGGAGCTGATATTAGGAATACACGATCTCTCCCTCTGTGAGGACCTGGATCCTGAACTCATGGCAGAGGTGAGACCCCAAAACCTTTGTCTGTCTCTTAATTTCTTCCTGCCAATTATACCACCACCCCCTTAGAGCCCTTCTCACACTTCCATATGTTTCCTTTTGTGAAAATATTTCCAGTGAGGTCTTTATAGCTCATTATTTAAAGCAGTATTGGTGATTTAAAAATTTTTTATAAGCCAATCTGTTATTTAACTGAAAGGTGACCTCTGGTCGTAGCTTCAACTTCAAGGTAAAGAGACATTCATGGGCGACGGTCTCTAGTCCTGCAGTCTCTACTCATCTAGTAAGTCTGGTGTTTTATAGGAATTTGATTCTCTTTCTACATTTTCCTCCTTTCTACCTGGGACCTTCTAGTCTTTTCCTGGTCAGAATGGTTGGGCACTCTCTCATTCTCACAGTTTTGGGCTAT
Organism: Tenrec ecaudatus; assembly: GCF_050624435.1. Classification (NCBI taxonomy): domain Eukaryota; kingdom Metazoa; phylum Chordata; class Mammalia; order Afrosoricida; family Tenrecidae; genus Tenrec; species Tenrec ecaudatus. The sequence goes on from NC_134539.1 coordinate 33,236,149, forward strand.
AAGGAGCCCTGCTTCCTGTGAGCCACAGGCTCCAAAACTTATTTGGACTACCACTCATTTAAAGGAAAACAAACCAACCCTCGGTGCCCACCCCCAGCAAGTAAACACTTTTATACTGTAGCACAAAATTCAGAATAAAGAATAGGTATCTGCTCTCACAGCCCCTTTGGATTGGTGCAGCACCCCAGGGGACAGTGTTGCCCACTTTGGGAAAACTGAGTCGGCTGTTAGTACCGCAGACTGGTTTCTTCATGGAGTTTTACTTTTTCCTTCTCCTTTGTGGAGCTGGGAATTTGGTTCATCTGTCCAACGTCCTTTCCAGGAAGTTTGTATTCATTTATTCTCATCACCTCCCCCCCCCAACAGCAATGTGTGATATCACTGTATTTGACTGTGCCTTAACTGACAAAAGGCATTCCATTAAAAAACAAACACTCCACCAAATTCATGGATGAGGAATGGTAGTTAGCCAATAACTTTTCTAAAAGTACATCTGAATAAGCCCCCACTATCCATAGGATCCAGGGGAGACTCCTGTCATGGCGTCCAGGGCCTAGCAGAAGGTCACAGCTGGGTGACCGAGAGGGTCCTGTGTTTCCCTCCCTGGGCTAGGAACTGCCGAGAGCAGGCGGTGCGCCCATGTGCCCTCGATGGGCCTGTTCCTGACTCGCAGAGGAGGCAGGAAGAGGGCCTGGGAGGGACACCAAGCCCATGCCGTCAGGAACCAGAGGAGCAGAGGGAAGCCCAGCTCACTCATCCTAGAGGTGCTTCCCTGAGGCCAGAGGCAGCGTCCGATCCATGAATAAGCAAGGTAAGCACAGGCTTCCTCGGGCCTGCTTCCCCATCTGCAGTGAACAATGTCACATTGTTCACACCAAGTTTGGTTAACAGCTGACTCTTTCCCAAACTACAGAGCACCTGCCTACAGAATCAAAGTATCTTTCAATGGACAGTCCCTGTGTGGGATGGAGCAGCCAATAAGCAAGGTAAGCATGGGCTTCCTCACTAATGTGCAGTGGAAAGTCCACCTGGGTTTTACAATGTCACAGAGCAATGTGTATGCCAGTGGTTAGACAGACACCCAACCTGCTGTGGAAACTCTATCCTCAAACATAATCAAAGAGGAATTACAGTTTGGGCAACTCATTGACCTAACCTCTATTTTGCAAAGATGTGGTGAAACCCGTGTGCCACGGGTTCACTAGAAACAAGTAAATAAGCACAAATGAGCCCCTGCTTACCTTCCAGGACAGAGGACCAAAGAAGGGAGGTGCTCTGTGACCAGGGACCCCCAGGGTCCATTTCTCCTAGGGGTTCCCTGAGAAAGGAGAGTTGGAAAGAGGCTGAGCAGCAGGTGGGGCGGGGATGTGGGGACCTGGGTTGGGCTGAGGAAGAGGGCGGCAAGCTGCACCAGAGCTTGAAGGCTACTTTTGCTACCAAGTGGGCATGAGCAGGGCTCTGGGAAACTAGTGTCCTAGGGACTGGATCGATCTGAACATCTTTGACTCTGGCCTCATCTTGCCCACTAAGTTAGGCTGTGTCTTCCATCTGGGAATTCCTAGCCAGTTCTGCTCAGATGTAGGGAGGACTCGGGGCTCTGCCATAAGCACCACTGTAATAATGTGCTCATTGAAGAACTGCATTCAGGTGCGAGACTGGGCAGGCTGGAGCTAAGGAGGGAGTGGGTTCTGACTCTCTCTACTGGAAGAACACTGACAATGTGGCAGGAGGAGCAGTGAGCGGAGCAAAGTGGGGAGGCTTCCTGGTGGAGGTGGCGTTAGAGGTGAGCCTTCATAGTTAGACATTACTTTTATCTAGGGCCAGAGAGGGTAGTTGTCTGCTGAGAGGAGGTTGCTTTGTAGAAGAGCCCAGGAACGGCACAGTACTGGGTGGTGTGGGGGCACCAGGACGCACATCTGGCTGGTGGTGGGAGGAAGGAAGCTGTGAGACAGAGGCTGGGGGTGTTCATTAGGTTTGTGGGGCCTTGCATGCCCCCCTGAAGAGTTTAGTGTGAGCTTTTCAAACAAATCTCTCTAGGGGAAAGATGGAAAGTTTGGAGGCAAGCCAGGAGGGATTCATAATGAGATATGGCCTAAGACAAGGCTAGCGGAAGGAGCAGAAGGCCCAGGTATGAGCTATTTCTGTGGTAGCTTCAGTGGGGCTTGGTGTTGACTTTTGGGAATTTTGGGGGATAAAGGCAGTATACTCAGTACCTTATCCTGGATTCTGAACTCCCTGAAGGGAAATGATGGAGACCATCTCAGAAGTCCTACCAACGCTGATTCTTGCGCTGCCTCACCTGGAGGTCCAGGCCCTGGCCCACACCTTCCTGGCAGCCTCCTTCACCTCCCTGTTCCGCAGGCTGTAGATGACAGGGTTGAGCATGGGCGTGACCACGGCATAGAGGACCGTGAAGACCTCATCAGAAACATGGGCTTCCTTGGTCTTGGGCTTCATGTATGTGTAGATGATAGCTCCATAGAACAGCACCACCACGGTCAGGTGAGCCGAGCACGTGGAGAAGGCTTTGCGGCGCCCGGCAGCTGAGGGCACCCTCAGAACGGTGACCAGGATAAGGGTGTAGGAGAGGCAGATGAGTGCCAGGGGCATGGGCAGCAGTAGAATGCTGCCAGCCAGCAAGAGGGCCTCACTGACTGATGTGTCACCACATGCCAGCTTCAGCACTGCTAGGATCTCACATGTGAAGTGACTGACCACGTGGTGGCCACAGAAGGGTAGCCTCATGGCAATGACTGTCTCCGTCACTGACTTGAGGAGGGCGAAGGACCAGGCCAGTCCCACCAGCAGCAGGCAGAGCTGGTGGCTCATGAGCACGGGGTACTGGAGAGGCCGGCAAATGGCCAGGTAGCGATCATAGGCCATGATGGCGAGCAGCAGGCATTCTGTGGATCCCGTGGACAAGCTCAGACACATCTGGATCCCACAGCCAGTGAAGGAGATGGTCTTCTGGCTCGACAGGAAGTGCACCAGCATCAGGGGTGCAAATGAGGATGTGTAGCAGATGTCCAGGATGGAGAGGTTGCTGAGGAAGAAGTACATGGGGGTGTGCAGCCGGACGTCCAGCACACTCACGGCCACAATGCCTGTGTTCCCCAGCAGGGTCACCAGGTACATGGCTGAGCAGAGCGGGAAGAGCAGGCGCTCCAGGGCTGGGTAGTCAGAGAAGCCTTTCAGAAAGAACTCAGAGACCTGTGTGCTGTTGAACGCATCCATGCTGCAGGGTTTGGAGAGACTCAGGCTGGGAGGAGCGGATGACGATGTACAGCCACCCAGAGCCTGTCCTGGGAGGATGGGATGACGATGTACAGTCACCCAGAGCCTGTCCTGGGAGGAGGGGATGACGATGTACAGTCACCCAGAGCCTGTCCTGGGAGGAGGTGGACTGCTAGCCTCTTTTCCAGCTCTGTGACTGTAGACGATCTCTTTCTGCCCCTCTGGACCTCAGATTATTCATCTGAAAAACAAGGATTGGGTTCAATAGGCATTTCTCTAAGAATTGTTGAAGAACCTCTGGGTTAATCCAATGTAACTCAAGTTCTCTACTGTCCGGTTTCCCAGAGTGGTTACTCTCCAAGAGCAATGTCGAGCGTGTTGTGCTCTGCCCCTGATTTGACCAGGGGTCCCGCTTTCTCGGAACACCAGCGCCAGTTTTCCGAGCAGTGTTCTAGGAACACAATTTGGGAAGCAGTAGAGTGGAATAAAGACCCTCACGTGTTACCTGCTACAGCAGTAGCTCTTTCACTGCCATTGTCGATGGAGGCCAGGCTAGAACTCCCCCTGTGGGTTTCGGAGACTGGATCTCTTGATGGGAGTAGACAGCCCGTCTTTGTCTCGCACAGCAGCTGCTGACTTTGATCTGGGGACCTGGCGTATCACAGCTCAATGGGTGCCCACTAAGCCACCAGTTCTCCGCATGGAATCATCTGGAGATTTCCTGAAACACCTACGACAGGTCTCCACCCCAGAGTTTCTGACTCAGCAGGGCTGTGTGATGCTGCTGCTGCTGGTCTAGCTCATTTGTCCTGAAAGTGTCCTGTTTGGAGGTACCTGGAATGCTCAGGGCCTTCCTGGCTTTACGGAGGCCTCTAAACTATTGCTTGCTCTGTTCCCTTCCGTCTCCCTCACAAAACAAAAGCCTGACTTGTCTCTTCAGGTCACCTCTGATCTCTGTACAGAAAGCATATTTTGTGCCAGCTAGCCTCTGGGGTCATCAGTTGTTTGTCACCTGTCCTGACTCATCACTGCTCCCTCTGTCACCGTGTGTGCACTGAGCCTTCAGAGTCTGCCTGTCCTCTGCCAGCCTTCCTTGTTCCTCTGGGCTGCAGCCTGCGCTGATCCACCTCCAGCTTCTCCTAGGGCATCAGCATGGAAAGCCTGCTGGGAGGTGGGGAAACTGAGTTCACACTGTGGGTCTCTGGTCGGGTGATCCTAGAACCCAGTCTTTTTTTTAAAAAATCATTTTATTGGGGGCTCGTACAGCTTTTATCATCATCCATACATACCTCCATTGTGTCAGGCACATTTGTAAATTTGCCGCCATCATCATTTCAAAACATCTGCTTTCTACTTGGGCCCTTGGTATCAGCTCCTCATTTTTTCACCTCTCTTCTCTCCCCACCCTCCCACCCTTATGAATCCTTAATAATTTATAAATTATTAGTTAATATCTTACACTGACCCATCTCTCCCTTCAACTACTCTTCTATTGTCTGTCCCCCAGGGAGGAGGTTATATGTAGATCGTTGTCATCAGTTCCTGCTCTCGCCCCCTCCTTCTCATTCCCCTCCTGGTACCGCTACTCTCTTTATTGGTCCTGAGGGGTTTATCTGCCCTGGATTCCCTGTGTTTCCAGTTCCTATCTATACCAGTGTACATCCTCTGGTCTATCCAGATTTGTAAGGTAGAATTGGGGTCATGATAGTGTGGGGGAGGAAGCATTAAAGAACTAGGGGAAAGTTGTATGTTTCATTGGTGCTATACTGCACCCTGACTTGCTCATCTCCTCCCCATGACCCTTCTGTAAAGGGATATCCAATTGTCTACAGATAGGCTTTGGGTCTGCACTCTGAACCCGCCCTCATTCACATTGATATGATTTTTTGTTCTGGGTCTTTGTTGCCTGATACCTGATCCCATCAACACCTCGTGACCACACAGGCTGATGTGCTTCTTCCATGTGGGCTCTGTTGCTTCTCAGTTGGATGGCCATAGAACCCAATCTTTCTGGCACTCTGCCCACTACACTCAGGCGACTCCTTCCTCCACACCCCCAGATGCTGTCTACACACTACAGGCACTTTCCCTCTCATCTTCCCCATGTTCTTCTCCCAACTTGATAGCTGGCATGGTGCCAGCGCATCCTGTGGGGACCACAGCCAGACTCAGCCTGGGCCGAGGACCTCAGCTGTGTGAGTGTGTTCCCTCCCTTTGTTCCTCTTTCACTGACTTCAGACTCTAGAAGCCGCTGCATTGTGCTGTGAACTAGATGTACCACAGGTTCCTGGGTCCAACAGTTTTCCATGCCTAGCTTCACCCAGTGTCTGTTTGCATATTCCTGGTGACAGGAGGCTCATTACTCTCCAGGTTCTTCCTTTCATAATTTGCTGTTAGTCTTGCAGATGGTTGCAAAATTTCCTGATCGGAGTCTCCCTGGGTCTCACTTGACCTCTACCCATTATTAGATGGCCTGTCCCCTTTAGCCACTCCCACCTGGCACACAGCTCGCAGTCTGATACACTGAGATCCAACACCGAGAATTATGGCCAGTCAGCTGCAGGGAGGGCTCTGAGCGGGGCCTCAGTAGAAGGTCTTGTCTCAGGCTGACTGTGCCTGAGGGTCCGTGGGTTGGGGTGCATTAGCGGTGAGCTCCCTCCCAGACTTAGTTGTGAAACTAAGGCCCCCCCACTTCTCAGGGAGCAGCAGGGCAGACACAGAGGCAGCAGGGCACTTCCCCTGCTGCGCTGGATGGTCACACCCGGCTGGGTGCACTGTTCCGTGGTCCCTTGTTTATTTTCTAAGATCACTAGGTAGCATTTACAGCCACTGGCTACTTGTTGACGTGCAGGGTCACTGTGAGTCAGCATCGATACTATGGTAGTGAGCTTGGTTTGGAGTTTTATATGGGTTGCACATATATGCTGTCATATACACATGTGTACAGAAACCTCTGCTTGGTGTGTGGATGTGTATGTATGTGCCCACAATTATGTGCTACACGGAAGGCTCACGTGTGTCTATGAATGGCCTGAGTATGTGCCATAGGGGCCAAGCATTTAATTCTTTATTTTATGATTTTCTGACCCCCACCCCCCGCCCAAATCTTTGGGTCTGTGACAAGAGTTCATCAGGGATGGCAGGGTATTTCTTTCTGGTAAAAAGCACATAGAGATTCACCACCAGGCAGGGACCTGGCAGGTGTCACCGAGGAGGAGCAGCCCTAGAGCAGGAGCACCCTTCCCAGCAGGAGCAGCAGCAGGAGGAGGAACCTCTGAGCAGGGACAAGGCCACAGAGCAGCTTGGCTTCCCAGCCTGGGGACCTCCTCAGACTTCCCTCCTCAGTGGGTAGAGGGGTCTGAGGATGATTTGGGGAGGAGGGATTGGGTGGGGTGCTCTGTACCACTGGTCCTCAAAGCAGAATCACAGACCCCAAATATCCTTTCTGCCTCCACCTCTCCCTGGGCTAGATCCTATCTATGGATCAGTTCAACCATCATCTCCATCACAGAGTCTCCCCAGAGAGGCATCTTCCTGTATCCTGTCTGACCACCTGAGCCCTCTCTCCCCAGGTCCAGTGTTTGCATCACTAGGGTGATGTCCATGTCTTTCCTGACTCCCCACAACACCTTACTGTTGCTTCTCCTCTGTCTTGCCTTGACTCCTGCCACTAGTTCAGAGTGAGCAGCCACCTGCCAAACATGGGCTCTTGCAGCTTAGAAGACACCCTGGTAGAGCTGAGAGGGGTCTTAGAGAGCAGCTAGACTACCCCTTGTTACACACAGGGAAAGTGAAGTCCCACATCAAACAGGGTTAGAGATCACAAGCCCCAGCAAGGCACAGGCCTCCTCACTCCCGGCCAGGCTCCTTCCTCTGCCCCCACACCTATCACTCACCTTCACACTCTTCTCGATCCATGCTCCTGGCTGTGTTGAAGGGGTTTCAAAGCTTCCAGACCAGAGACTTGCTTCTCTGGCTGTAGCTAGAGGAATACAGGCCTGAGCTTCCTCTGTGTAGGGAATGCCAGTGGGAAGGACACTGGGTGTCAGTTGACCAAGCCTTCCAACTGTAAAATGTGCCTAGAACCTCCCAGACTTCATGGAGTGTTTGAGAGGAACTTGGTGGAGCTGTTGGGATTTGGGGGATTACAGCAAGGGCTTAGAATGCACGCTGCACTGGATCAGATTTGGTGCAACCTAGAAATGCTGGAGGGCTCAGGGCTGGACAGAGCACAGAGTCGTTTACTGTGGGCAGCAGGACCCCCCGAGCTGGGAGGCTCCGGGCTCCATCCCGGCTGACAGCCTCCTGGGGAGTAGGTGGCCAGATGGAGGAGGTGGCTTTTAAAGCTCGTTTTGTACCCAGGGACTGCATGATCCCCGAGGCAATTTAGAGGGAGAGGATGGATGTGCCCAGCTTAGAAAGTTTTGCTGCTTCAGGGATGATGTCCCAAAGACCCAATTACACAGCTTCTGTAGAAATCTTAATTGGTGTGGAAAAGTTGGGGAAAGTGACTCCGGGTCAGGGCTGTGTCCTCACAGGCCAGTCCCCAGCTAGGGCTGGACCAGGATTGGCTACAGAGTGAATGAATGAACAATTAAGTGTAAACTGCATCTTCATTGCATAAGTTTAAAAATCAATGAATGGGTGGTAGAAAAATTATAGGCATATTTCCCCCCCAGAGAGGATGTTGAGGTTGGTGGTGCTCTCAGTGGGCTCTTAGGAAAGTGGTAAATTTGGAGAAAGTGTTACAGGGGAGGGAGCTGGACAAAGGGATCATGGGACATCAGAGCAGAAAGTCTTGAGGCCTTCATGGCCACTGCTCCTTGGACAGACCGAACACTGTGACGGAGCGAGCTCAGCCCCTCTTCCTGTGGCTGATGTACGGTCAGGCTTTGCTGTGTGACCCTGAATGATCACCCTGAGCCATCTCTCTCCTTTCGTTGGCACAAAGCAACTCAGCCCAGGAGACCCGTGCCTCCACCTGCTCCCTCTGTCCAGGCTCAAAATCTCAAAATGCCCATGTGGATCCTTCTTCTTCTTCTTTTTATTTTGACTCCTTCCCATTCTTAGAGTCTCTAAGTGCAAGATCACTTCATTTTAAAAGTCATGTAGCACTGGGCAATGTTTCTTACCACTGTGCCTGGGTCACTATGAGTTTGGGGCCAACTTGACACCAGCTAATGATACCATGGTTATTGGTACATTTATACTTACCTATTAAAAAAATGGAGTTTCTGAGTTGTGCAAATGGTGATGAGCTGAAAGGTTTCTCAGTTTCAATGCACCCAGAGGTGTGTCAGCAGAAAGGCCTGGCTATCTGCCTCTGAAGGAACGAGAACAGAACACAGCAAAACAAGACTCGCTGCATTAGTCTTAACCAGAGCAATGGCACCCCAGGAGGGCTTCTGAAGGTACAGCTCTTCCACTGCAGGAGCCTCAGACTTCTCCAGTGGAACAGCTGGTAGGTTCAAACTGCTGGCCTGGAGGTTTGTCGTCCTACAGGTAATCCTCTACACCACCTGTACCTTGAAAGTCCTCTGGAGCACATTTCTAGTCGATGCAACACATGGGGTTGCCATGGGTCTGACTCAACCTGAGGGTCGCTGCTGTTTAGTTAGTTAGTCTGAAGGGGTCTCCCATTTTATTTTTTCTCTGAATTCTGTTTGATTACTATTGTGGAAAATATACACAGCAATTCAATAGTTTCTACAGCAAAGTTATATTCACCACATCCTCTGATTTCTGAAACTATTTTTGTAGTTGTAATTCTTGAATTTAGATTTTGATCCATTTTTAGTTAGTTATTTTGAATATGGTATGAAATAGTTGTCCAACTTTACTCTTGTACGTGTGCATTTTTTTGGGCCCCACACTAGTTGCTGATGTGTGTATTTCCCCCCCATTGAATTGCCTTAGTACCATTGTTAAAATCAATTGACTGTAAATAGGAAGTTTTATTTATAAATTCCCAACAGAGTGTTCTCTCTTTCTTTATGCCACTGCTATCTTGATATCTTCATAATAGTAACATTGCATTACGTTTTGAAATTGGTATAGATGAAGTGCTTTGTTTTTCAAAATCGTTTTGGCTGCTGGGGCGATCCACACAGATTGCAACAGTAACTGTGTTGAATCAGTAGATCCCTTGGGATGTTGTCTTCTGATCCAGGACCTTGGAGTCCTTTTCTATTTATTTAGATTTTCAATTATCTCAACAATGTTTTGTAATTTCAAAGAGTAAGTTTTGCATCTTTTGCATTTAGCCCTAAGAGTTAGCTATTATTGTTGTTGTTTATCTTCTCCTATGTATGCGTGTGTTTTTCACTGTCTGATGGTATGTTTCGGGCCATGCATTAGGGCCCTTCCGTTTGTCCCTATTTTTTTCACGGATGCTCTTTATAGTTCTGGAGTTTACATTTAGGTCTTTAATCCATCTTGAGTTTGTCTTTGTATACAGAGGGGGTATGGATTCTATTTCATTCTTCTCCAAAGGGAAATTGTTTTGCCAGTACTGTTTTTTTGGAAGAGGAACTCTGGTGGCCTAGTGGTTATGAGCTGACCTGCCATCCAGAAGTTCAGCAGTTTGAAACCACCTCAGGAGAAAGATGGGGCTTTTTACTTCTGTAAAGAGTCACAGTCTCGGAAACTCACAGGGCAGTTCTACCCTGTCCTTCATGGTCCCTATGAGTCAGCATCAACGCAATGAGTTATTTGTTGAAGAGATTATAGCTGCCCTAGTTAATGTGTTTCGGTACTTTGTCAAAAATCAGTTGTCTTCCTGCTGTTCTAACGGGAAAACGAACAACAAAACAAGAACGATAGTTTAATACCAAGGGAACAGACCATACAGACTTCCATGCAGGGGAGGGTAGGGGAGAGAAGATAAGGGCATGGGCTGGACTGTTGATGGGTGTTACCTGGGTTGTGATGGAAGATAGTAGTGAAGAAGAAGAAGAAGAAGAAGGAGAAGGAGAAGAAGAAAAAGAAGAAGAAGAAGAGGAGGAGGAGGAGGAGGAAAAATCAAGGATCAGGTGATGGCAAACTGTTGGAGGGGGTTGATGAAATTGTTGATCATCTCAATTGTAAACTTCCACCTAATTTACAATTAAACATAGAAAAGAAAATAAACTAATTAAAAATAAAATGAAGTAGGTGGATGGATTTATTTCTGGACTCTCTATTCTATTCCATTGGTCTGTTTAGCTACCATTTCAGTATTAGGCTGTTTTGACTACCATGGCTGTGTCATCGGTTTTATGGTCAGGAAGTGAGAGGGCTCCTACTTGGTTCTTCTTTAGTAGTACTTTGCTTACCCTGGGCCTCATTTCCTTCCTTATAATGTTGGTGATTTGTTTTCCCATCTCTTTAAAGAATAATGTTTGGATCTGGATAGGGATTGTGTTATATTTATAGGCTGCTTTTGGGTAATTTTGCAATATTCTCAGTGTTAACTCTTCCTATCCATGAACATGGTACATTTCTCCATTCATGTAATGCTCTTGGTTTCCTGTAGTAATATTTTGTGGTTTTCTTTGTACAAGCCTTTTGTTTCTCATCTTAGGTTTATTCCTACTGATTTGATCTTTTGGGTGCCTACCATAAATGGTAGTTTTCTTGATTTCCTTTTTCAGTGCTTTCTTCATTATTTTATAGGAATCCAATATTGATCATGTTACCTGCCATACTACTCATTCTTTCAATTAGTTCCCCAAATTTTCTTGTCGAGTTAACACTTTTTTTTACATATAAAATTATATCATTTTCCAACAGAGAGTTTTACTTCTTTGCAAATTTAGATGCCTCTGATTTATTTTGTTGTCTAGTAACTCTGGCTTAGACTTCTAGAACAATAGTAGCTGAGAGTGCTAATAAAAGGCATCCTTGTCTGGTTACCATTTGCAAGAAGAATGCTTTCAGTGTCTTCCCTGGAAGCGTAATTTTGTATATATGCCCTTTTATTTTGCGGAATTTACCTTCTATTTATTTTTGTTGAGTGTTTTTTTTATCAGGAACGGGTGTTGAATTTTATCCAATGACTTTTCTGCATCAATTGGTATTATCATGTAATTTTTAATTTATAGAGTGGATTATATTGATTGCTTTTCTACTGTTGATTGTTTTTCTACTTGCACTCCTGGTATTAATTTCACTTGATCATGAGGTATTATTATTGTTTTTCTATATTTTGTTGAATTAGATTGCCTAGGATTTGGTTGAGAATCTGATCATTTTCCTGGTTTGGGTATCAGAGTTCTGATTGCTCCATAAAATGAACTTGGGAGTGTGCTGTTCATGTCTGTTTTCTGGAACAGCCTGAATAGGGTTCATCTCTTTAAAGAATTAGGCTGGGCTCTGTACTGGACTTATATTATATTTACAGATTGCTTTGGGCCAACTTTTCTGTGAATGTTTAGTAGAATTCCTCAGTTAAGCTGCCTGGTCCTGAACTTATTTTGGTTGGGAGCTTTTTAATCATCTGATCTACTTATTCTTTTGCTATAGGTCTGCTGAGGCTTTTCTACATCAATCTTTGTTAGCTTAGGTAGGTAGTGTTTCTAGAAATGTGTCCATTTCCTCTAGGTTTTCAAATTTATTGGCATACAGTCCTTCATAATTTTGTTATTATCATTTTTAATTCAGCTGATGCTGTTGTGATAGTGTCCATTTCATTTCTTATTCATTATATTTTCATCTTCCCCTTTTTCATCTTTGACAAATTTTTATGAGTAGTTTGTCAATTTTCTTTAAAGCTTTTCAAGGAACCAAATTCTTGTCTTGCCGACTCTATTGATTTTCTGTGTTCTGGTGCATTTATCTCTGCTCTAATCTTTATGTTTTATTTTCTTCTGGTGGCGGAAGGTTTATTTTGTTGCTCATGTTCTGATTGATGCGTATGTCAGACTAAGGTGTTGTTTTTGGTTCTTTCGCCTCCCTTTTTTATGTGTGTGTTTATTGCTATAAATTGCCCTCTAGGTACTGCTTTCCCACATAATTTTTCCTTCTTTGGAAAAGCCTCTAAGGTTTTAGTATAGTGTATTTTTGTTCTCATTTGGGTAAAGGAATTTTAAATTTTCATTCTTTATTTTTTCAGTTAAATAGCAATTCTAAACAAGGCTGCTGCTGTTACTTTGTATTTGGTCTACCCCCCCACCCCCCACTTGATCTTTCAATGGTTGAATTCTAATTTTATAGCATTTTGATCTGGGAAGATGTTTTGTAATGTTTCAATGTAAAGAATGTTCTTAAATTTTGCCTTTTGGTCTAACATATGGCCTACGTTTGATTTCAGTCCATCAGTTCTCCATTCATCAGTTCAAACCTCTCATCCAGCCCGAACCTTGTAGTCTCTCTATCCCCTCCCGTTTCCCTGTCTCTCTTTTATGGATATCCATGCTCCCTGTCACCCAATTCAATACTCCTCAGCTCTCTAGTCTGTCACTCTTTCTTCTGACTTTTTCCCCCTCTCATTTGGGAACCTTCCAAGTTTTTGTCTTTTGAAAGTCTTATTCCTAATTTTATAGCAGTGGTCTTATACACTGTTTTTACTCTTGTGATTGTCTAACTTCACGCAGCATCATGTTCTCCAGGTCCATCCATGTCATGAGGTGCTTCTGTGGCTCATCATTCTCCTTTTTTTAAGTTTTGACAAAGGAAGATTCGGTTCCTGGAAAAGCTTACAAATGATTCCTGACACTGGGCAGATATCGTGAAAAAAGGAAGACCTGCATATGTGGATCAAGAAAGTGGATGGAAAGAAAGACGCTGGGAATGAACGCAAGAAAGAAAAACAAGCTCATCGTTATTCTTGAGCAACGAGGACTGTTCCATTGCTTGCATGTACGTACCAACGTTTCTTTTTCCACTCTTCTACTGATGGGCATTTAGGTTGTTTCTATTTTCCTACTATTGTAAACAAGTGTTGTGATGAACACGTGTGTGCCTATCTTTGCTCACGTTAAGGTTCCTACTCCTTTAGAGTACATAGTCAGCAAAGGCTATAATCGTTGGGTTACATCAAATTCATATTCCCAGTCATTTTAGGTAACACCATATTGCTTCCCACAATGGTTGTGCATATTTACGGACTCACCAGCAGCGCACAAGAGTTTCACTCTCTTCACACCATCTCCAGGATTTGTTGCTTTCTGGTTTTTTTGGTTGTCATTGTTGGTGGAAGGTGATATCTCATCATTGTTTAGATTTCAATCTCCCAGATGGTTAATGATTGTGTGATAGTTTATTGTGCCATCCTGGCTGATAAACACAAGTAGGATTAACTGAAGGGCAGAGGGATAAATGACTCGGTGAGCCTCGCCTTGCTTGTTCTGTGCCTCAATTTAAAGGGGGTACACTACTGGTGGGATGCCTAGCCTGTGGACTGTGTCGCTGTAAGTTGAGGTCCCTTGAAGCCCACACGATTAGAATGTTCGTCTGTGGAGCTGGGGACTGACAGTTGATGACAGTTGGGGACCTGCCTTGCTGTTTGCTGCCTGGGTATATATAGCCCAGCCCTCTCTACAGAAGGGGACTGGCAACGAGCGGCTCTTAAGCCTTAAAGGACTGCTAGTGTCTCACTGCTTTATAATTTAACTGTTAATTTCTTGTATTATCTATCTGTATATAATTTAACGGTTCATTTTTGTATTATATATCTATCTTTATAAATATATTTATACATAATTACTAGCAATCTGGTCTTGTCTCTCTAGAGAGCCCTGTCCAACACAGTTTGTTAGCCATTTAAATGTCATTTTTGTGAAATCATGGTAAGTCTTTCATATGCATTTAATAAAGGGCAAGAATTGTGGAGGCAATGAGAAACGAAAGACACAGAGACAGTAAAAAGTGACCTTTGCCAGGGAACTGTGACCAGTTCAGCATAACTGGGCCTGTAGTGCCTGTAGAAATAGAGTGGGGAAATGGAGGCAAGCAGCTGATGATTATGTTGGATAAATAGGTTACACTATTTGAATGAGATACTAAAAAGATCTTAATGCCGTGGAAGTGGGGAAAAGAGTGTAATTTGAAAGCTATTTGGAAGAGACTCTCTGCTAGTGACTGAATGGATTTGTGGAGTAGGAAAGAGTGACAGGAAGTCTGTGACGACTACCATGTTTTTGGCTTGGTGACTTGGGGGCTGTTGGTGCTATTCCTTGAGATGGTAACTTAATGTTCAGGGGTTGTCTCTGATTAGTTCAGTGTTGAACACATTGAGTTTGAGGTGTTTGGGGGGCTTCTGTGGGGCAGGGGCCTGCAGTATGAGAACCCTGGGAATAACTGCTGAACCAGACCTGGAACCCTATTCTCCTTCGTTGTCTTCCAAGCTACTTCAGTGAGAGAGAGAACAAGCTCAAAGAACCCGGATTCCCCCAAATACATGGCCGTGGTCATCAGATATTGTTGGACACTCCTGTGTGTCGCCGCCAGCTGCACTAGTGCCCTTGAATACCTACAGCTGCCCGAAGTAATTAAAATAACACAAGCCTCGAATTCCAGTTGAATGCCTTGTGGGGGCTGCTGATTTCAGTTCAGGGAATCTTCTGTTGGGAAGGCTTTGTGGGAGTCACAGAGACAAGCCAGATCTGGTTGAATTCCGCCTTCAAGGAGCTGCCATTGTGTCGTAGAACTAATGAGAGGCAGGATGCGATCACTACCAAGTGAGAAATCCAATAAAGTGCTGTAGAAAAGGGAAGAGAAGAATTTCAACCTGTATAACAATGCGTAGAAGAGGTGATTTCTAAGCGGGGACTTTGAATTAGTCCAGGTCTTATAATTGAACAGCAAGAGCAGAGATGGATGTGGGTCACTACAGATAATGTACTTAAGGTGTAAAGCCCACGTGAATGGGCCTCAGGGAAAACAAGGTTGCAGAATCTGGTGGGAGAGAGTCAGATTCTGGTGGATCTTGAGGACTTAGTTGAAGAATTTGGACCAAATGGTTCTGCCTCAGACTAACAAAATGAGCCAGTAGGTGAATGGCAAGATGTGTATGTGTTCCCAGTGTCTGCTGTTCTACAATGGCCTTAACTTACAAATAGATGCTGCTGTACTGTTGTCTTCAATTCTCTTGCCAATTTCTCTACTGCTTAACCCAAACTCTCAACTATATAGGAAAGAGAATTTTGGACAACAGTTCTACTCTAGTTTGATTGGCATAGTACAAAATTACCACAAGATGAATAACTTTTCATTAAACATGAAGGATGGGTAGTCAGGACAGGAAGACCCATCTCTAGCAGCCCTCGGGTTGACTGGGATCTTATGACAGTCATTAGTCTATTCAGAAATTTCCCTCTGTCCTTGTAGACTCATGGTGATTAACTTTCTCTTCGTCTTGGTGTTAGATGGGGCCATGATACTTGTATTGGTTGATCAAATGTGTCTGGAAGCAAGATGATAGTTCTGAGTGAAAACTTGAAAAATCAGAAGCTAATTTGCCTCTTTCTGTTTTCCTTTTGTCATGGTGACATGCAATAAGGGGAGCCCATCATAAGGTTGGATATATAGCCCACCCCCTAAGAGGTCGAATGACAGAAATGTGGATGAAGGGAGACAACAGACAGTGTAAGACACGAAATAACAGCATTAATATATAATTGATTAAGGATTCACAAGGGTGGGAAAGGGAGGCGGGGGGAAGAGGAGCTGATACCAAGGACTCAAGTAGAAAGAAAATGTTTTGGAAATTTTTTTGTTTGTTTGTTTAAATCATTTTATTGGGGGTTTGTACAACTCTTATTATAATCCATCCATTGTGTCAAGCCCATTTGTACATATGTTGCCATCCTCATTCTCAAAACATTTTCTCCCTACTTGAACCCTGGGTATCACTTCATTTCTCCTCTCCCCTACCCTCCCTCCCTCATGAACCTTTGATAATTTATGTATTTTTTGTTCGTGTGTTTAAAAAAATAATTTTATTGGGGGTCATAGAACTCTTATCACAATCCACACATACATTAATTGTGTAAAGCACACCTATACATTCGCTGCCCCCATCATTCTCAAAACACTCGCTTTCTGCTTGGGCTCCTGGAATCAGCTCCTCATTTTTCATTTCCTCCCCCTCCCTTCCCACTCCCCCCTCCCTCATGAACCCCTGATAATTTATAAATTATTATTTTATCCTATTTTACGCTGCCCAACGTTTCCCTTCACCCACTTTTCTGTTGTCCAACCCACAGGGAGGAGGTTATATGTAGATCCTTGTAATCAGTTCCCCCTTTCTAGCCCCCCCTTCCCTCCTCCTCCCTCCTGGTATCGCCACTCTCACCACTGGTCCTGAGGGGTTCATCTGTTCTGGATTCCCTGTGTTTCTAGTTCCTATCTGTACCAGTGTGTATCCTGTTTGTAAGGTAGAATTGGGCTCATGAGAGTGGGGAGGAAGAAGCGTTTACGAACTAGAGGAAAGTTGTGAGTTTCATCAATGTGGAAATGTTGATGGTGACATATGTATAAGTGTGCTTGATACAATCGAATGATGAATTGTCCTAAGACTTGTAAGACCCCTTCCCAATAAAATGATTAAAAACAAAACACCTTATTCACTATCTAATAGACCTGAAGCCTGAGTAGAAATGAACTTAAGCCCCTGAAGTTTTGAAGTACTTATCATAACATAACCTAGCCTATCCTGTCTGATAGAGATGGAGTGCCACAATGTAAGTGGGGCATTTTCCTGGAGAGCAGGTCTGCTCTCAGCAGAGCGATTGTGGTAGATTTCACTCATGTTTCTCAGGCTGCAGATGATGGAGTGAGGGAGGGTGCCACAAACCTGTAGAACAATTGCAATGATCTTTTCCAAGTCAGGGTCCTTGGCCTTGGACCTGAAGTACATGAAGGAGATGGTCCCGTAGAAAATCACCACCACGGTGAGGTGGGCGGAGCCGGTGGAGAAATCCTTGCACAGCAGTTGCACCCTGGTTTGGTTGACATGTAAGGAGCTTTGGTGTCATTGTGAGTTACATGCTGGGCTATTAACCACAACAGTAACAGTTCAAAACCACCAGCTGCTCCAAGGGAGAAAGATGAGACTTTCTACTCCCGTAAACATTTACAGTTTCAGAAACCCACATGGGCAGTTTTATAGGGTTGTTATGACTGTGAGTTGATTCAATGGCCGTCAGTGAGTTGATTGACAGTTCAAAACAGTTACAAGATGCGTAACCTTTTATTATTATTTTTAATCATTTTATTGAGGGCTCGCACAACTCTTATCACAATCCATCCATCCATCCATTGTGTCAAGCACATTTGCATGTTTGTTGCCATCATCCTTCTCAAAACATTTTCTTTCGACTTGAGCTCTTAGTATCAACTCATATTTTCCTCCTCATGAACCCTTGATAATTTATCAATTATTATTTTGTCATGTCTTACACTGTCTGACGTCTCCCTTCACCCACTTTTCTGTTGTCCATCTCCCAGGGAGGGGGTTATCTGTAGGTCATTGTGATTGGTTTCCAAGTAACCTTTTTCTAGCATGAGGGATGGCACTTAGGGGAAAGGATGGCAGCAAGGACGAAAATGCAGGACAGAAAAATGTGCTGGACCAGGGCCAGCCTCAGCCTCAGCGATGTATCGGACACAATTCATGATAGCATACATACCACCTGACGCCGGTTTCCCCACTGCCGAGATCTCCTAGAAGAAACAGTTAGTGACAATGTGACTACAAGCTAGAGATGAAACATTAGCTACGCTAGCTGAAAATTCTAGTTTTAGCGTTTTAATATAAATGTTGTGCATCACAGATGATTTTAAAAGAAAGGGAAACACGACAAGAAGGAAGATTCTGTTAATAATTTCCATGATTCTGTTTTTCAAACTTTATAAAAATATTTTTTCACGAAGACTGTCAACCTGCTAGGTGCCTGCTCCTTACCTCCTCCCTGTGTGCCCAGTGACAAAAGTGCATGAAGGTGGCTGGCCCGTGCTGCCAGGGGAGCAGACCAGAAAGCTGAGATGGCAGAAGGAGTGTTTAGCTCATTGTCAGCAAGCGCGCTGGTTTGGGCTGTGCCAGGTTTGGGCAGAGAGGCCCCAAGGACCTTCTCCTGGTCCCATGTCACAGACACAGGTTGTTCTCAGGGACCACTTGGTCCCTGTACAATTTAAACTTCTAACTACAATTATGCAAAGTTTCAGGGTTTGGCTGCTGTGGGTCTGGAATTCATAGACTCCAGGTTCCTGGATGGGGCACAGGTGTGCCCTGCCTTGGTGAAGTGGGTGGGGGGAGACTGCTGGGAAGAGAATCCCGTAACTGGGTCTCAATCCAGTGTCACCCTGCTAGGATGCCACAGGTCCAGAACCCATGGGTCCTTGGGTCTGGGTGTCATAGGGTAGGAAATGGAGTGAGGAAATCCTCCCCTTTCTCCTTCCGGGTGTGCTCTGGGGATGTGGATCAGTGAAAGGTTTCTTTCTTCTGCTCTGTGCACAAAGCTGTGGTCTTTGATCTTCATCAGTGAGTACTTAAGCCATCTTGACTTTCAGCTGGATCCAATGTCACCTTTGTCCACTGTACCTTCTCTGAACCTCCCAAATAGTCTACCCCAGCAGTTCTCAACCTGTGGGTTATGACCTCTTTGGGGGTTGAATGACCCTTTCACAGGGGTTGCCTGATTCATAACAGTAGCAAAATTAGAGTTATGAAGTAGCAACAAAAATAATTTTACAATTGGGGATCACCACAATATGAGGAACTGTATTAAAGGGTTGTGACGTTAGGGAGGTTGAGAAGTACTGGTCTACCCTCTTTATTATGTTCTCTCAGGTAGGATAGGGGGCTGCTGTCTCTTACCCATATTGTTCCCCAGTCTTAGAGATTTTTTCTTAATTAAAAGATCATTTTATTGGGGGCTATTACAGCTCTGCTCTCTCTACTTTTTAAAATTAAAAGATAATTTTATTGGCGACTCTCACAGTTCTTATAGCAATCCATACATCAATTGCATCAAGTATATTTGTATATATGTTACCATCATCATTTTCTAAACATTGATTTTCTTTTTGAGCCCTTGGTATCAGCTCCTCCTTTTTCCTTCCCTCCCCCCACCCTTGTGACCCATTGATAATTTATAAATTATTATTATTCTCATATCTTACATCAATCACTGCCTCCCTTCCCCCATGATTTCTGTTGTTTGTCCTCCTGGGTGGTGGTGGTTATGTGTCGATCATTGCGATCAGTTCCCCCTTCTTCCCCTCTTTATCCCACCTTCCCCCTACCCCCTGGTATCCCTATTCCCATTCCTGTTCCTGGACTCCATGTATCATGAGCTCTTTTTAAAAATTTTAAATAATTTTATTGGGGCTCATACAACTCTTATCACAATCCATATATACATCCATTGTGTCAAGCACATTTGTACATTTGTTGCCATCACCATTCTCAAAACATATGCTTTCCACTTGGGCCCTTGGAATCAGCTCCTCATTTGTTTCCCTCCCTTACCTCCCCCCTCCCCCATGAACCCTTGATAATTTATACATTATTATTTTATCATATCTTACACTGTCCACCATCTCCCTTCACTCACTGTTCTGTTGTCCATCCCCCAGGGAGGAGGTTATATGTAGATCCTTGTAATTGGTTCCCCCTTTCTACCCTACCTTCCCTCCACCCTCCTGGTATTGCCACTCTCACCACTGGTCCTGAGGGGTTCATCTGTCCTGGATTCTTTGTGTTTCCAGTTCTTATCTGCACCACTGTACATCCTCTGGCCTAAGCAGGTGTATAAGGTAGAATTGGGATCATGATAGTGGGGTGGGGAGGAGGAAGCATTTAAGAACTAGAGGAAAGTTGTGTGTTTCATCGATGCTACACTGCACCCTGGTTGACTTGTCTCCTCCCCGCTACCCCTCCTCAAAGAGATGTCCAGTTGCCTATATATGGGCCTTGGGTCCCCACCCCGCACTCCCCCTCATTCATGATGATATGATTTTTTGTTCTTTGGTGCTTGATACCTGGTCCCTTCGATCTCTTGTGATCACACAGGCTGATATGCTTCTTCCATGTGGGCTTTTTTGCTTCTGAGCCAGATGGCCGCTTGTTTACCTTCAAGCCTTTAAGACCCCAGACACTATATCTTTTGATAGCCGGGCACCATCAGCTTTCTTCACCACATTTACTATGGACACATCTGTCTTCAGCGATCATCTTGGGAAGGTTGGTATCATGGAATGTCCATTTAGTCGAGCAAAGTGTTCTTGAATTGAGGCAGTACTTGAGTGGAGCCCAATGTCCATCTGCTACCTTAATACTGAACCTATACACATATGCACATAGATCTATTTCCCCATCATCATATATAAATATATTTACATATGTATATGCCTGTATTTAGGCCTCTATAAACGCCTTTTACCTCCTACTTCTTTCCTCTATTTCTTTTTACTTTCCTCTTGTCCCACTATCATGCTCAGCCTTCATTTGGGCTTCAGTAATTCCTCTCAGTTACATTGTCCTTGATCAATCCCTACCAGGCCTCTCACACCCTCCTTGCCACTAGTGTTGAATCACTCATTGTTCCCTTGTCCCTGGGTTGGTTAACACCACTTTCTTGGCCCCCCCCCCATGTTTCCCCAGAACCATAGGTCGTGTTGCTTTCTTCTCTACATTGTTTATCCAGCCTATCTTATCTAGATAGACCTGCAGAGATAATAATATGCACATAAAAACTCAATGATGCCAAACAAAATGACACAGAAAAACAAAGCGATGACAGCAGCAACAAAACAGCCAATGACATACAAAACCTAAAAGAAGAAGAAGAAAGAACAGCCTGTAAATAGTTCAAGGTCTGTTTGTTGACCTTTAGGAGTATTTTCTGGTCCAGTCTGATGGGGTGCCATGGCCTGGCCCCAAAGTCTATTTTTGATATTCCCTCGGGACTTCTTTATTCTACTCCCCTTGCTGTTCTGTTGCACACCCTTAGTGTTTTGCCTCGTGTGGTGGGGTCAGCTTGGTCACATATCCCACACTATGTCTCCAGTGTTGTCCCATGTAGGGCTGTGGGTCAGTACGGGATGTCGTGTCGCATGGTGGGGCAGGCCCTATGGTCCTCTCTGTGCATTGGCTGCTCTGAGCAGGGCTATTGTCCTCAGGGCTTGGTGGCTCAGGGTGTGCTCCACGCCCTTCATTTGCTTCCGCTTCCCTCTGGGTATGGTAGGTCAGTTCCTTTCCCCCACCAGAAGTTCCATTGTCGTTCTCTGTGGCACACCCTTCCATGGTGGGGGTCAGGCTGATTCTGGTTCAGGCCGGCCCTATAGTCCAGTGTTTTTATGGATTCCTCCACATGTTACATTGCCTTCCTGGCTTGGCGTGTCATGGTGGGGTCTGTATGCACATTCCAATTCTGTGGGCATACAACCAATAACCCCCTGGGTGGGTTAGTGCCCTGTTCCCCCCATGTCATCGTCTCAGTTTCTTCTCACCCCCATTCTGCCTCCTCTTTCCCCCTTTCCCCTTCTTTATGTTGGAGTCACATGTACCTCCCAGGGTGTGTTCTGTCCTCCCCCTGACTACATATGCTTCCACCTGTTTATTGTGAGTTACGTGTCTATTCTTCTATTCCTGCTGTGTTGATTGTATTTACTTCAGGGGACTCATGTTATACCTGTCCCCGTGAGATTGGCTTACCTCGCTAAACATAACTCCTTCCAACACTTCCCATGAAATGACGTGTTTCGTGTGATTGTCGTGCCTTTCAGTGTTGCATAGTACTCCATTATGTGTATGTGCCAGAGTTTACTAATCCACTCATCTATCAGTGGAAACAGGCTGTTTCCAAGTCTTTGCGATTGTGAATTGTGCCACAGTAAACATTGGAGCACAGATGACTGGTCGTGGTTTTTTTTGTTACCTCCCCTAGGTATAATCCCAGTAGAGGGATGACTGGGTCAATTTCCATTTTCTTTATGTAGCTCCAGATTGCTTCCCACAGTGTCTGTACAAATCTGCACAACCACCAGCAGTGGAGGAGGGTTCCTACGTCACCACAGCCCCTCCAACACTTGTTGCTCTCTGATTTGCTGGTTTGGGCTAGCCTCGGGGTGTTAGGTGGTGTCTCATGGTGGTTTGAATTTGCATTTCTCTTATGGCTAATGACCGGGAACAATTTCTCATATGCTTATTGGCCATATGGGTCTCCTCCCTAGTAAAAGTTCTTTTCAATTCTTTTGCCCACTTCCTTAGGGGTTAACTGTTTTCCTCTTTTTGCAGTTCGTAGTAATGAGCCCTTTGTCCGATGTGTCATTACTAAAAATCCTCTCCCAGTCTGTGGGTTGTCTTGACACACTCTTGGTGAAGTCTTTCGAGGTACACAGGTGCTTTATTCTTATTAAATCTCATTTGTTGATTTCCAGTCCACCTGTGTGTGTACCCTTCCCTATGCAGTGAGCCTATGAATTCCCTGGACCATCAATTCCCTCCTTGATGGTCCTGATGGTTTGGGGTTTTACTTCTAGGTCTGTGATCCACCTTGAGTTTATTCTTGTGTGTGGGGTGAGGTAAGCGTCTTGTTTCATCTTTCTACATGTGGATATCCATTGTTTCCAGCACCAGTTGTTAAAAAGGGCATCCACTTTCCACTTGATGGTTTTGGGACCCTTGTCGAAGATCAGTTGTCTATATGCTGATGATTTTATTCCTGGGCTTTCTATTCGTTTCCACTGCTTTGAGTGTCTGTCGTGCCAGTACCACACTGTTTTGACCACTGTGGCTGTGTAATAGGCATTAAAATTGGGTAAGGTAAGTTCTCCAAATTTGTCCTTCTTCTTGAGGAGTTCTCTGCTAATTCTGGGCTTCTTCCCTCTCCATGTAAATTGGTGATCAGTTTTTCCAATTACTTGAAAAAGTTTGTTGGTATTTGAATTGGTATAGCATTGAACTTGTAAGGTGCTTTGGGTAAGATTGTCATCTTTACTATGTTAAGCCTTCCAATCTATGAGCATGGGATGTTTTTCCATTTGTGGAGGTCGCTTTTGGTTTCCTGTAGTAGGGTTTTGTAGTTTTTCTTGTATAGGGCTTTAGGTTTTTGTTGGATTTTTTCATATTATGAGCTCTTATCTCTTATCTTTACCTGTGTACATACTCTGGTCTAGCACACAGTGAAAAGCAGGACTGTAGTGGGGGGTGGGGGGGGGGATGAGGAAGCCTCAAGGAACCAGGGGGAAATTGTGTGTTTTATCTGTGCTATAGTAAACTCTGGTTGACTCATCCCTTCCTTGTGATGTCCCATTGTCTACAGATGGGTTTGGGGTCTCTGCTCTGACCCCTGTTGTTCTCAGCAATATGGTTTTGTTTGTTTGTTTTGGGTCTGTTACCTTATCACATTGACACCTCATGATCGCACAGGCTGGTGTGCTTCTTTCTTGTGGGTTTGTTGCTTCTCTGCTAGGTGGTCACTTGTTTAACTTCAGTCCTTTAAGACCCCAGATGCCATATTGTTTGATATCCGGGCACCATCTGCTTTCTTTGCTACCTTTGCTTGTGCACCCATTTTGTCTTCAGCAATTGTGCTGAGAGGGTGAACATCACAGAATGCTGGGGATTTTTCCCCCCTGACTGTGTCCTTTGTGACATTGGTGGGAGAGGATGGATAGCACCACTTAGTGAGGGTCCTGAGGTGAAAGCCCATCTCAGAGTCTGAGCTTTAGAGCCAACAGTGCCCACAGGGAAGGGTTGATGCCTGGGGTGGGGGGCAACATACTGAGTCCCAGAGTTGTGGCCAGGGACAGGGATTACAGGTATGACCCAAAGTGAACACTAGGACACAGGACAGGGATTTGTCTTAACTTGAAACATCTGGACTCACGGGGCAGGTGCTCTCCACAATATATCCCAGTTGTGAAAATTAGGACAAGGGTTAGGGATGTCAGATAATTAACTGCCTACAGGACAGACCAACATTGCCCACCACATCCTTCTCAGGAGTGGGGATGTTGGGAATTTCCCAGTTTGGCCCAAATGTGACTTCTGATCCCTCCCAACCTCATCCTGAAGATGTTGCTAAGTGTCCCTTGCCATCCTGTTTCATCCTCTGCAGTGCTGTCACCAGTCTGGCTCAGCCTCTCGAGTCCTCTCTCCCGAATAAGTCCTGTATTTTCTGAAAGGTAAGCTTCTTTCCATGGCTCTGCAGTGGTACCTGAAGAAACCCTGGGACCTTTTGAAATCCATTTCTTTGCCCTGGGGATCTTAGGCACAGTGTGGGCAAGGCTGGGGCAGACTGTGGGGAGTCCCAACAGAACCTGGGTGCAGGGCTCAGGGTGCCTGGTCCTCATTTTAAGGTGAACATGCTCTTGGTCATCATCCTGGAGCCCCTCATGGTGCCTACTCCAGTCCTGGAAGATGCATCCGGGGATTAGCCTGAATGGGACCTGTTCTGGATTTGATATCAAAGGCCCCATTTCTTTGCCTCCCCCAGAGAATATTCAGCATCCACAGCCCTCACAGCCACTCACCCACGCGGTGTCCAGGCAGCCTCATCGCTTCTCTCTAGTGGGAACTCTCTGGTGTGTGTGAAACGGGAGGCCTACCTGAAGCCCTGACCACACTGTGGATGTGAGTAGACTCCTGTGTAGACCTTCTGATGACCACTGAGTCCAGCACCCAACTGAATTCACGTAGTCCTGGCTATGACTTCATTTGCTCACATGTCCCTTGATTCGCCAGCATGAAAGGTCTCCCAGTGAAAGGCACCTTAATCCTGCTTCAAGAGTCTCTATGTCAATTTGATTTGTACTTCCTGAACACCCGTCTCTCTGGGTCTGGGTCATCTCTTCTCTCTCCAACTTCGATATCATATCTGGCTTGCAGCCCCGATATCCTAAACAGACCAGGCTCTGGACGTGCTCCAGTGCCATGTCTCGGTAAACATGCTCTGGGTGGAGCCCAGCAGTCCCAGCTCCTCCTTGGTGAAGACCACCGTCGTATCCTTGAATGTCACCACTTCCTGTGCTCCGTGGGGTTTTCAGTGGCTGCCTTTTTGGAAGTACTTCGCTGGGTCTTCCTTGTGAGGTAGGTTAGCGCTGTCAGCAGCTGGGATGAGATGGGGCTGGTCCTGGTCTTTCCCAGCTATGTCCAAAGGGGCCTCCTAGATGAGGAGGGCTAAGAGGAAATAAAACAGGCTTACATCTTGCCGCCGTATTGACGAGTGTTCACACTGGTCACCAGGCCCACATCTCACATCTCCTCTGAGATGTTCTTCAGACCATTTGTCCCCCAGCGGGTAAAGCTCACAGCACAGTTCTATACCTAGCACAGACTAAGTGCTCAGTTTATGCTTCCTGTTTGGACCAGGAAAGGGCACAAGGAGGAGAAGACATAGGGACAGGAAAGACCGAAACTCTTCAGAACCTGTAACTAGTTAAGTGCACTTGGCACTGGAAGATATGTGAAAGTGGAGTAGGGCAGGGGAGATAAACCACGAATGCTGAGGGTGGACCAATACAGGACATATCTGAATCAAGCAGGAATTAGGCAAGGATTTAAGTTGTAAACAATTGATGCTTTGCTTGCCTGTGTGACTGATATATGTCAGGGAGGGTTTAGAGGAGAGCCATTCCAATGAAGAGATGGTGACATGACTTTTAGGTGGAATGTGTGAGATTAGTTCAGTTTGGGACATTTTGAGTTTAAGATTTCAGGAGGATTCTTCCAGGGAGGGAGTCTAAAATATGACAGCTCTGGGCACAGTTGCTAGTTCAGACCTAAAACCCTGCTCTCCTTGGCTGTCTCTCACTTTGCTTCAGGGGAGTGACCACAAGATGCAAACAAGGACTGCCTTCCTTGAATGCATGGCTGTGGCCAGCAGATATTGGTGGGTGCTCATATGTGTCTACTCATGGATTTAGACTAGAACCTTTGATCGTCAACAGCTGCTTGGAGCAATTAGGCTAACACAGGTGTAGATCCAGAGATGGTGACTGTGAGTTCTTCTGAGCAACGATGTAGTTAATCAGATCTCTAAGGAAGACATTGTAGAAGCTCCAGAATTGAACCAGCTTGGTTGAATCTGCCTATAAGGTGTTGGCATTATAATATAACTAAACAAGGCAGGATAAGAGAGCTGCCAAGTGCCATGGAATATAAAGGGAAAAGAAGAATTTCCAGGTGCATCTGGAAGGGGGAATCCATGAAAGATGTGGTGGATTTTAAAATGAATTCAGGGAGAGTCCCTAGGCTTGACGTCTTGGGTCTGTAGTCTTATCCCAGGACATAACATATTCCACAACGACAATATTCTAGATTCTACGTTGGTGAGCAGAGACTGGGGTCTTAAAAGCTTAGTCATTAAGGCACAACTATTGGTTTCTCTATATATACAGAGGAAAGAGGAGTAGTGAAAACTGAAGACACATGGAAACAATTAGTCCAATGGACTAACGAACTATTAGAAAATTGGTTTCCATGCCATTGAGACCACTAACAATTTCTCCGAAAGGAATCACATTAGAAGGTTCTGGATTGAGTGGAAGGAAAATGTGAAACAAAATTCAAAATCCTAAAAGGTGTTAGGATTGCAGTTCCTATAGAGATAGTTGAGACCATGGCCTTGAGTCACCCTTTAGGTCTGGAACTGAATTCACCCATGGGACATTCTTCAAAAGAACAACAGCGAGGTCGCTAAGAGGAACAATAACTCTAGCGAGGAATACACATCTTAGAATAGTGGACCATCTGGAATGAAAATCATAGTATTTTCCCAAGGACAAAGTTGAGAAGGGTTAGTAAAATTGGAGAAATGGGAACAGGAAAACCAGGTAGGAAGCGGGATAAGTGATATCGCATTGAAGGAATGGCATTGAATGAGATGAAACGTGTGTATGAATTGTTGGGCGTACAACTGATGATCTGCTCTGTAAACCTTAACTCAATTCAAAACAAAGTTCTAAAGAATTAGGCCAAGGCTTTTTTTTCTAGACCAGCGTAAGAAGATTTGGAGGTGTGAAAGTATAGATTATCTACCAAAGGAGAATGGCCCATGCCAATGGGGGTAGTGGAAAACCAGCTGCAGCATCTAATGAGATGCATGGTCACCCAAATTAACAGGAACTCCTACAAGAGTAATGAGTGAACCCCACTGGAAGAGGTAGCAGGGGTGAGGGTACGTGGCATACTTGTCTCAGAGAGTGTGATTACACACCTGTTCATGAGTCAACTGGATGAGGCAACCTGCCTGCTTAACATTACTTCCATAGAACTTCAGGGGAGAATATGCTTAATACCATGTTCCTAATGGGACATTTTTTTTACCTAGTTTCTGTCCAGACCTTGATAACCCAGGCCACATGTTATAGACAACTGGGACATTAGATTCTGATCTCACAGACCACATCAGTCCAACTTGGAAAATCCACTAAGTAAACGGGACTTTACCTTAAACTAGCCTGTAGGAGTAGATTTAAAGAGTTGTAATACTCCTGTGGACTAAGGCTAAAACGCCCCAGTGTGAGAAGAAGCAGATGACTACCATCCCAAGGCCATAGCTGATCCTTGGCCTTGGTTGGGATCTCTTCCTTTGAGTGTGCCCAGTGTATTGTATGTTCACCCAAGACTACCCTACATTTATTATTTTCATGCTCTCCTTTAAAAAAAATGATATGGGTTAGTTTAGTAGGCATGGTTCTGCCTCTGTGAATGAGCATTATTGAAAGCTTTGCCCTATCCTCAGCCCTCACTGTTAGTGTAAATATTGTCCAGTCACTTAAGCGTTTAATCTGTACACATCAACAGTTCTGTACTGTGGTCTAGAAAGCTGCCCTGTACACGTGTAACTTTTCTCAGCAGCAGTCTAAATTCTATGCCATGGGCTAAATTACTGATACCAGCATGCCCCATGGAGATGATTTATGAAATGCTCTCCAACAAAATGATAATGCTGTCTCTAAAATGAACCAGGGACACACAGAAACCATAGATATTTGAATGGACTTTGGACTCACCCTTAATCCTAGTCCTAATCTAAGAACAATGGGTTCTTATGCGATAGCCCTACCCCATACTCAGGTTCGTGAGGAGAGAGATCGCTGAGGATATGGGTGCGCTAGCAGAGTGTAGTGTAGAAAGCAGAGGGTGATCACTAGCAGAAGAAATAGTGTCTGGAGTTTTAAAGGCTTGTCTCAAAACAAGCAGCCATTCAAGTGAGTCATCAGCTAAGTCCGCATGCATGAAAGGATCACCCTAGCCTATGTGATCCATGGATATTAATAATAAAATTCAAATTAGGAGGAGGGCATGGTATCAGCACTTAACTTCTGAATACCCACTTTTCAGAAGACCATGGATGAGAGTAGAAACCCCAAATCGATTCGGAAGGTCCCCATGAGGATTAAGCCTATGACCATTGTCCAGAGATTAGAATTACCTTGCTATTAGACAGAGAGTATTGTAAAGTCAATCATGGCAGACACAGCTAGGTTAACATGTAACATCTTATTTTATTTCCCTTTTGACTCATTTTAAATTTGTTCCAGTTTTTAATATTGTATTTTAAATTTCTTTTCAATGGCAGTTTTCTAAATGTTGTCTCTAGAATGAACCCAGGACACATACAAACCATAGACATGTCAATGGATCTTGGATCACACTTCATCCTAGCCCTTGTGTAAGAACACTTAGTCTTAGGATATGGCCCCACTCTAGAAATGCCCTCATGAGGAGATCACTGAAGGTATGGGCGCTATAGCAAGCTGTGGTGAAGAAATCACCAGTGCCTGATCATTGTTGCTAGCTTTTTGTTTGTTTGCGTCTTGATTTTGTTTTCTATGGGTCTTTTTTCCCCTGTATGTGAAATCCAGGATAAGTAAATCTATAGTCAGCAGCCGGGTTAGTTACCCAGGAGTATGGCAGGGGAGCTGGGGACTAACAACAATAAATATGAGAAAGAAGAAAATGTTCTAAACTTGCGGTGATGACTGCACAACTCTTCCTGACATGATGAAACTATTGGATTGCATGAGAGGTGAACTGTATCCCAATACAAATTATACTTAAAAAGCTCTATGAGGACCAGGCTCTGAAGGACAGTGAGGACCAGAGGAAGAATGAGGATTTCTGCTCTGGTAATGGGAACTCATCAAGAGTTCCTGACCAGAGGTGATTAAATAGTTGGCATTTCGCTAAGTTGTAGCACCACTGTGAGTAACATACAGGGTTTGTTAAGCCGAATGGACCTTAATCGATTGGGCCAGCAGTTGGTGAAGTCTATGCGTAACAGTGGCCTCAACGTTTGGAATTGTGCCTGTTGTCGGTCAGCTAGGCTTCCAGTCTGGAAGGAAAGTTATGTGTGAGGTTAGGGGAGTAAAGATACATTAGGACCTGTGAGGACAGACTGGACTTTGTGTCTCTCTCACTCAACCTCAATGACACGGGAGGCCTAAAGAAAGTGCTGCTGCTCTTCCCCATGAAGATGTACTTGTCCCAGGATTCGGAAGAGCCGACAAAAGAGATCTGGTGCGGCCCCAGGAGCCGAGGACCGAGCTTCTGACCCGTCCTAACAAGGTGATGTAGCAAATGGGTGGCAAAATGTGTATGTCCATCATTTCAAGTGCCTGCAACTGACCCGAGCATTAAAATGCAGTCACTGTTCCACGTTTACCTTTCAAATCCCACGAAACGTTCTCTTGTAATCAACCTTAACTCTGAGTGCTCTTGGAAAGGGAATTTTGGGGAAACGTAGGTGTAACCGAAGTATGTGTTCATAGTCCAGGCTGTCACGAGATGAATAACCTTCCACTCAGCATGAAGGATCAGGAGGCAGGGGAAGGAAGCAGAATCTCTAGTAACTCTTGGGGTCCCTGGGATGGTAGGGACCTCATTCGCTTGCTCCTTTCTCTCCGTGTGGTCACATGCCAGCTAGGCACTCCCTGCCTCTTTGATGTTAGATGAGGCCATGAGACTTGCATGGGCTGATGAAACACTAGTGGAAAATAGATGAGGCTTCTGAGGGTAAACATTAAGAATAAGTGCATGCCTCGTCACTTCTTTTTTCTTTTTGTCATAATAACAAAAGGAAAAATTGTAATGTTCCAGATGCTAGCTGCCTCGTCTCCCTGATTCCCAGAGGGATAAAGATGTGGTGAGTCAGAGCATAACCCTCACATACCATCCAATGAGCCTTAAGCTTGAACCTTCATGGCGGCACGGCACGAAAACGATGAGGCCATTACTACAGCATAGCCTAGCTCACCCTGACGGACAGGTAGGAGCGCAGCATGAACACTGGGACACTTTCCTGAAGAACAGGTTTCTTTTCAGCAAAGCTATGGGGGGAAGTTTTCTCCTCTGTGTTCCTCAGGCTGTAGATGACGGGGTTCAGGGAGGGCATCACAAGCCCACAGAACAAGGCAATAAGCTTGTCCGAGTCAGGGTCCTTGGCCTTGGGCCTGAAGTACATGAAGGAGATGGTCCCGTAGAAAATCACCACCATGGAGGTGGGCGGAGCAGGTGGAGAAAGCTTTGCGCCGGCCTGCAGCAGAAGGTACCCTGAGGGTGGCAGCGAGGATGAAGATGTAGGACAGAGAGATGAGCAGGAGTGGGGTCAGTGGGACAAAAGGTGTGGTCACCATTATTGCCAGCACACTGAGGGAGGTGTCACCACATGCCAGCTTCACCATGGCTAAGAGCTACAGAAGAGGTTCATGACACTGTGGCCACGGAGGGGGAGGTGCCAGACCAGGAGAGAAAAGCTATGCCCAAGCTCACGCTTACCATGCACAGATGCGTCGGCACACTCATGCTCTCTGGATACCCAAGTGGCTGGCAGAGAGCCACATAACGGTCATATGCCATCACAGCCAGGACCAGCTACATCGGTAGGGCACAGCCGGGGAAGGAGATGGTTCCTTGGACTTTCTGCCTCGGATGTCCTTGAAGGCTAATTTGCTGAGGAGGAAGTACGATGGGGCTGTGTAGGCGGGGGTCCAGCAAGTTCAGCCCTATGAGAAGGGAA
This sequence comes from Tenrec ecaudatus, assembly GCF_050624435.1. Classification (NCBI taxonomy): domain Eukaryota; kingdom Metazoa; phylum Chordata; class Mammalia; order Afrosoricida; family Tenrecidae; genus Tenrec; species Tenrec ecaudatus. The sequence continues at coordinate 33,267,333 of NC_134539.1, forward strand.
TTCGCCAGCAAATTCATGGAGTAGATGTCCAGGAAAGGCAGAGACAGGACCAACTCCAGGTTATGGTGCTCAGGGAACCCCAACAGAACATACACCCTGTTGATTGTCTGGTTTGCCCCATCCATCATTCTTCCTTCTTTCCCAAGTGGGCTTTGGACAAATCCCTGGCTGACAGGGGAGTCAAGTCATCTGGACGTATGACCTGGTGCAGGTCATCCTCATCTTTGGAGTTTAGTTTCACCATCTGTGTGGTGAGAGAGTTGGACATGAGCTCTGGAAGCTGGTCCTGTCAGCTCTGCAGTTTTACCAACTTGTGTTAGGAGAAGATACTGTACATTCCAGTTCAGGAACCTGTCTGTTCTCCCCAGATGGAGTTCCACAATAGACGGCAGTTCCTATCTGACACGCTCCTTTGGAATAAAAAGCTCTCTGGGCTGTTAAAAGGAAACGTTTCTTATAGTTATGACTCCAAACTGTTGAATTAGATCCCAAGTATATCAAACCCTACTTCATTCATGAAATATTTATTGAGCGCCCACTGTTTGCTAAATATATTTTAAGTACTAGGACTACTGATTAAGAACAATGAATGGGAAAAGATTCCATCTTCCCAAGTGCTTCTCCTCTTCCCTGAATTAGGTGACAGGAACTTTCAAAGGCAAATGAGTACTAGATGGATGACCTAGTTCTTTTGGCTCCTAAAGGTGGCATATTGAAGTTCCACTGAACGTATAAACATGATCTGTGGTCATCTTGCCTTAAGGAATCACAGACTATCAATTCCTTTTTAACGGACATGTAACAAGATACGTATCTTAATCTAGCTCCTGGTCATGAAATCCACGTGACTCATTTTTTGGTTTCCATGTTGCTTGTTAGGAGAAATGGTATTGACAATGATGCCACACAAGGAGGACAGTCTGATTCTAACCTGGCAGCAACATGGCTTCTCATTGACGACCTTTAGAGCCTGAGAGTGGAAAGAGGCTACATTTGCTCCAAGATAACTTACCTTGCTGTTCTGAGCTGGTCCCACTGCCTCCTTGAGAGAAGTCAGTGTCAGGGAATCACAAGAGGGAACCCAAGTGTCCCCAAGGCACAGCAATCCTGTGAGGAGAGGAAAGCTGTCTCATAGCTCAGGAGATCCCTGATCTGAAGAAGTAGGAGTTGAGTATGAACTTTTATCATTGAGCGGATGCACCCCCACCTCCTCTCTCCCTTCCCTCCTGAATTGCCAGGGAGGCCAGGGTCCTGGAGCCCCACTTGTCCTTCAGGCTGGCAGTTTTTCTGTTCCCCATTCCTCTTACTTGATTGCAGCTGCCACCTGTAGGAGACTACAGGCCCCCCTCTCCCAAATAAACATTTGCTTTCCCTAGTTCTACATTTTTGTCCAGAAAGTTCCCTTCGCTGTCCTCCCTCCCACCCTGTGGAGGCATCCTGCTCAATCATCAGAGCCCAACTCCATGGTTCCTCATTCCTAGACCTCCTGCCCTTTGCAGAGTTACCTGCCAACTTCTGGTGGTCCCACCACCTTCTCCTCATCCCATCGTGGCGGTGTATACCGGATGGCAGGGCTCCGTCTTCTCCCTTCTAGCTTCGTACAGAAAGTCCTGCCAATAACAGTCACTCATGAATGCTGGATCATGATTCAAAAATCCAACTTTGTATCTGAAGTTTGGCACGAGCTAGCTGTGTGTAATTGGATAAGTTACTTGACCTCTCTGAGATTCCTCCTTGAAAAAATGGGTCTGCTTGGTAGCTCACATGAGACATACGCATTGCACCTGCTTGTTAGCTGCCCAGGGTACACAATCATTCGTTGTTATACAGACTCCAGATGTGAACTTTGCATCTTTAGCTAAAAGGCACCTGCTGGGTCTGCACCTTGTACACCAAAGGTCTTTCACAGCAGCCCCCAACCCCCAAACTGACACTGGCTTCCTGTCCTCCACCCTGAATCTGGATGCTTTATGGAGCCGTGTCTTGAACAGACAGGGAAGTAGGTTCATGGAGTCAGCAACGATCCTTTAATCTTAACCACATGAACTTTTCCTACAGGGTTCTTTTAATGAGGTTAGGAGGAAAAACAAAACCAACCCCAACCATTGGCCTGGTTGTGATGATTGGTTCATTTACTCACTGAGCAAGTGGTCCACGACCCTGTGCTAGAGGCTGGAATACAGGGAGGCAGAGGCAGTGCCTGCCCACGTGGAGTTCACAGTCCTTCACTTAGTCCCTTGGTGGCTTTGGACGCATCTCTTCTTCTCTCTGGATTCTAGAATGTTCAAAGGCTGGTTGTCTTTGAGTCTAAGAAGTAGTAACAAAATGAAACCTGTAATCTAGAAAGAATTATAAGGGCTTGTGTGGGATCCAGTCCCACATCCTGATGGGTCCTAGAGGCCGATTGTGTAATTGAAGGGAAGAAATTATGAGACAGAAAAAAGTGTTGGGGGTGCTCACCTCCTCCATGGCTTCAGGAACCAGGTCTGAGCAGGAGAGAGTGAATGTATTGTTAACATCAACTTATATAGTCTTGGGGCACCCAAGCGCCCTACTTACAGGTAACCACATACACAATGCAGTAGGCTGTACCCTAGCCCTAGAGGTCCCTGAGTTTAGTGGAGGAGTAACCTAACACTAGTGTTGGGGGAAGTAGAGGGGGGTGTCTGTCCCCTGAGCAAGGAGAGCAGGAACAATATGTCTGCAACTGTAGATAAAGATTGCCGGCCAGGTAGCAATTAGCCACGTGCTTGTAAGAGGTAACTTTAAGGCAGCACCTTTAGGGGAGGATATTGTGATTAATATGAATGATGAGGATGTGATCGGGACTCATCTCTTACTCACAAGTGTGAAGGTCCCCCCCCCCCCACTCAGAACCTTGACCTCCCAGGCGTCTTAATATGAAATTCAAGCCTTTGTCCGCATGCATCCTCTTTCCAGTCCTCAGTGTCCCCCAGGCTTGGTCTTTACAGGGGCATGGGGGCTGGGCTGGGGCTGTTGTTATAGAAAGACCTATGTCGGTCTTCAATTCTCAATGGGGCACATGTGTGCAGCGAGAGGGAAACCGCCCGCTTATGCATTTCTGTCTCTTGTTCGCGTCTCCAACCAAAGACCATGTCGCCATGATGGAGTATATGAGGTCTTCTTTGACCAGGCTCTAGCCTGCCCTCCTGCCTTTCAGCATCATCTCACAGACCACTCCCCATTTTGGCATCAAGCCCACCACCTTGCTTTCAGCTTGCCTCTCTTCTCACGCCTTCTCCCCAGGCAGGACTGGTCTTTATTGTCCATTCACCCTTCAAAGCTCCGCTCACACACCACCTTTCCTGTGCAGCCTTCTCAGATGCCTCCCCGGAACGGACACCGATGAATTTCATCCTGCCGAGTATGGCAGTCAGTGACTTGTTGGAGACAAACAGCTTCATCACTGTCACCCTCCCACGCCCTGCTGTTCTACCAAGACCTTGGTCCCAATTATCCTATCCGGATCCTGCCCTGCCTCCACCACCTTACACAGACCACTGTGATTGCTAGAGAAAAGCCTAGGGAGGGAGTAGGCTTCTGTCTGAAATAACAGCTGTTCTTTCTGAGGGTACTGGATCTGGAGAGTAGGGTTTCCTCACAAATATGGGTCTGACTGTATCACATTTGTGGAAAGTAGAACCAGCTCACCAGGCCACAAGCTTGTGGCACCAGCAGAATCTGTGTCCTAAGAACACCTTGCTTCCAGATTACTGCAAACTTTGACTCTGCAACACGGGCACAGGCTGGGACACCAGCGAGCAGCTGTCAGGGTGGCAAGGCCCTATGCAGGAACATATGAGGGGGTACCTCCCCCCCCAATGGGATATATATATGTATATGTATGTATATATATATTCAAAGCTATGTATTTAAATATTCTTACAAAACAACCTCATCGCCTTCAAAGTACTCTCCATTACACTTAATACATTTGTCAAATCTGTGATTCCATTCTTGGAACCATTTTTCAAACTCATCTGTTTGAATGGCTGACAGAATCTCCCTCGTTTTTTCTTTCACCTCTTCTTTTAAAAATTATTTTATTGGAGGCTTGTACAACTATTATTAAAATCCATACATACATCCCTTGTGTCAAGCACATTTGTTCATTTGTTGCCCTCATCATTCTCAAAACATTTGCTTTCTACTTGAGCCCTTGGCATCAGCTCCTAATTCTCCCCTTCCCAGCCTACTCTGCCTCCCTCATTATCCCTTGATACTTTATTATCATTTTTCATGTCTTACACTGACTGATGTCCACAAGATGTTTTAATAATTTATACTTATAAGGGGGTAGTCCCCAAACGGTATTTTTTCAAAGCTATGTATTTAAATTTTTATACAAAACAACCTATTACCTTCAATGTACTCTCCATTATATGTTATACATTTGTCAAATCTGTGATTCCAGTCTTGGAAACATTTTTCAAACTCATCTGTTTGAATGGCTGACAGCACCTCCCTCGTTTTTTTCTTCACCTCTTCCATGTTATCAAATCACTGTCCTTTCATGTCCCTCTTCATTCATGAAAACAAAAAGAAGTCATATGGAGCGAGATCAGGGGAATCAGGTGTGTGGGGCAAGAAGGGCAAGCTGTTTTTGCCCCAAACTGGTGCGTTGAGATGGCTGCGTGAGCAGGTGCATTGTCGTGGTGGCAAAAGCAGTCCCCCATCTGCCACAAATCAAGTCTCTTTTGTTGCACGCTGTTATGCAATCTTCCTCTAAACAGAAAGCTTGACTAATGGTCTGACCTGGTGTAATAAACTCTAAATGCACTACAAGTCGACATTTTCATCCATTTGGGAAGTTGACTGACATCCAGAACGAGGTTTGTCATCAATTGGCATTTCACTTTTGTTGAATGAGAAAACCACTCGTACACTTGAGTTTTTCTCATAACACTGTCTTTGTGAGCTGTGTTCAACATTGCAAGAGTATCTGAGGCATTTTTCCTGAGCAGTAAACAACATTTCATGAAAAAATTCACTGTGACCAGAGAGAACCTTTCCAGGTGATGCCACTGGGTGCACTAACTCAGAGTGAGTTGCTCTATGCTTGCCTAGCAGGAAAAATACGTATTATAAAAGGTTTGCCCAGTAGAGCTTTTTTTCCTGGATTTTTGGGGTGCTCTCTTGTACAGCCTCATAATCTTAGTCTTTAAAAATGACTCGCTAGATGTCTGCTGTGAGGGCTCTGGGCCTCTGCTCCCTGTCATCTTCCTCAAAGTCCACTATCAGAAAGTCACCAGTCAGTATGGTGGGGGAAGACACAGGGGAGCACCGTGCAGCAGCAACATCAAGTGTTCAGATGCATACAACCCATCTTCCCACATCTCCTTCTACTTCATACTCAGATGGGGGAGATCCAGAGCTACTGCTCAGCACCATGAATATCCTCACTGTTTGGGCACAAGGGAGTGTCATAGTACACTCAGACAGCAATGTTAGCATCTCTCTGCCAATGTTACACATCTGTCACATCCTGGCAAAGCAGATTCATGGAGGGAAAGGACATTGCTTGTCTCCAAAAATAAATTCACTCTCCCATTCAACACCTTTTAGAAGCAAAGCAATGCCACTGAATAAGCCCCGTGGGTCCCCAAGGCATATACAAGTAAAAGGCATATACAGTGACTCAACTCACTGTCCTATGAGTTGATGCCGACTCATAGCCACCCTATAGGACAGGGTAGAACTGCCCCTGTGAATTTCTAAGACTGTAACTGCCTATGGGAGTAGAAAGTCCAGCCTTTCTCCTGAAGAGCAGCTCATGGTTTCAAACTGCTGACCTTGAGGATCACAGCTGAACAAGTAGCAACTATGTTCCAGGGCCCTTCAAAAAGTGTGTAGTCTCCAAGCATTCTTATTTCAAACAGAACACCACAAAAAGAGACGGCAGCGCCCTTGGCCTCCTCATGGTACAGTCTAAACAAACGTCTCTTTCTTCCTCTGGGGGAGTCCTGGTGGCTAGTGGCTATGCATTGGGCAGCTAACCTCAAGGTCAGTACTTTGAAACCATCAGACGCTCCAGGGTAGAAAGAGTCACAGTCTTGGAAAACCACGGGGGGCAGTTCTACCGTGTCCTAGACGGTCACTATGAGTCGGCATCGACTCAATAGCAATGAGTTTGGAGTTTGGAGTTCTTCCTCTAACTTGGCCTGAGTATATTGGCTGTGCTGCTTCAGGGTAACATACCTGTATTTCAAGCAATGTTGACGAACACATTTCAGCAGAACTCCTGGACTAGGCCAGACTAGGAAGAAACACCAAGTGAGTTATTTCTGAAAATCAGGCAGCGGAAACCCGTGGGTCACAGCAGACCATCTGTGGCTGGTCAGGGTGACCGCACAGGACTAGGGACATCCTTCCATTGTGCATGGAGTCCCCACAGATCAGGTCCCGATCCAAGGCAGTGAATAGCAACAATGACACCTTACCATCCCTGAAATCTCTCCTCACATCTTGCCAGCAATGCCCAACCTCAGCCTACTTGGCAAGACTAAGATCAAATATCAATTTCACAGGCCTATCAATCTAGCTATAGGCCTTTAATATTGCTTTTATGATTCAGGGGTTATTTGAAAAGAAAGGGAGGCATAACAAGAAGAAAGCTTCTGTTATAATTTCCCTCAAATGCCTGATGTGACCTTTGGAGTCCCATCAAACAGTGTCCACGTCCCCGCTCTGCTACCAATTTTCTGAGCGTCAGATTGCTTACCTGTAAGTGTGGAGATGATAATGGTATTTCCTGGTGGGGTTGTTTTGCGAATCCAGTGAGCTAATATCTGCAAAGTGCTCAGCATGGAGCTACATATATTCATGCTAAGTAGTCATGAATGGTAGCTGTTATTATTATTCCTATGTCCCTTCTCCCAAGCAGAGATTCTGATTCTTAAATCATATTTATAAATAATAGCTATCAAATTAATTAGTGGTCACTAGGCTCAGTATAGAGAAGGTGGTGGCAGTGGTGGAGGGTTGTGGTGATGGAAAAACGACATGGACTCTTGTAATTGATGTCAATAATGCTTACACTTATAAATAATTGAACGGGCAAAAGTTGTGTGATAGATATACAAGGGGGCTTCAAAGTTTGTGGAAAACTTTTAGTTTTATTTGCAGTCATCCCTGGGGCCACTTCTTGCTGCCGATTTGTTGGTGGGCCACTCTTCCAGCTGCATGGTCAGGTGCGGGACCTGGAGGACACCTTGCACGGCTGAAAAGTGCTGGGCAAGCTCAGCGAGAGGGGATCTGCTTTGTCTACCAGGGTCTCCAGGTCATAGTCTGGCTGCTTGGTCACGAGAGCTCAAGCCAGGTTGAGCCCTGCTGGATGAACTCCTTAAGCAACTCCATGGCCTTCTCTTTCAGCTCCTGGATCTGGGTCAGGGCTTCCTTAAAGCTGGAACTTTTCCAAAAATCGCTGTATGCTGAAGAGGTGCAAGGAGTCGTGGGGAGAAGGCACCGCTAGGAGCGCCGGCTACACGGTGCGCAGGGTGCAGGAGTTTTTCTGGCACTCTGCTTTAAAAATATTCAATGAGAACAAAGGTCATGGTAGATAGCAGCTTCTGACCTCCTCCCCAGGGGGCCCAGTGGCACAAGTGCCTGCAGGTGGCTGCAACCTGCTTCCAGGGCAGCAACTGGGAGGTTGAGACTGTAGAGGGCAGGACTGGCTTCATCACGAGCAGGCAGGCTGGGCTGGGCTGGGCTGGGGCAGAGGGGTCCTGAGGATCCTTTCCTGGTTTCTCACCACAGGCACAGCTGGGTGCTCTCAGGGACCTCATGGTCCCTGCCCAGTTGAAAGTTCAAACTCCGCAAGGACAGCAAGTCTCAAAGTTTGGCATCTGCGAGCCCGGGCTCAGAGCCTCCCGAGATTTATGTCCTGCTGGTTCCTGGAAGGTCTTGCTGGGGGGAGGTGGGCAGAGGAGAGCCTGCTGGGAAGATGGTCTGGTGACTTCCCCTTCTTTTAGTGTCCTGCCCAGGAGCCCACAGGCTCTGGCATGGCTGTTCCTTCCTGGGCCTGGGTGTCCTGGACATTGAAACGGGCTGAGAAAACACTTTCTTGTCTCCTTCCAGGATTGCAGCCCTGAGAACGTCATAAAAGTGTTTTTCTTTCTCTTTCCTTTCCCTGACTTTTCCAAATCACCTCTCTCTTTCTCCCCTCCTCTACTTTCTCTTGTTTTCTATGCCTTCCTTCCTTGGTCTTCTTCTTCCCGCTCTCCCTCCTCCCCTTCCCCCCACCCTCTCTTCTTTCCTTGTCTTTACGGGAAAGAAGCACAAGTTAACACAGCTTGTGCGGTGAGGTTTTCACGAGGGCCAGGCAAGTCCCCGCCCGCTCCCAGCAGCCTGCTGAACAACAGGAGCAGTGCTTCATTGTGTGCTACCCTCACACTCATCGCTGCACTGAAGCCTATCAGTACAGACAAGGTGTAACCCATGCCCTCGGGGGGCTTCCCCTCCAACAGCGATCGTCTGCTTGACCAAGCTTGCTATCTTTCTCCAGGGACAGACCCCTCCTGATAACAAGCCCCAGAGGACACCTTACCTTCCTTGCCTACAAAGACCCATGTGAGTGTATTGCTGCCAAGACTGCTTTGTTCATTCTTCTGGACGTCCATGGTATGAATGGCCAACATTCTCTCTCATCCCCATAATTCAGCTGCTTCCATTGTTTCGTCCTCTTTGTGTTCCTTGCCCAAGTTTCACATGCAAATGAGACACTAGAAAATGCCAGGGCCAGGGCTTGGATCAGGTTCGCCTTAATTTTCATTGCTTGCTAACATCTGAAAGGAGTCTTTTGCAGCATATTCACCCAATACAGTGCGCCACTTGATGCCTTGGCTGCAGCTCTCAATGTCATTGATTGTGGTTTCAAGTAAAAACAAATCCCTGAGAGCTTTCGCTTTTTGTCCGTGTATCATGATGTTACCGATTGGCCCAATGGTGAGGACAGTTGTTTTCTGTAAGTTGAGCTGGAATGAAGGCTGTAGCCTTTGAGTTTCCTCAATTAGTGCTTCAAGCCTTCCGCCTTTTCAGCCAGGAAGTTTGTGTCCGCATATCGTTAACAACCATCTGCATATCGCCAGTAGTTGTCAATGAGTTTTCCTCCGATCCCCATGTCTTCTTCACCTCCATATAGTTTGAGCTTCTTGGGTGACTTGCTTCGCATATAGATTGACTAAGTGTGGTGAAGGGATATACAACTTCGACACACATATGATGGGAAAGGTGACGCAGTTTAGGGATGACAAACTGACTTTGAATAAAGCAACAGAAGCTGCAAACTCTCACATTGTGCAGATTTGCCTTTTGGAATTTTGACCAAAAAAAGTTAAAAAAATAAAACGGAAGCTTGATTGCTGTGATTTATTTTCTAAGTACTCATGGAACATTGCTTACTACGATTGATTTTCTAAGTCCTCATGGAAGAGCATCCTCTTGCTATGAGTCTAAGACTCATTATCTCCAGCCTCCATCCATGCTTTTCCCAGATTCCCAGTTCAGTATCTCAGTGGGCATTCTACTCCCTGTCAATAAAGCCCCAACCCAGGACCTCAGTCCAGAGTTCTGTCTCTCTCTCCCTCACCCTCCTTCCAGAACTATCCCAACACTTTCTGACCTCTTCCTTCTCTCCTCTTCTGCCCACCTGGCTCAGGATTCATTACCAGCCTGGGCTACTAGTAGTAACAGCCTCCTGACTTCCCCTGTCTGCAGCTCTTCTACTCCGTCCTCCACCTGGAGCCAAGGTGCGGCTATTTCATAAAAATAACCTTTTTATTCCCCTTTCAGGTCAGAGTATATTTATTTTAGAAGAATTAGACTACATTGAACATTGTCATTAAGCAATACTACTTACTTGTAAGGTTGTATCAGCGGGAACAACTGGGAATGGATGTCATGTCCAATCGTCTTTGCTGGGTGCCATAGAGTCCGTCCCGACTGACGGCGACCCGCTGTACAACAGAACAAGATGCCAGCTGGTCCTGCGCCATCCTCACTATGGGACTCATGTTTTTATGGAGCCACTGTGCCCATCCATCTTGTCAAAGGCCTTCCCCTTTTTCTGCCCCTGCACTTCATCAAATGTGATGTCCTTCTCCGAGGACTGATCTCTCCTGAGAACACGTCCTAAGTACTTGAACAAAGTCTAGCTATACTCGCTTCTAAGGAGCATTCTGGCTGTACTTCTTCCAAGACATATTTGTTGGTGCCTTTGACAGTCCATGGTACTGTCAATATTCCTTACCCACACCATAATTCGAATGCATCAATCATTCTTTTGTCCTCCTCCTTCAATGTTCAACTTTCACATGCATTGGAGGTGATTGAAAACATGACTTGCTTGGGTCAAGTGTACCTTAGTTCGCAATGTAACATCTTGCTTTTCAACACTTTTAAGTGGTTGTGTGCAGCCTATTTACCCAATGCAATGATCGTTTGGTTTTTGTTTACTGCTACTTCCATGAGCATTGATTGTGGAATCGAGCAAGACAAAACCATAGACAATTTCAATATTTTCTCAGTTGACCATATACATACATACCTCATATGAAAAAATAATTTAAAAATAAAATTGGGATCATAGTGAATAAAAATTAAGTGTTATACTTTTGTTTTCTAGACACACTAGAAATAGTTTGCATTGTCAAAGATTCTTTAACATTTAAGATTTCTAATGACTGCAATAAATCTAACAATAAACCAGGATATCCTTGTGCATTTTTCTATGGTTGGCATTTAAGTTATTACGTTTTTGTTGCAATGAATAATGTTGAGACTAATATCCTTCTTTTCACCTCTTTTATTACACCTCTAATTATCTTTCTAGACTCAATTTCTAGAAATCAGTGTGCTATGTCAAAGGAACTGGAAAACAATGACATATACTTTATTGCATTTTAGGTGAAAGTTTAGAGTAACTTTACAGTAAGCTTCCCCAGTCACAGGTTTTACAAATTCTTCTGTGACTCGGGTGACAATGTCCCCAGCGTTTCTCATCCTCATTGTTTCTGTGTGTTCTGTGTCCACCCATTTAGCTTCCTTGCCTCCTCACGTTGACTCTGCGGGGAACACAACATTTGGTCTCACAGTTAATGGTATAGGGGAGCATGCTCCTCAGGGGGGATAGACTTTACAGAATAATGTATTATTTGGCTGGGAGTAGCTTCAGTTCCAAGTTAAAAGGATATCTTAGGATGATAGTCTTGGGGTTCACTTCAGTCTCCTTCAATCCAGTAAGCCTGGTCTTTTTCAGAAATCTGAATTTTGCTCCAGAGTCCGTTGTCACTGTGTGCTCCCGGAGTTCTGTTCACTCTGAAGGGAAAGCTGGAAAGGGACTGAGCAGCAGGGGAGGTGGGGGGGATCGGTATGGCAAGACCCCACCCAGGTGGTGAGGGGAGGGATGCCACAACAAGCCTCTCAAAGCCAGACAATACTGGGGTGTCAGAAGAGGCACTGGAAGCTGCAGCTAGATTCTCAGGGTGATTGTTGTCTCTGGGACCAGACAGAAACTGTGGGTTGTCTCCTGCGGACTCTCAGGCATGAAGACACCAGCCTCATGTCCTTTCTCCCCATCCTGGACTCCTGAAGGCAGAAGATGGCCTGGACAACTCCCCTGAGACTCTTGTCAACACTGAGCACGGGCCAGCCTCACCTGGAGGTCCAGTTCTTGTTCCACACCTTCCTGGCAGCCTCCTTCACTTCCCTGTTCCGCAGGCTGTAGATGACAGGGTTGAGCATGGGCGTGACCACGGCATAGAGGACCGTGAAGACCTCATCAGAAACGTCAGCCTGCTTGGTCTTGGGCTTCATGTACATGTAGATGAGAGCTCCGTAGAACAGCACCACCACAGCAAGATGTGCCGAGCACGTGGAGAAGGCTTTGCGGCGCCCGGCAGCTGATGGCATCCTCAGAACGGTGACCAGGATAAGGGTGTAGGAGAGGCAGATGAGTGTGAGGGGCATGGGCAGCAGCAAAATGCTGCCAGCCAGCAAGAAGGCCTCACTAACTGACATGTCACCACATGCCAGCTTCAGCACTGCCAGGATCTCACACATGAAATGGCTGATCACATGGTGGCCACAGAAGGGCAGCCTCATGGCAATGACCGTCTCCGTCACTGACTTGAGGAGGGCGAAGGACCAGGCCAGTCCCACCAGCAGCAGGCAGAGCTGGTGGCTCATGAGCACGGGGTACTGGAGTGGCCGGCAAATGGCCAGGTAGCGATCATAGGCCATGATGGCGAGCAGCAGGCACTCTGTGGAGCCTGTGGACAAGCTCACACACATCTGGATCCCACAGCCAGCGAAGGAGATGGTCTTCTGGCTCGACAGGAAGTGCACCAGCATCAGGGGTGCAAATGAGGATGTGTAGCAGATGTCCAGGATGGAGAGGTTGCTGAGGAAGAAGTACATGGGGGTGTGCAGGCGGACGTCCAGCACGCTCACGGCCACGATGCCTGTGTTCCCCAGCAGGGTCACCAGGTACATGGCTGAGCAGAGCGGGAAGAGCAGGCGCTCCAGGGCTGGGTACTCAGAGAAGCCTTTCAGAAAGATCTCAGAGACCTGTGTGCTGTTGAGCGCATCCATGCTGCAGGGTTTGGAGAGACTCAGGCTGGGAGGAGGGGATGACGATGTACAGTCACCCAGAGCCTGTCCTGGGAGGAGGCAGACTGCTAGCCTCTTTTCCAGCTCTGTGACTTTAGACGATCTCTTTCTGATCCACCTGGATCTCAGTTTATCCATCTGAAAAATAGGCAAATTGATTTCACCAGTGTTTCCCCAAGAGAGGGCTCAGGTGAAATGTTACTAGACAATCTGCAAAAAACAAATTCAGTGGATAGTGTAAAATATGAAAATATTAATTTATCAAGGAGTCATGAGGGTAGGAGGATGGGGGAGGGAGGGGGAAAAGAGGAGCTGATACCAAGGGCTCAAGTAGAAAGAAAATGTTTTGAAAAGGATGATGGCAACATATGTACATATGTGCTTGATACAATTGAATTGATTTATGGATTCTGAAAAGAGCTATAAGAGTCCCCAATAAAATGATTTATTAAAAAATTTTCTTTCTAGGAAATACCAAAGGAACCCAGCTCTCCACTGCCTGTGTGCCCAGAACCTTTCCTCTGCCTGGGACTCTGAGAGAGCAGCATAGGGTAGGAGCTTCTGAGTGGACTTGACCTAGGATTCTGCTTTCACAGAGCCCCAGGGCCACCCTTTCTGAGCTCAGGGTTCCAAGAACACAGTGTGGAAAGTCATGGTTTGGAATAGAAATCCTTACAATTCACCTTGTGATTTTTTAAAAACACATTAGTGTACTCCGTCCTCAGTTTCTGCCTCAGCACCCCTGGGTGGTGTTGATATAGCTCATCTACCTGGAGTGTCCCACCTACAGCTACCTGGAAGGCTAAGGGTCTTAGGAAGCCTCTGAACCATGGTGTCAGTGTCCTTGATATTCTGAATGCCCTTTGTCCTCCAGAATTCAGAAGTCTGACTCACCTCGTCAAGACGATGCGGATCTCTGTACAGAAAGCATATTTTGTGCCGCAGGTCAGGGTGTGGTGTGGTGCTGCCAGTCTCTGAGGCCATCGGTTGGTTTGTCACTTGTCCTCACTCATCGTCTGCTCCCTCTGTCACCATGTGTGCACTGAGCCTTCAGAGTCTGCCTGTCCTCTGCCAGCCCTCCTTGTTCCTCTGGGCCTGAGCCTGTGCTGATCTACCTCCAGCTTCTCCCAGGGCATCAGAGTGGAAAGCCTGCTGGGAGTCTCCCACTATGCAAGCGGGGAAAATGAGTTCACACCGTGGGGTTCTGGTCAGATGATTCTAGAATCCAGTCTTTCTGGCACTCTGTCCACTACACTCAGAGCAGGAGATTCCTTCGTCCACATCTCCAGATGCTGCCCATATACTGTGGGCATCTTTCCCCCTCATCTTCCCACATCCTTCTCCCAACTAAAGAGTGTAATTCAAGCTCTCCTTGATAGCTGGCGTGAGAGACGTAAGGGCCCCTCTGGGGCCTCAGTAGAAGGTCTTGTCTCAGTCTGACTATGCCTGAGGGTCTGTGGGTTGGGGTGCATTAGTGGTGAGCTCCCTCCCAGACTTAGTTGTGAAACTCCGGGACCGGGCTCCTGGACAGCCCCCCCCACCACCACTTCTCAGGGAGCAGCAGGGCAGGCAGACACAGAGGCAGCAGGACGCTTCCCCTGCCGTGCTGGTGGCTGGGCTGTCATAGCCCCCTCTGTGCTCAGGGCCACGGGCAAGAATTCATCCTCCAGTTACCAGGCAACATTTGTAGCCATCTGCCTACTTGTCCTGTATCTCCATGCTCAGAGGATCCCACACACACATGCTACCAGCTACATGTCCTGTAACAGTAGCAGCTTGCTGCATAGATGTATGTGTCTGGGCTCAAAAGAATGTGCTACAGTTAAGACTCATGAGTGTCCACAAATTGTGATTAACTTTCAACTACAGGGAAACCCATAGAGGCCAGACACTTCACTCATGTTCTCTCTCTCTCTCTCTCTCTCTCTCTCTCTCTCTCTCTCTCTCTCTCTCTCTCTCTCTCACACACACACACACACACACACACACACACACACACACACCTGCAAACAAACATATTCCCCTACGCACACAATACACAACACCTGGCACTGTCAACCACCCTTGGGCCCCTGAGCAGAGTTGAACAGAGCTGGCGTGAAGCCTTCGCCCTGGCATGAGGCATACAGAGATGACCACCACCACCAGGAAGGGACCTCAGAGTTGTCTCTCCAGAAGGAACAGCCCTGATATCAGGGAGTCCACTGCCCAGCATGAGCAGGAGGAAGAGGAGCCACTGAGCAGAGACAAACTTTGCTTCCCAGCCTGTGGAGGCCCTGCCTCCCCTCCTCAGCAGGGAAACTGAAGCCCCACATCAAACAGGCTTAGCAATCACAAGCCCCAGCAAGGCACAGGCCTCCTCACTCCCGGCCAGGCTCCTTCCTCTTCCCCCACACCTCACTCACCTTCACATTCTTCTCGATCCATGCTCCTGGCTGTGTTGAAGGGGTTTCAAAGCTTCCAGACCAGAGACTTGCTTCTCTGGCTGTAGCTAGAGGAATACAGGCCTGAGCTTCCTCTGTGTAGGGAATGCCAGTGGGAAGGACACTGGGTGTCAGTTGAACAGGCTTTCCAACTGTAAAATGTGCCTAGAACCTCCCAGACTTCATGGAGTATTTGAGAGGAACTTGGTGGAGCTGTTGGGATTTGGGGGGATTACAGCAAGGGCTTAGAATGCACGCTGCACTGGATCAGATTTGGTGCAACCTAGAAATGCTGGAGGGCTCAGGGCTGGACAGAGCACAGAGTCGTTACTGTGGGCAGCAGGACCCCCTGAGCTGGGAGGCTCTGGGCTCCATCCCGGCTGACAGCCTCCTGGGGAGTAGGTGGCCAGATGGAGGAGGTGGCTTTTAAAGCTCGTTGTGTACCCAGGGACTGCACGATCCCCGAGGCAATTTAGAGGGAGAGGATGGATGTGCCCAGCTTAGAAAGTTTTGCTGCTTCAGGGATGATGTCCCAAAGACCCAATTACACAGCTTCTGTAGAAATCTTAATTGGTGTGGAAAAGTTGGGGAAAGTGACTCCCGGTCAGGGCTGTGTCCTCACAGGCAAGTCCTCAGCTAGGGCTGGACCAGGATTGACTACAGAGTGAATGAATGAACAATTAAGTATAAACTGCATCTTCATTGCATAAGTTTAAAAATCAATGAATGGGTGGTAGAAAAATTATAGGTATATTTTCCCCCCAGAGAGGATGTAGAGGTTGGTGGTGCTCTCAGTGGGCTCTTAGGAAAGTGGCAAATTTGGAGAAAATGTTACAGGGGAGGGAGCTGGACAAAGGGATCATGGGACATCAGAGCAGAAAGTCTTGAGGCTTTCATGGCCACTGCTCCTTGGACAGACCGAACACTGTGACGGAGCGAGCTCAGCCTCTCTTTGATGTGTGGCCAGGTTTTTGTTGTGTGACTCTGAAGGGCCACTCTGAGACACCTCTCTGCTCTCGCCCAGTCAGCACCAAGCAGCGCTGCTCAGTGGACCACTGACTACCTGCTCTCTAGGCCTGTGCTCACAACGCCCTTGCTGATCATTGGTGCGCATCCCTAAGAGCAAGGCCACTTTATTTAAAACTGATGTAGCTCTGGGCAACGTTTGCTACTCTTTGCCTGGGTCACCATGAGTGTAGGGCTAAGTCAGGGTCAGCGAACCATGGCCTTGTGACTGTTGTTACTTTTATATTTACCTGCGGAAAACAAACATGGAGTCTCGGAGTGGCGCAGATGGTGATAGGTTCAGTGAGAAGCTGTTTGGGGGAACCCAGAGAAGTCCTGGCAGGAATGCTCCGTTACCTGCTTCTGAAAGGTCCAAACCGAACCACTCAACATCGCACTGCCAGCATGCTGATTCTAATAGTGACCCCAAGGGCTGAACAGAACTGCCTGTGGGCTTCTGAGGCTGGACATCTGAACAGGAGCAGAAAGTATCATCTTTGCTGGCGGAGTGGCTTGTGAGTTGGAACTGTTGACCTGGCTGGCTGTTAGTAGCCGATCATGTAGCCTCCTATCCCATGTGGAAGGCCCTCCGGAGCACACGTCTAGTCAGCAACACAAGGATCAGCATGAATCTGAATCACCTTCTTGGTCACTGTGTTTTTGCTTTATTTTGTTTTGGTTTTTGGTCTGGTTTATATGAAGTAGATCCTCATTTTATTCATTTAAAAATCATTTTATTGGGGGCTCATTTTATTAGGGGTTCATACAACTCTTATCACAGTCCATACATGCATCAATTGTGTAAAGCACATTTGTACATTCATTGTCCTCATCATGCTCAAAACATTTGCTCTCCACCTAAGGCCCTGGAATCAGGTTCTTATTTATTCCCCTCCCTTCCTGCTCCCTCTTCCCTCATGAACCCTTGATAATTTATAAATAATTATTTTGTCATATCTTGCCGTGTCCAACATCTCCCTTCACCCACTTTTCTGTTGTCTGTAACCCAGGGAGGAGGTCACATGTAGATCCTTGTAATGGTTTCCCCCTTTCCAACCATCCTCCCTCCACCCTCCCAGTATCATCACTCACACCACTGGTCCTGAAGGGATCATCCGCTCTGGATTCCCTGTGTTTCCAGTTCCTATCTGTACCAGTGTACATCCTTTGGTCTAGCCAGACTTGCAAGGTAGAATTGGGATCATGATAGTGGGGGTATGTGTGGGAGGAAGCATTTAGGAACTAGGGGAAAGTTGCATTTTTCATCGTTGCTACATCGCACCCTGACTGGTTCATCTCCTCCCCGAGACCCCTCTGCAAGGGGATCTCCAGTGTCCGACAAATGGACTTTGGGTCTCCACTCCACACTCCCCACCTCTTTCACTATGGTAAGATTTTTTGTTCTAATGATGCCTGATACCTGATCCCTCCAAGACCTCGAGATTGCACAGGCTGGTGTGCTTCTTCCATGTGGGCTTTGTTGCTTCTGAGCTAGATGGCCGCTTGCTTACCTTCAAGCCTTGAAGACCCCAGACGCTATATCTTTTGATAGCCAGGCACCATCAGCTTTCTTCACCACATTTGCTTATGTACCCCTTTGTCTTCAGCGATCGTATCATGGAGGTGAGCACACAATGATATGTTTGTTCTTTGATGCCTGATAACTGATCCCTTCAGCATCTCGTGATCACACAGGCTGGTGCGTTTCTTCCATGTGGGCTTTGTCGGTTCTGAGCTTGATGACCTCTTGTTTACCTTCAAGCCTTTAAGACCCCAGCTGCTATGTATTTTGATAGCCAGGCACCATCAGCTTTCTTCACTACATTTTCTTATTCACCCGCTTTGCCTTCAGCGGTTGTGTCAGGAAGGTGAGCATCATAGAATGCCATTTTAATAGAAGACAGTATTCTTGCATTGAGAGAGTACTTGAGTGGAGGCCCAATGTCCTTCTGCTACCTTTCTACTAAACATATAAATATATGCACATAGACCTATTTCCCCATCCTCATATATAAATATATTTGCATATATACATGTCTTTATCTAGACCTCTATAAATGCTCTTTGCCTCCCAACTCTTTCCTCTAGTTCCCTTGATTTTCCTCCTGTCCCACTATCATGCTCAGTCCCCACCAGGGTTTCAGCAATTCCTCTTGGTTACACTACCCTTGATCATGCCCTACCAGGCCTCCCACACCCTCCTCACCACCAATTTGGATCACTCGTTATTCCCTTGTCCCTAGGTTTGTTAACACCACTTCCTTTCACCCCACCTCCCCCTCTCCCATGTCCCCCGGAACTGCCTGTCCCATTGTTTTCTCCTCCAGACTGTTCATCCAGCCTATCTTATTTAGACAGATGTGCAGAGATAATAACATGCACAAAAACAAGACAGAGCAAACCAAGCAACAATATACAACAAAACAGCAACAAACCAATGACAAAAACAACAAAACAAAACACAAGAAAGAAAAGCTTGTAGTTAGTTCAAGGATCATTTGTTGGCCTTTAAGAGTGTTTTCCACAGAGAGAACAACATGGCTGGCCCCACTATGAGAAATGATGCCAATCAGTGACTAAGGGCGATACAGGGGACTGCACCAGAGACACAGTGTGGGAATTGCACCTGACCTGATCCCACCACACCGAGGCAAATCACTGGGGGAGTGCAGCAGAACAGCAAGGGAATGGAGTGGCAAGGTCCCCAGGGAATGCTGAAAGTGGACTTTGGGGCCAGGGCATGGTGCCCCAACAGACTGGACTGGAAAACGCTCCTAAGGGCCAGCAAACGATCCCTGAACTAACTACAAGCTTTTCTCTTGTGAAAAAAAAAAAAAAAAGAGTGTTTTCCAGTCCAGTCTGTTGGGGCACCACGCCCTGACCCCAAAGTCCACTTTCAGCATTCCCTGGGGACTCACCACTCCATTCTGTTGCACCCCCTTAACGTTTTGCCTTGGTGTGGCGGGATCAGATCGGGTGCAATTCCCACACTGTGTCTCCGGTGTTGTCCTCTGTAGACCTATGGGTCAGTGAGAGACCTCATGTCTCATAGTGGGGCCGGTCATGTGGTCCTCTCTGTCGACTGGCTGCTCTAATTGGAGTCATCGTCCTAAAAGCCTGGTGGGCCAGGATGTGCTCCACTCTCTCCTCCTCCCCCTTCATCTGCACCCGTGGCATCCAATCAGACATGTCCTTCTCCCAGAGCTGCAGATTCAATGCAGTCTTTTGAAGTAAATTCTTCTGGGGGGAGGGGCAGGTGTCCACTTAGTAGTTGGGATTGGGGCTGGCCCCCCAGACCTCTCCACTGGTTCCCTACTCCACAGCAGCATGTTACATTCACATCTTGGAGCACTGGGTTGAAGTCTGGTTCCTCTTTCCCTTTGGAAATATAAATAATACCCTCCCCTTGGATGGGTTAGTGCCCTGTGCCCCCCTTTTCTTTTTTATTATTTATTTATGTTTCCTTTCTCCACCTCATTTTTCAGTTGTTTACTATGTGTGTCCCTGTATTTGATCTGGTCCCTGCCATATTACCTGGCCCTCACCCCAGGAATGTTTGTATATAGTACTTTTCCCTGTATCCCTTTTGCATTTTTTAAAGCTTACCTCAGCAGACACATGTTGTACTTGTCCTTTTGTGCCTGACTTACTTCGCTTAGAATGATTTTCTCCAGTTCTTCGCATGCAGCAATGTGCTTCAGACGTTCATCACTGCTTTTTAGCAAGGTGTACAACTCCACTGTACCACAGTTTTTTAAATTCAATCATCAGTTGATGGAAATTTGGGTTGATTCCAACTCCTTGCAATTGTGAACTGTGCCGCAATGAATATTGAAGCACAGATGTCTGGCTTTGGTTTGTTGCTTGCCTCTTCTGGGTATATGCCCAGTAGGGGGATGGCTGGGTCATATGGTAACTCAATTTCCATCTGTTTTAGATATCACCAGATTGATTTCCATAGTGGTCTTACATACTTATAAGTCCACCAGCAGTGGATGAGAGTTCCTGCCTCCCCACAGCCCCTCCAACACTTGTTGCTTTCTGATTTTTTGAATTGGGCTAACTTTGAGGGTGTCAGGTGGTACCTCATTGTTGTTTTAATTTGCATTTCTCTTATGGCTAAAGATTGGGAACATTTTCTCATATGTTTGTTGGCCATTCAGATTTCTGCCCCTGTGAAACTTCCTTTCAAGTTCTTTGCCCACCTCTCAAGTGGGCAATTAGTTTTTTTTCTCTTTGGAAGCTAGCAGAGTATTTTAGATTTTAGTAATAAGGCCTTTGTCTGATGTGCCATTGCTAAAGATGTTTTCCCAGTCCATGGACTCTCTTATTAATCTGTTGGTGAATTCTTTTGATGTACACAGGTGTTTTATCTTCAGTATATCCCATTGTCAATTTGTGCCTCCTCTGTGATTGTGTCCTTCCCTATTTCTGATAGCCTATGTATTCCCTGTGCCAAAGTTCTCAAGTTGGTTCCAATTCCCTCATTGATGGCCCTAATAGTTTGGATTTTAACTTCAAGGTCTGTGATCCACCTTGAGTTTATTCTTGTGCATGGAGTGAGATAAGGGTCTTGCTTCATTTTTCTGAAGGTAAATATCCATTTTTTCCAGCACTACTTGTTAAAGAAGGCATCTACTTCCCATTTGATTTTTTTGGAGCCCTTATCAAAGATCAGTTGTCTGTATGTTGATGATTTTATTTCTGGGTTTTCAGTTCTTTTCCATTGGCCTGAGTCTCTGTCATTGTACCAATACCATGCAGTTTTGACAACTGTGGCTGTGTAGTATGTGCTGAAGTCAGGTAAAGCAAGCCCTCCCACTGTGTCCTTCTTCTTGAGGAGTTCTCTGCTAATTCTGGGCTTCTTCCCTCTCCATATGAAGTTGGTAATCAGTTTTTCCATTTCTTTGAAGAAAGATGAGGGTAATTGTATTTGGATTGCATTAAATTTATATAGTGCCTTTGGCAAAACTGACATCTTGACTATATTGAGTCTTCCAATCCACAAGCATAGGATATCCTTCCATTTGTTGAGATCGCTCTTGGTTTCTTGTAATAGTGTTCTGTAGTTTTCCCTGTATAGATCTTTTGTTCTTTTCATCAGGTATATCCCTAGATATTTCCATTTGTGTTTGGCTATTGTGAAGGGTACCACCTTTTTTATATCCTCTTCTGTGGTCTTATCTGATGTGTATAACAGTCTGATAGACTTCTGTTTGTTGATCTTGTATCCTGCCACTCAGCAAAACTCCTTTATTTCTTCCAGTACTCCCCTTGTGGAACTTTTGGGATTTTCCATATATAAAATCATATCATCTACATGATCGTTCACCTCTTCCTTCCCCAGATGAATACCTTTGATGTCTCTTCTATGCCTTATGCTGTTAGCTAAAACCTCCAGCATGATATTAAATAGGAGTGGGGACAAGGAGCATCCTTGTCTTGTCCCCTTTTTCATTGGGATTGTGTTAGTCTTTCCTCCATTGACTACCATGTTGCCTGTTGGTTTTTCATATATAGCTTGCATTGTCTTGAGGAATTTCCCTCCATTCCTATCTTCTCAAGTGTCTTAAAAAAGAATTGGTGTTGGATGTTGTCAAATGCCTTTTCTGCATCTATCAATATTATCATATGGTTCTTATAGTTTTTCATATTAATGTGACAAATAATACTAATGGTCTTTCATATGTTGAACCATCCCTGCATCCCTGGTATGAATCCTACTTGGTCATGGTGAATTATTTGTTGTATATACTTTTGTATTCTGTTGGGTAGTATTTTGTTAAGGATTTTTGTATTGGTGTTCATAAGGGATATTGGTCTGTAATTCTTGTGGGATCCTTACCCAGTTTGAGTATCAGAGTTATACTAGTTTCATAGAAGGAATTTGGGGGGCTGCCGTCTTTTCCTATATTCTGAAGGAGTTTGTGTAAGATTGGTGTAAGTTCTTCCCTAAATGCATGGTAGAATTCCCTAGGAAGCCATCTGGTCTAGGGGATTTTTTATTTATAATCCCTTGATAACCTTGTCTATTTATTCTATTGCTAAAGGTCTGTTGAAATTCTTTATGTCCATCATGGATAGTCTAGGGATGGATTATTTTCCCAAGTTTTCCAAATGTTGAATTCATTGGAATACAATCCTTTGTAGTACCGTGTTATTATCCTTTTGATTTCATTAGGGTCTGTTGTAATGTCCCCTGTTTCATCCCTTATTCTTGCTATTGAGATTTGTTCCCGCCTTTCTTTGGTTAGGTTTGCCAGAGGTCTGTCAATTCTGTTTATCTTTTCAAAGAACCAACTTTTAGCAGCATTATTTTTTCCCTCTCCTGAATCTCAGCCCTCTTTCTATTATTTCTTTTATTTTGCTATTAGTAGCATTGTCCTGCTGACTCTTTTCTAGTTGTAAATTTTGTGCTAGCATATCAATCATGTGTCTCTCTTCCTTTCTCAGGTGTGTATGTATTGCTATGAAATTTCCTCTGAGAACTGCCTTTGCTGTATCCCATAAGTTTTGGTACATTGTGTGCTCATTCTCTTTGGTTTCTAGATATTTCCTGATTTCATCCCTGATCTGTGCCAGTACACACTTCTTTTGTAGTAGAGAGCTATTTATCCTCCAATTGTTTGCTCTTATTTTCTTCATCTCACTTTTGTTGATTTCCAGCCTTATGGCACAGTGGTCAGAGATATTTCTGTATGATATCAATGTGCTTAAATTGATGTAGATCCACCTTATGCCCCAGCATTTGGTCTATCTTCATATATGTGCCGTGTGGGCTTGAGAAGAATGTGAATTATTTTATTTGGATATAAAGCTTTGTAAACATCTATCAGGTCAAATTGTCTAATTGTAGTGTTTAGATCTCTAGCCTCCTTGCTGAGTCTTTCCCTGGGATCTATCTTTTTCAGAGAGCGGTGTGTTGAAGTCACTGACTGTAATTGTTCAGGCTGTGATTTCTTTTTCATTTTTTGGAGTGTTTAGTTGATGTATTCAGTGGATCTCTCATTCGGGGAATATAGATTTACAATGCTTAGTGGTTCATTGTCTATAATTCCCTTGAGCATTATATAGTGTCCCTCCTTATCTCTTTTTATGGTTTGCACTTTGAGGTCGATTTTATCTGAGATTAGGATTGCAACCCTTGCTCTTTTGAATTGTTGTTTCTTTGGTACGACTTTCTCCAGCCTTTGATTCTCAGCCTATTTTTGTATGTAGCTTTGAGTTGTGTCTCCTGTTGGCAGCAGATTGATGGGTTGTGTTTTTGAAGCCAGTCTGCTAGCCTCAATCTTTTAATGACTGAGTTCAGGCCATTGATATTCAGGGTTATTTTCTCCATATGCAGACTCTGTAATGTTATCTTATACCTTTTGTTTGGGGTGTTTTCCTACTTTTCTTTCTTTTGTACATGTGTGTGTGTATCATTCTAGATTTCTTTCCATCCTTAAGCCAGTGCTATCTTGGGGTCTGTTTTCTCTTTGTTGCTCTCTAGGTGAGTTTGTTCTATGTGGCAGTCTATTTTTTATGCTTGCTGGTTGTTGTTCTTCTGCCCATACTGGGTCGACAAGGATCTTTTGTAGGGCTGCATTTTTTTCTAATGTATTGTTTGAGTTTTTCCTTGTCTGGGAAGACTCTTACTTTTCCATATATCTTGATCAATAATTTGCCCGGGTAGAGTATTCTTGGGTTTGTGTTCTTTTCCTTCAATTTTTGGAATATGTTACTCCACTCTCTAGTTTCTGCTGATAGGTCTGAGCATATCCTTATTTGGGAACCTTTATATGTGATTGCTTGTTTTTTCCCTAGCTGCTCTAATGATTTTCTCCTTTTTCTTCAAAGTTGGATGGTTTAACTATTATTTGCTTGGTGACTTCTTCTTGGGATTCAGTCTAGCTGGTGTTCTTTCAGCATCCTCAAACCTGACCTGATTTTGATTCATTAAGTTGGGGAAATTTTCCTCCAAGAATTCTCTCACTATTGTTGCAGATGACTACTTTGTTGTGTCTTCCTCCAGTAAGCCAATAATCCTAATATTGTTCCACTTCATAGCATCAGACATAGCTCTTAGGTTTACTTCAGCTTCTCTGATGATCTTATTAGATTTTTGTTCACGTTTGTCAAAGTCTGCTTGGTTGTCCTCTGAGTCACTGATGCAGTTATTTGCTTCCTCCAGTCGATTCTCAAGGTCTGTGTTTCTGCTACTGGTTTTTGTTATTTCCTCCCTAAGCTCCTGTATTTCCCTTTGGTGTATGGCCTTTATCTCCTCTATCATTTCATCCCCTTTCTGTATTGTTTCCCTCATATCCTGTATGACTCCAAGCTGCTTTCTGAAAATTTCTTTGTGTGGAAGCTCAATATCTGCTTCTTCTATGCATGTCGTTATGTTCGGGACATCTTCTGCCATTACCTTTTCTTTCTCCTATTTTTTTTTGAGGTTGTTGGGGCTGATGACTGTTTTCATTGCGTTATTTTAAAGGAGCCATGTGCCATTTTCCAGGGAGTTGAAAGGCACTGGCTCTCTCTGGGAGAGTTGTAGGAATGCTTCTTTGAACTCTCTACAGCTAATTTCACTATGGAATTAACCTATCACTTTATCCTCCTGTGGCTTCCCTCCCACGGGAGTGCCCCAGAAGGCTGGTGGGTTGCCTGCTTTGGTGTTGTGGAGTTTGGGCAGAGGTTCCTGCAACAGCTTGGAATGTTGACGAGTGTTGGCCGAGCTGCCTTATGCTCCAGGTACACAGGCAGGAATTCCCTGGTAAGATGTTGGGCGGAGTATCCCCTGGAAGGAAAGCAGGGCTTTCCTAGCCTCGGGCTAGCTACACAGGCTGGAGCTCACCTAGCTGGGTGAGGTGCAGGTGTAAATGTCCTAGGCTAAGGGGAATGGTCTGGAGGTCAGCCGTGGAGTGTGAGAGGACAGGAAAGAGACAAAGAGAAAAAAATATATTTTAAGTAATACCACTTAGATGTGTGGGGAATATAGCAAAGAGATGGAAACAAAAGGAACAATGTAGCTGAGTCCCAATCCCTACCCATGGAGCTGCAAGGGTTTAGTCCCTGTGCCAAGGAAGTGGCAGCAAGGCAAGCCACGACGGAGCCTAGAAAAAGCCCCTGAGAAGCCCTACAAGACCATGTGGGGGTGGGGACCAGAGGAGAAATTGAAACAAAAGCAACAGTGTAGCTGAACCCCTATCCCTGCTGGTGGAGCTGCAAGGGTTTAGTCCCTGCCCTGAGGCAGTGGTGGTAAGCTATGGCTGTGCCAAGAAAAAGCTCCTGCATAGACCTCCAGGACTTTAGGGGAGGGGACAGAGAGCAGAGATGGAAACAAAAGCCACAATGTAGCTGAACCCCAATACCTGCCTGTGGAGCTGCAAGGGTCCAGTCCCTGCCCTGAGGCAGGCGGGGGCAAACTGCGGCTGTGTTGATACCAAGCCCCCCTACTGGCTCCAAATGGACCTGGCTCCGGCAGAGACAGTGTCGGGGTCAAGGTCAAGCCCCAGCCAACTTCTACTGAGGTCAGCCAAAATCCCCCAGCCCCTCAAAACCCCGTGGGTCTGTGCCTACTTATCTTTATGATGGTCCTCCTGTGTTCCAGCCTTGTTGAATTTCCCTCTAAGCAACTCTCCTGGGCTGAATTCTGCAGAGTCCCTCTGGTATCAGCTTGTACAACTCTTGTTACAATCCAGACATCTATCCATTGTGTCAAGCACATTTGTACATTTGTTGCCATCATTCTCAAAACATTTTCTTTTTACTTGAGCCCTTGGTATCAACCCTTCATTTTTTCCCTTCCACACCCACCCTCACACCCTCATGAACCCTTGATAATTTATAAATTATTATTATTTTTTCATGTCTTACACTGACCAATGTTTCCTTTCACCCAGTTTCCTGTTCTTCATCCACCTAGGAGGGGGGTTATATGTAGATCATTATGATCATTCCACTTTCTCCCCCACCTTCTCCTTACCCTATGAATATCGGTCCTGCAAGGTTTAGCTGTCTTGGATTTCCTGTGTTTCAGCTCTTATCTGTACCCGTGTGCATGCTCTAATCTAGCTGGATTTGTAAGGTAGAATTAGGGTCATGATAGTGGCAGGGGAGGAAGCATTAAAGAACTAGAGGAAAGTTGTATGTTTCATTGGTGCTATACTAGGCCCTGAATAGCTCATCTCTTCCTTGTGACTCTTCTATAAGGGATGTCCAATTGTCTACAGATGGGCTTTGGATCTCTAGTCTGCACTTCCCCTCATTCAAATTGATATGATTTTTTGTTCTGGATTTTTGATGTCTGATACCTGATCCTATCGACGCCTCATAATCACATAACCTGGTGTGCTTCTTTCATGTGGGCTTTGTTGATTCTCAGCTAGATAGCTGCTTGTTTATCTTCAAGCCTTTAAGACCCCAGATGGTATATCTTTTGATAGCTGCGCACCATCAGGTTTCTTCACCACATCTGCTTATGCATTTATTTTGTCTTCATCAATCGTGTTGGGAAGTTGCATATCACAGAATACTGGATTATTAGAACAAAGTGTTCTTGTGTAGAGGGAATACTTGAGTTGAGGCCCAATATCTGTCTGCTAACTTAAAATTAAAGCTGTAAATATATGTTCATAGATCTATTTCCCGATCAATATATATAAATGTTTTTATATACACACATTCCTGTATTTAGACCTCTATAAATGCTCTTTGCCTCCTAGTTCTTCTCTATATTTTCCTTTTCCTTTCCTCTTGTCCCACTATCCTGCTCAGCCTTACATTGCCCTTGATCAAGTCCTACCAGGCCTATTACACCCTCCTTGCCATCGATTTTAGATCACGTTGTTCCCTTGTCCCAGGGTTTAACACCCACTTCCTTTCTCCAACCTCCCCCTCTCCCGTGTCCCCCCAGAACTGTTGTTTACTCCTCTGAATTGTTTACTCCCATTGTTTTCTCCTCTGAATTGTTTATCCTCCCTATCTTATCTAGATAGACATTCAGAGACAATAATAAGCATTAAAGCAAGACACCAAAATAACATGTTTCTGTTGTTTTGTTTTCTTTTGTTGTTTTGCTTTGCTCATTATAGTCTTTCCTCTAAATTTTGTTAATATTGTTGAAAACATATACAGCAAAATATACACCAATTCAACTCAGTGACATTAACCATATACTTTTTAGTTTACAATAATTCTTTTGGTTTTAATCCTGAATTTTAGATTTATATCCGTTTTAAGTTACCTGTTTTGTGTATGGTATGAAACCCTAAATTTGTCCTGATTTTTTCCCACTGATACTCTTTAGAGTCCTGGAGTTTAGTTTTAGGTCTTCAATACATCTTGAGTATGTTTTTGTATATGAAGTGACAAATGGGTCTTGCTTAATTCCTCTGCAAGTGGAATTCACTTTTGTCAGCATCATTTGTTGACGAGATTATCGCTTCCCCATTTAATGTGTTTGGGCACTTTGTGAAAAATCAGTTATGTGTGAGTGGATGATTTATTTCTGGGTTCTCTATTCTCTCCATAGGTCTACATATTTGTAACCATTACCAGTACCGGAATGTTTTGACCACTGTGGTCAGTCGTATAATAGATTTTGAGGTTGAGATGTGATGGACCTCCATCTTTGTTGTTCTTTAGTAATGTTTTTCTTAGCCTGGGCCTTTTTCTTTTCTATATAAAGCTGAGGGTATGTTTTCCATCCCTTTAAATAAAGATGCTTGAATTGGGATCAGAATTTTATTATATTTGTAGATTGCTGAGGCTTTCTACTCTTGTTGAGTTACAGTCACGCAAACCCACAAGGGGAACTTCCTCCCTAATGAGTTGCTGTGAGTCAAACTGGACTCATGGTAGTGACCTTGGGTTTTCTGTTTGTTTGCTTTGTTTTGTTTTAAGGTAGTATTGACATTTTTCACAATGTTAGTTTTCCTATTCATGAAATAGTATATTCCTCCACTTATGTTGGTAGGTCTGTTGCTTTTCTGTGTCAGTTTTCCTTTATTTCTGCTCTGATTTTTATTATTTCTTTTCTTCTGGTGAATGGATGCTTATTTTTCTGCTCTTGTTATAATTATGAAGATGTAGGTTTTGGGTATTAATTTTGGTTCTTCATAACAATTATTATTGCTTATCATTAGTTTGGATTTAAGACATATATCATATCATTGCATATTTCAATTACATCAAGTAGAATTGTACAATTGCTACCACAATCCGTTTCTAAAAATTCTTTTGCTTTATGGACTCCTTGACATTGTCTTCCTTTGACTTATTTCCATCCTTAAGCCAATGCCATCTTGGGGCCTGTTTTTTCTTTCTGTCCTCTGGGTAGGGTTGTTCTATGTGGCAGTCTCTTCTTTGTGCTCAGTGAGTGCTGTTCTTCTGCCCAAACTGAGTTGGCAAGGATCTTTTGTAGGGCTGGGTTTCTTGTAACAGATTCTTTGAGTTTTTCCTTGTCTTGGAAGACTTTTACTTCTCCATCTATCTTGATGGCTCGATAGGCTGGATAGAGTATTGTTGGGTTTGCATTATTTTCCTTCAATTTTGGGGGGGGGGGGTATGTTACTCCACTCTCTTCTCTTCTTCATAGTGTCTGCTGATAATTCTGAGCATATTCTTTTTTGGGAACCTTTATATGTTATTGCTGTTTTTCCCTAGCTGCTCTCAAGATTTTCTCCTTTTCTTTAAAGTTGGATATTTTCATCATTATGTGCCTTGGTGAGTTCTTTTTGGGATTCAGTTTAGCTGGTGTTCTTTCAGTCTCCTCAATGGTTGCCTGGTTTTCATTCATTAAGCTGGGGAAGTTTTCCTCCAAGAAATATCCACTGTTGTTACAGATGACTTCTTTGTTGTGTCTTCCTCCAGTAATCCAATTATTCTGATGCTGTTCCTATTCATAGCATCAGACAGCTCTTAGGTTTTCTTCAGCTTCTCTGATTATCTTATTAGATTTTTATTCAAGTTTGTTAAAGTCTACTTGACTGTCCTCTAGGTCACGGCTGCAGTTCTCGGCTTTCTTCAGTCGGTTGGTGAAGTCATGAGCCTGCTACTGTTTTTTGTTATCTCGTCCATAAGCTCTTTTATTTTCCTTTGGTGTATGGTCTTTAGCTCCTCTATCATTTCATCCTTTTTCTATATTGTTTCCTTCATATCCTGTATGACTCCAAGCAGCATTATGAAAATTTCCTTCTGTGGCAGATCAATGTCTGCTTCTTCTATGCATGTTGCTATGTTCAGGACATCTTCTATCATTGCCTTTTGTTTCTCCTGTTGTTATTTTTTGTTGACGTCATTGGGGCTCATTGCTGCTTGAGTTGTGTTGTTTTAGAGGAGCCAGGTTCCATTTTCCAGGGAGCTGAAGAGCGCTGGCTCTCTCTGGAAGACTCATAGGAATACTTTTTCGAACTGCCTGCAGCTAATTGCACTATGGAATTAACCTACCACTTTAACCTCCTGTGGCTTCATTCTTTCTCTAGTCAACCAGTATTCTGTTATTTGGAGGGCAAGTTGGATGGTCCTCTCAGTGGACACTGGCTGGCTTGTTGTGGACTCACGAGGATGGTGCTGTACTGGGTGATTTCTCAGGAAGCCATGATGGTGTGGCCCACGGAAGCTTGGGATGCACAGAAGGCATGCATGGTTGCCTGCTGCAACAGGAGTGCCACAGAAAGTTGGTGGGTTGCCTGCTTTGGTGTATAGCATAGCGAATGGTAGGCGGAATTTCCCTGGTCAGGTACACCGCTGCGGAGGTTGGGCAGAGGTTCCTGAAGCAATGTGGAACCTTGGCGAGTGTTGGCCAACCTGCCTTAGGCCATGTGAGACACTACAGAAGGAGGGAGGAACATGTGGGACCACAGAGGACCAGTAGGAGCTCCCCCAGCCACGAAGGCAGGATTTCCCCCAAAGAAGGTGGGCGGGATTTCCTCAGGCATGTGTTAAGTAACACGGAGGGAGGGCGGTACAATTTTTCCTGGAAGAAGTTGGGCGGGATATCCCCTGATGGAGAGGGGGTGGGCTTTCCCCAGCGTTGTTTTATGCTGCAGATGGTGCAGCTCTCCTAGCAGGGTGGAGGGGAGGTGTAAATGCCCTAGGTTAAGGGAGTGGTCTGTAGGTCGGCAGCGGCATGTGAGAGAAAAGGGAAGAGAAAAAGAGCAAACAACAATAACCAAAAAATCCTAAGTCCTCTGAGGCTGTGGGGGGACAGAGAGAAGAGAAAAGAAGGAAACAGAAGTAACAATATAGCTTAGCCCTGATCCCTGACCATGAAGTTGGAGGGGTTTGAATCTTCCTCCAAGGCAGCAGCAAGCTGTGGTTGTATTGAGATAAAGCTCCTGGGTTGGGACAAACAGTGGCAGGGCTAAGGTCAAACCCTAGCTGGCCTCCGCTGTGGTAATCCAAAATCCCCCAGCTCCTGAAAACCTAGTGGATCTGTGTCTACTTATCTTTATGATGCTCCTCCTGTGACCTGACAGAATGGAATTTCCTTCTCAGTTGGTCTCCTGCACTGATTTCTGTGGAGTCCCTGTGGTGTGTGTTATTCAGTCGCCATCTTCCCAGAAGTCTCCAATATTGAGGAAATCTATGGGCAAACTATTTACAGGTGCATGAAGCTCAAAAGAAGATGGAAGGAATACATAAAGTCACGGTACCAAAAGAATCGGTCAACATTTTTAAGAGTTGAGATATGATAAATGAAAAACTAGATGTCATTGAAGGAAGTCCAACCAACACTGAAGATATTAGTTAAAAACATGTCTCCTGAAATGGGCAGAATTGTGATATTTCCACAAGCTAAGGCAACTCTAGCAACACTCACTAGTCTATAAGAAAAAAATTGGAAGATAGTCACCTGGCTAACTTGCTAAAAAAAGATCCATATTTGCACCCTTCCAAGGTGAGAGATTGAAAATGGAGGATGGGGTTGTGCACTGGCCAGAGGAAGGCTGGGCAGCAGAGGCCCTTTCTGTTGGTTCCGGGTCTTTTGGTACCAAGATGAGAGGTTGGAGATGGAGGCATGGAACAAAGATCGAATTTAGCCAGGAATGTGAAGTTGGGGGAGATTTTACTGAGGCAGGGAAAGAACTGCTGGGAGGGAAGGGAGAGTAGAGAAGGACGGGGGCATCTTGAGCTCCCGGGTGGGTTCCAAGACCCAACGAGTTAGGTCAGGGAAGTCATGCCTGGCAGTGGACGAGGGAAATTGCGCCTGGCAGTGAGGCAGTGGGACATATATAGGGCTTAGCCAAGGCTGTGTGTATTGATGAGGGGAAGGAAGGCCTTCTGATGCTTCAGTGGCAGGGTCTGAGTCAGGATGTGTTCTGTGAGTAAATTGTCCCGGAACACTGAGGGAAGGGACTGTACAGACCCAGCCCTGAGAGATAATCTACTTGGAATGCTGGAGGCAGGGACTGCATAATCCAGCTCTAAGCTGGAGAGGCGGGGGGAAGGGGCCACACAGTCTAGCAGGCTCTTTTGGGAGAGCTAGGGGAAGCAGCTACATGATCCGGAACCCAGCCCAAACACAAAGAAAGATGATCCAACAGAATGTGGAAATCGTCATCCACTGCCATCCCTGTCACATGCAAGTGAAATGCTGAACAATTATGTGTGAGCCCACAGGGCAGCCACTGTATCAATCCGTCTCATTGGGAACCCTCCTCTTTTCCACAGACCCTCTACTTTGCCAAGCACCTGTCCTTTCCCAGGGACTGCTCTCCTGATAACATGTCCAAAGTACTCGAGACGAAGCCTCACCATCCTTGCTTCTATGGAACATTCTGGCTGTGCTTCTCAGGCCAGATTTGCTTTGCATTTCTAGTTTCGGCAGTCCACAGTCTTTCATTATTCTTCACCAACACCATACTTTAAACGCATCAACTCATCTGCAGTTTTGCTGACTTGGTATTTTCTCTGTTCCTCATGATGCTGTCTATTGGGTCAGTTGTGGTGACTTCTGATTTCTTGCAGTGAGATGTAACCCATACAGAAGGCTATCTATCTGTTTGCATTGCATTTGAAATTTCAGTTCATTATATTTCACACTTTGTTCTTTCTTTCTAGTAGAACTGCTATTTTAAGGGTTTTTTAAAAATTCATTTTTAAGTTTTTCCCACAATTTTGATACGCAATATTTTTGTTTCTGTCTGATCCTAAATACCATATATACTCAAGTATGAACTGACCTGAGTATCAGCCAAGGCACCTAATTTTACCACAAAAAAAGTGCATTAAAAATGTGTGGGAAAACTCGGTTTATACATGTGGATATACAGTAGTTTCTAATTTCCATTTTTCTTTCTCCAAGTTATTTTTAAATGTTTTTCTTGATTTCTAAATACATGGACGTTTTTGAGTAACTTCATTTTAAAAATGGATCTTAGTTTCATTTCTAAGTTCATTTTGTTTGGTAAGAGAATGTGGCTTCCTGGCCTTATACTATAATCTATAGTCTTTTTCTCTCAAATATTCCCCATGTGCTTCAACTGGTGCAGCTTCTCTGTTGAGGACAGTATTTCTATTTCTGTTCATTTTATAAGATTGGCGATTCTCTTGTTCAAATTCTGGCTTGTCTCTTTAATATCTCAATGGCTTCAAGACCTAGGATTGAATCTTTCTCTTCATTGTGAATTTGTCAAATTCTCCTCATTAGCCCTATCTATTTTTGCTCTCTGTATTTTGAAGTGATGCTATTAGATCCACACAAGACTGGTGAAAATAATCTCTTATTGTTATAGAATGATTCCTTTTCTTACTTGGAATACTTTTTTGCTTTACATTTTACTTGGCTTATTATTAATAAAATTACACCAACCTTGTTTGGGCTAGCATTTGCTATATCTTTTTCTATCCTTTTGCTTGCAACCTTTCTGTAACCATGCATGTTAGACTTTTCTAGTAAAAAGCTCAGAGTTTCTTGAATATAGAATACCTGGAGCAAAAGGAAGAGATGATAAAGTGAAAGAGCTGAGCTGAAAATTTCAAAGGGCAGCTTGAGAAGACAAACTATTATAATAAAGTGTGGACACACTTTGAGTTAGAACCCCAAAGGGAAGAGCGTGTGCAGCAATTCCCAAGCTGAAAGAACTAGAAAAAAATTCAAGTCTCATGTTGCAACATTACCATTTCTATGGAGAAAATAAATGTATTAGTTTAATGTTTTTAAATTTAAATAAATTTTAAAAAGCTCAGAGTTAGACATTTTTTAAGTGGACAGAAAGAGAGAAATGAGGCTGACAAGGCCAACTTGAAGCACCGAGATAGGGAATCAATCTCTCCACCTCTCAGCCCACCCTTGCTCTTCACTCTGATCCTTCTTTCTCCCACAGACAACCTCTCTCTCCTCTGATGGCTCCTCTTACTCTGTAAGGTTCAATACACTAGTCTTTAATTAAAGCCTTTGGGCACAAGTTCTTCCTCCTGCTACCCCCTTACTGACAAATTCCTCAACACTATACCTGCTTGTTCTCTCACTTAATTGCTTAATCCAGAGCTCAATTATGCCAGCATAGGAGTTAAACTTGACTTCTCCCTCTTTGTTCTCATCAAGCAATTCAGAACGTCCCTTTAGTCTATCTAAAAATATGTTTTACATCTATTCCATCTGCTCCCTTCGCCCTTTTTCCACCCCACATTCATTATGGTGACATGAAGCCCCCAGTCTTCTCTTCCCACAAAACTCACTGCCAGCAAGCCTATTCTGACTCATAGTGACCCTATAGGGCATGGTAGGACTGCCTCTGTGGGTTTCTGAGACTGTCACTCTTTATGGGACTAGAAAGTCCCATCTTTCTCCTGAAGAACAGCAGACGGGTGCAAACTGCTGACCTTGCATTTAACAGTCCCCAGGAAATCGACTCCACCATCCGGCTCCTCGTTGCACAAAAGGGGGAGGCCTTTTTGATCCTTTCACTAACTGGTGAGTTCCCTCTGCTCAGTGTTCTTTACCCTTTTTGTTAAGATAACATGAGGCTATCCCGACACATCCTGAGCCTCTTTAAATAGCTTGCCTTGAATCCAGCATGGATTAAGGCCCTGGCAAGCTGCTTCACAAAGGTCACAGCCTTGCCAATTCTGTGGAGGACAGGTCTACTCTACACGCACGGGGTCGCCACGAGTAGGAATCCTCTTCATGGCCACTCCCAGCAGTCTCCCGTGCATGAGCTAAAGACCTCATTCAGGTCAGGAGGTTTTTCATTATTATTTTTAGTGGTTATTTCTTCAGGTGTGCTGTTCTTTGGGCATGGCGGCTTGTTTTAGCCACGGTTCTATAGAGACAAGAATATTGGACTTTCTGGATCAGCTCTCTCTTTCTCCCTTCAGCTCTATCTTTTCCTTTCTGAGTTGTAGGAAAGATGCTCAGAGCAGTCTTTCCAGGTTTAGTTTTCAATAAATTCTAACCTGTTGCTGGTTGCTGTCACTGCATTTTCAAGCTAAAAATCTTTCCTCGTAAAATGAAAACTAAAAACATTTGACAAATTCTTTCCTTGTTTCAGGCAAGCGCCCTCAACATAGGCATGACTGGAACATACAATCCAGAAAGCAAAACTTCTGGTGTCACATGTTTTTCTATATTCACATATGGATTGATCTTTGGAATCTTATTTAGCATATGAATTAGGGAGTTTCATGCTTTTTATAGTGTGTATATTTTAATATTATTTTTATAGCTCTGCTTCCTAGACCCTGGTGATCACAGGCATGGGAATTGAATGCCTCATATCCTTCTGTCTAGTGACTGTCTTTGATCTGTTCGTCTTCACAAAGTGGCATAGGTCTATGTTTATTTGTGGTTGTGCTTCAAAATGGATCATATAATAAAATATATGGATCATTTTCAAGTATCTTAGTTCCAGGCAATGATGAAAGACAGAGAGGAAGGATTGTATACAGTTTGTCTACTTTGGGAGGGCCAATTGGTCAGAGATCGGGGAGGGAGACCTCCTAAGAAGAGAGAGGTGGCTGTTTTGCTGGCTGGCTTCTTTTCAGGACGTGCAGAAACAGTCCCAGGTCAGCAGGAGGAGAGACTTCCTCCTCTAACTGCCCTGAGTGCCCATGTTATGAGCCTAACTGGCCAGTGCTCTTCGTTGCTGTGCCAACTAAAAGATGGGCTGAACTTTGGTCAATTGCTCTGAACAGGCACTGGTATTGTGCCCCAAACCACTCCATTTGTTTTCTTCCTGTGCCCACCTCACCCTAGTTCTGAGCCCGGTGGGTCAGCACCTGCTCTGCTGGCTCACAGCATCCCCTGCTTCCTGGGCCTTCCCTTCCTCGGCCAATGGTCCCGTCAACATGGGTCCATTTGGACCAGATTTCATAGACAGACTTTTAGGTTTAGGGGCCTGTCAGGTGGTTTTTGGGGGGCATAGTGGCACTGGTGGCATAGTGGGTTATGCATTGAACTACTAACAACAGAGTCAACGGTCTGAAACCACCAGCTGCCCCACGAGGGGAAAGGCTTTCTACCCCAGTAAGGAGTAGAAACTCACCCAGTAAGGAGTAGAAACCCCCCAGCAACCCACCAGGGCAGCTCTATCCTGTCTTGTCAAGTCACTGTGAGTTGGCATCAACTTGATGGCGGTGAGTTTTGAGTATTGTGACTATGATTTCCAGAAAATACCATAAAGCAAATACCAACAAGCTTTAAAGGGGAGGTGTTATATAGACCACATCCTCTCCCCCAAAAGAAATGGAATTGATATCAATTTTAAAAATTAAAAATTACTCAAAAACTTCCATGTGTTTAGAAATCAAGAAATATATTTCTAAATCACTAGGAGAGAATAGTGGAAATTAGAAATGATTTAGAACCAGACAGAAACAAAACGGGAAATTTTCCAACTTTCCCCAACGAAATTGGAACTTGGAATGGGAAGGGCTAAATGCATGCGATTCAGATTATAATCTGAACAGAATAAAAGTCAGGACAGTACTAACCTTTGCCAAGGGTTTTGGAGGACGGCTTCGACTACAAACCGACGTGTTCACAGGGCCACCACTAGATGGTGTTACTAATGAATGAAAACAATGTGGACCAAGGTTGCTGGGCAGAGAACCCTTACAGCCTGCACAGGATGGTGCTTAGGAGCTTGTGTGGAGCCTGTACGCCTCTGTGAGGAAATGTGTCTGCACACGACGATTGATGCATAAATCTTCCCAAAAAGCAATGTTCGTTTCCAAACGTGCAAGCGCATGCAGGAGTCTGTGCACCCTGGGAAATACGGACATGAAGCTAAATGATACAAACTTCAAAAAGCTGACTTAGCCATCTGGTCTGGAATTCCTGCCCCTCCGCTGGGGAGGCTACTTTCGGAATGTGCAGAAGATCCAACCATGGGATCAAAAAATGCATCAGGGGCCTCTCCGCAGGACACTTGTTCCCAGGCAGCTAACCTTTAGACGTGGCCGCAAATTCCTCCAAGGTCTCTGGCCTGCGTCCAGTGCGAGCTGCCCAGGTCTCAGTCAGTTCTCAAGCCGTCTTCCGCCTCAGTGCCCAAAGCATACAGTAAGATGCCCACCTGGGCTTCTTGCCGCTGTCCACAAGGGGGGGATACAAGGTTTTTCCATCATGATGTTAGAATAAGCAATTGGCTTGAGATTTTTTTTTCTTTGAAATGCTAAGAGGAAGTCCTAGTACATTTTCATTTACATCAAGATATATAGATGCCTTGTGCCTGAGGAGGGGCCCTGGTGGTACCGCGGGTGCACAAGGCGACAGCTAACCACAAGGTCACCAGAAACTCCAAGGGAGAGAGATGA
Organism: Tenrec ecaudatus; assembly: GCF_050624435.1. NCBI lineage: Eukaryota > Metazoa > Chordata > Mammalia > Afrosoricida > Tenrecidae > Tenrec > Tenrec ecaudatus. The sequence continues at coordinate 33,304,130 of NC_134539.1, forward strand.
GGCTTGCTACTCCCAGGAAGCTTTAGAGCCTCCGAAAACCAGTGACCATTCTGCTCTGTCCTATGGGCTCAATGTGAGTCAGAACCAACTGAGTGGCAGTGAGTTCATTTTTGTGTGTCGAGGTTTTGTTGTTGTTGTTGTCTTCGCTCTTATGTGCATGCCTCCAAGCTTCTCTCAGCTTCTTGTTCTGAGTCCCCCCTCATCCCACGGACAGTGCTCCACCGATTACCTGCTGTAGGGAACAGCCCACCAAGCTAGAGCCGTGGGCATGCTCAGGCTGTCCACCTGGCAGAGAGGTACACGTGGCTCTGAGGGAACAGAAGGTGTCCTCTGCACTCTCTGAGGGCTTGTTCACCGGATGGTTCCAGAGCCCCGCCCCGCCCTCCAGAGGCCAGCGTGGGAACCTCCGCAGAGAAGTTAGGAGGCACTGAAAGTAGCTTGTTGGCCCTTAGGCTCCTCACGACAGCAGAGCTCCCTCATTAACAGCCCCCCAGAGAAGGTAGCCGCCTCCCGAAGGCCCTGAGACATGAGCAGACGATAGTTCTAATCCCAGCATCATTAAAAGTTCAAGTGGCTTCCCTGGAGGCCATAGAAATGTCCCAAGATGCGTTAGACCTGCTGCCTCCTGAGTCCAATTTGGTTGAAGGAAATGCTTAGTTTTTAATCCAGAGAAGTTTTTTTTTTCCTCTAAGGATTTGAGCCTCACTGAGAAAACTTAAGGGTCCCTTGAGTCACAGTCACTAAGTGTCAGCAGTTCAAATCCCCCAGTGTGGAAGCCAAACGGCACTGCACGTTAGCAATGGCGGACACCTGCCGGGAGTTGGTTATCATGCTGTATGTCTATCTACTGGCTTAATCCTCACCAGGTATACGATTAGCCACTGCACAGACGAGGAAATTAGGCACAGAGAGGTTAAATAATTTGTGCACAATTACAGAGCTCTGTGGTTCTGTGATATCCGGGGAAGGAAACCATTGTCCAGACTGGCTGGTCCCGTAGTCAGGCAGCAGGGGCTGGAGAGACTCAGACCTCAAACTTCCAGGCCCAGAGTTCTTCTCCCAACAAGCCCAGCCTGACAGTGGACTTTACCCCGCCTCCCTGCCGGCCTTCCCAGAGTTAACCCTGCCTGGCCTCGCCCTTTGGCCAGCAGCTCCAGCCCAAACAGGCTGCGCCCACATTCCCCGGCTGCGCTCCAGCCTGCAGGAGCCAAGACAGCCAGCAGTCAGTGGCTGGACTGAGCTGAGCAGGAGGCTGCCGGCGGGAAGCAGCAGCAAAAAGAGGCGCGGAGTGGAGGCAGAATGTCCGGCACCCAGGAGCTGCTGGGCCTCTTGGGGAGCAAGACCCTCGTGGGCTTGATTGTAGGCGCTACTGTGGCCCTGCTCCTGCTGCTGCTGCTGCTGGTCACCTGCCTGGACCATGGTCAGCAGGAGCGTGATGTGGAGAGGAACCGTCCAGCCGCAGGGAGAAGCCGAGCCCTGTGGGCCGGGCCCTGGCTCATCCGGGGTCGGGACCGGGGCCCCATGGGACGTCTGCACCATCCCCATCATCCTGGCCATGCATCCCACATACCCCATGCCGGCCTCCACCACCATCACCTGCACCACTCTCCACGCCACCTCCACCATCACCACCATCCTCACCGGGGCCGCCGCTGATGCCTCCTGGGATGAGGTTGCCTGCCCTGCAGTCACCAGGACAAGCAGACCCGGACTCTCAGTGCAGAAGGACCGCTCCCTGTGCGGAAGGTGCCCTTGGGAGCTGACTCTCGCTCAGTCTTCAGGGGAGAATTATTCCCCGATGTCATATGGAAGCGGAGCCGAGGATGGTTCGGACCAGGGGGCTGGTGGGGGCAGAGATGGTCCTGTGGGGATGGATGCCAGAAGTCATCAGGTTACCAAGGTAGAACCAGTCCCGGGAACCCATGTGTGCAGACAGACGTGAATGGACAGCAGCTCTCTGCAAAATGCTTGTCTTTGGACTGCCTCCTGAGATAGGCCTCTGGCCAGTGGGGGGAGCGGGGAGGGGGCCTGAGAATGCCCTTGATGTTTGGAGAAGGCTCAGCCCATTCATTAGTACCCTGATGCAAGAAAATAAAAATCACAAAGAAGCCTTTGTGCAGAGACTCTTGATTGTAAGGGAGTGGGCTGAAACTTGGGAGGCTGTGCTGCCCTGGGGCCTCCCACTGATGAGAACAGAACCAGTGGAGCAGACACAGAGCTCGGGAGGCTTCAGGGTTGCCTCAGCACCCTGATCCCCAGGAGCATGGAGACAGGAGGGTACAGGCTGCCCAGGCTCTACCCTTGTGCTCTTTCTAGCCCATGTCCAGGGCCAGCTGGGCTCTGGGACCTGCCCCACCCCTTAGCTGTCTTGAATTCAGTGTTTCCTTGTTAACTGAGTCAAGGTTTCTCTTCCAGACCTTCATTTTTCAGGGGCTGCTGGTGCTTACCATGGTTCACTGCAGATTAGTAAGTAAGCACAAGTAAACCCCTGCTTATCTTGCTCTGGTCCTGCCTGGGGCTGCCCATTTAGGTTGAGGCTTTGATTCTGTAGGAAAGTGCTTGGGGGGCCAGGAGAGGGGAGGATGCCCATCATCCCTAGAGGCAAATTGGTCAATGTGGTGGCAGCATGTGAAATTGAGCACTACAGATGAGAAAGTAAGCGCAGGCAAGCTCTTGCTGACCTTGTTTAGGGGGTCAAGGGATACTGCAGTGGGGGGAGCATCCTGTGAAGCTCTCTGGGTGAGCTTGCAAACAGCACTTGCCCCTCTGAGTCTGTTTCCTTCCCTCCAAAGCCCAGAGACAGGGGTGTCCAGACGCCCCCTGAATGGCAGGTGGACTCCCACAGCGAGGCAGGAAGTCTTGTTCTGAAGGCTCAGCCTGCACCGGAGAGCTGGGGTGGGAGGTGGAGAGGGAGGCAGGGGCCAGCCAGGCTGTGAGGAGCAGGGAACAGGCTTGAAAGGCTAGGGCCTGGTGAGTCACTGGATCAGAACGTCCTGTTTCCCTCTCCACTTCCCAGCGGATTCTCTGTGCAAGCTGTGGAGACAAATTCACATGTGTGCCCACCTGGATTTCTGGGCTGGGGAAATACCAAAGGTCCCCACGTAGTGTTGATTTTATCTCGTCAGTGTTCTTCCGCTTGCCTCTCCTTCTGCCTCCCTGTGCTCAGTCCTGGCTCAGGCCTCATCCCCCAGCCTGGATTCCTGCCTGAGTCTCCTACAGGCCCGGCCCTTTTCTTCCTTTTGAAAACAGCATGTAGACTTCATTTCTATATTCGAACTCTGTGTTGTGAACTGGGTTAAAGTTGACAGAGCAAATGGGTTTTCCATTGAGCGATTCCCACACATCTTGATTTCGGAGACTAGCGGCAGTCCCCTAGCACTCTGCCCATGTGCCCCTGTGTTTACCAACTCCATTCCCGTTTTTCTCTTTCCCGCTCTGTCTGAGCTCCATCCCCAGGGAAATGCTGCATTTTTAATCTCCCATGGTTGGTTGCTCTAAGGAGTACGTACCTCCCTGGGGTTCTTGCTCACCTTAGAGGAACTACTGGTTAGTCTGTTATCTGGCTGAAAGTTGAACAACGGGGCCGGGATACGGTGCTGGTGGCCAATGCGGTCCCAGGTCTGAAGGCTGTCTCAGTCACTGTTGCCAGTCACTGTCAGACCAGTAAGCTTGATCTGTTGGGATGTTGAGGTTCAGTCCATGTTTTCTATCTAGGCCCTCCTATTGGGATCCCTGTCAGAGTGGCCAGCAATGGCAGCGTGGCACCATCTAGTCTGGTCCCAGATTCACGAAGACAAGGATTCACGTGGTCCACAAGCCCCTCGGACTAACAGATTCCCACGAGTCTTTGACTTTCATCACCCCTCCTCGCTGTGGATGGTGACGCTGTAAGGCTTGCACCTTAGATCCTTAGATTGCTGCCCATGTGCTTCGAAAATCTTAATTCCTACTTACTAAAGCCAACTTTAGAGCATTACCTTTGTGGACTACGTCATGAGAATTGGCCTTCGTGTCCCCTGAGTCCTCAGGCCCACAGACCCATTCCCTTAAGGCAGTGGTTCTCAACCTGTGGGCTGCGACCCCTTTGGGGGTCAAATGACCCTTTCACAGGGGTCTCCCAATTCATAACAGTAGCAACATGACTGTGATGAAGTAGCAACGAAAATAATTTTATGGTTGGGGTGGTCACCACCACATGAGGAACTGTATGAAAGGGTTGAAGCATTAGGAAGGTTGAGAATCACTGTCCTACGGTGTTTGATTGTGGCTAAGGTTTCACAGCTTGCCTCCCTACCCCCCACCCACTATAGGCTGCACCATCTTCATGGACATATTTGCAGCACATATAAATATACCTATAGAAATATCCTCTGTTGATGAGCCAGTCAGGGTGCAGTGTAGCAACGATGAAACATACAACTTTCCTCTAGTTCCTAAATGCTTCCTTCCTACCTTTCCCCCTCCCCCTCCCGCTCACTATCATGATCCCAATTCTACCTTACAAATCTGGTTAGACCAGAGGATGCACACTGGTACAGATAGGAACTGGAAACATGGGGAATCCAGGGCGGATGATTCCTTCAGGACCAGTGGTGAGAGTGGCGATACCGGGAGGGTGGAAGGAGGATGGAGTGGAAAGAGGGAACCGATTACAAGGATCTACATATAACCCCTCCCTGGGGGATGGACAACAGAAAAGCGGGTGAAGGGAGATGTCGGGCAGTGTAACATAATTTATAAATTATCAAGGATTCATGAGGGAGGGGAAAGCGGGGAGGGAGGGGGAAAATGAGGAGCTGATACCAAGGGCTCAAGCAGAAATCAAATATTTTGAAAATGATGATGGCAACATATGTAGAAATGTGCTTGACACAATGGATGGATGGATGGATTGTGATAAGAGTCCCCAACAAAATGATTTTTTTAAAAAGAAATATCCTCTATCAAACATGTGTCTGTTCATGAGAATAGACCCATTCACTTTCCCACGCCTGTTCAGCTTACATAGTTACCTATGCCCCCATTTAGATTATTGTTATTATGTCACTAGAGGACTGTGTATGTAACAGTGTTTGCTGCCTTTCAGTCTTGCACTCCTTACAGTATCTTCCTTTGTCTTGGTCAGTCTGGGCAGACTTCTCCCTTCATCCAAATTAATATGTGTTGCTACCTTCTATTTAGTGAGGGAGCTCTGAGTTGACCGTGTTCTGTGGCAGTGAGTTGGTTGGTTTTATTCTATGTAATGATTGGCCCTCTCTTTTGCTCCCATCCCTGGTAACCTTCCATGAATGTTTCACTGAATAACCTTGATGTTCTACAGCAGTCGGCTCATGCAATGGTTGTCCTGTTGTGATGGACTCATTTCATGCCAGGTGTACTTACGTTAGAAGGTGCTGCACAAATTATTCCTTAATGTTGCATAGTAGTTCATTGAGTACACAAGCCATAATTCACTTTTCCATTCACCCGCCGATGACCACGTAGGTGGTCTCCGTCTTTCTCCTATTGGGAACAGTGCTGCTATGATCATGGGGTGCACATGCCTGTTCATGGTACAGCTCTTATTTCTCTATGATCTATACCTAGTGGGTGTTTGCTGGGGCATTTTACGCTTTCGCTTGTTTGTCTGGACTTAAGTCTTCTGAATTCCCTGTCCGGCACTTCCAAAAGTGTTTCTCCAGCCAGATTTCCCGTCCGTTGGTCGCATGTCTGAGACACCTTCTCTTGTTTTCTTGTGTGGTTTTCGGCTGTCTGTTGTGGTTGAGACATTCCACTAGTAGTGGAGTCATGTACTGATGCTAGGTTATTTTGCGTCACCCAGTTGTCTGTTTTGCTCTCTTCCAGTGCACCTGGGCAACAGGGCCAGCGACTAGTTTGGCCTCTAGTTTGGCAGCAACAGGGTGTTCACCACCGGTCTCTGGGTGAATTTGGGCTTGAAGAGGAGCGTGGGTGCCAGTCTCTAATCACTGGTCATGAGGGACAGTTGGGCACATGGGGCGGCTGTTGACTGTCCTCTCTCATCCATCCAAAGGTGCTGGAGTGGGGAGCGGAGATCATCCTGTGGGTGGTGCAGCAGGCATGGCAGATGTGGCTCCTGACGGATGGGGACATAAACAAAAGAAGGGTGATAAAGAGAAAGGAGAAAAAGGAAAGAGAAAAACAAATTTTCCGGAGGGGAAAACTCAGAGAAAGAGAAAAACGGCAGGGGGGTGGGGAAAGGCACAGCGCGGGTGCCAGGGGGTGGGGGAAGCGGAAAGGAGGTGCTCCGCGCCATGGGAGTGCCCTACAGCAGTGGAGGTGGCCCCCTGTGGGAATTCCCTCTTTGGAATAAAAACACAAAACAAAAGGGAAAGGGGGAGGATTGAAAGAGGAAGAAACAAGAAAAGAAAGTCTAGGGAGGAAAGAGTGAAAAACTCGGGGGGGGGGGGGGGGGGGGAGTGCAGCCCTGACCCCAAGCGCGGGATACCAAGCAAGCTGGCTGCACTGCTCCTGTGGCCTTCCGAGGCCCAATGGGGGTGCAGGGGTGCAGGGGCTATTTGCGGCAGGGGCAACAAAGAAAAAGAGGGAGGGAGAGACAAGACTAGGAAAAAGGCGGGGGAAGGGCAGATTAGCAAACACAAAACAAAACTCACTGCCATCGCAGTGCCCCCCCCTTCCCCCTCCCGCCCAGTCCTTCTCCCATGGAGGGAGCTTCTGAGGATCGCAGCTACACCACCAAGGCTCAGGGGGGTGGGGTGGGAAGATAAAGGAAGCTGGTGGGGAGGTGGGAGCAAAGGAAGGAAAGGGGGAGGGGGAGAGGGGTGGGAGCAGCACAGTTTGGTACAGGCATGGCTTGGACAGGATTCAGATATCATGGGTGGGTAAGCAGAAGAGAACAACCAGGAAAGACAATTAGGAGAAGCAGGACGAACTAAAAAAAAAAAAAAAGCATCACAGCAGGGGTGTATATGGAGGGGTGGGCAGCCATGGTGACCACCTGCTGGGTGGGGGAGGAGGAGGATGCTGTGTCTTAGGTCTAGGAGGTGGGTAAGTAGGCAGGTTGGGGATGGGGGATCACAGTTGGCTGGGCATGGATCATTGACGTAGGTGCAGTGCAGCCCTGGCCCAGCAGAGCCTGGTTCCTGGGCTGATTTCAATGCTGTTTGCAATCATTCAAAATGAGCTTGCTGCTAACTCACTACTCTATACTACTCTATACCTGCCCTTGCCCACTGGCTTTTAAAGTTTTCTCCTCTAATTGGTGTCTGATCTACTTCTTTATCCTTTTGTTTTTAGTCATTTTATTGTGGGCACTTACAACTCTTAAAACATTTCATACACAATTGTATCAAGCATATTATATTGTGCATATTGCCATCATATTTCCAAAAATTTTTCTACTTGAGCTCTTGGTATCCCCTCCTCCTTTTCCCCTTCCCTCCCCTACCCTATCACCCCCGTGAATCCTTGATCAATTACATATTATTTTTATTATGATTTCATCTCTTACACTGTCCTTTGTCTCCTTCCCCCACGTTTCTGTTCTTCATCCTTTGGGGTGGCAGGGAAGCTCCGCCTTCCAGCACTCCATCTGTGTCCACTTCACTTGGCTTCTCGGAGCCTTGTTGAGCAGGGTCCACACTGTGGCTCTGCCTAACCCCCTTCCCCCACCCCGCCCATTGCTGCAGCATTTCCACGTCTCCGTGCCCTTGAGTTAAGATCTATGCCTTGTGCTCTGCCATCCAAGGCCCCTGCCGTCTGTCTTACCCACACGATGCCAGTGATTGGCCCTTGAAAATATTCGGTACCTTCTGCACTCTGTCTTTGCCTTTAAAAAAAATCCAGTGCTGCCTCCTCTAGCCGATAGCTATTGATTATTGTTATTCTCTTGGGAATTTTGTTGGAGCACAGGCCACACCCTTCCTTGTTGCTCTGAAATCGGTGGTAAAGTGAACATGCTCCTGTCCTAAACAGTCTGGGAACTGATGGAGGCTCCCTCCCTCTGAGGGCAGGACCACACCACACATGCTTGAGAAGGGAAACAGGAAGGATTCTCAGAGACTCATGCTCTCTGAAAGAAAGAAAATATGATGGGATAACTAGTGCTGGAGGTGATAGGAGGAGCCATGGTAGCGTAATGGTTACGCATTGGGCTGCTACCAGAAAGGTCAGCAGTTCAAAGCCACCAGGCGCTCTGTGGGAGAAAGATGAGACTTTCTATTCCCGTGAAGAGTCTTGGAAACTCACAGGGGCAGTTCTACCCTGTCCTATAAGGCTGATCTGAGTCAGACTGACCACGAGTATTTTGAGAGACACCGGCTACAACAGTGGGACTCTCAAAACATCAGGAGGTGGCCTCTCCTGGAGGGTGTTTGTGCTTTCACCTCAGCCCAGGGTTGGGGAGCGATGAAGTCACCTGGTCTCCACCACTCTCTCTTCCCATATCACAGACTACCTGGTGAGGTCTGCAAGCCCCTAAGATTCTTCAGACCCATCTGTACTTGTCTTCTCTTGAAGCTACACAGTCTCCATCCAAATACCCCATACCGAGTATAAGCATATCAAATCTATTTGTAATCAAATACATCCAGTACAGTCCTATTTAATTCAGGTGTGCATGCAGTACCTCTTCCTCTGAGTTAGGGAAATAGGGGGGGGGCAGTCCTCCACACTGCTAAATCTGCCTAAGCTTCAGACTCTAGGCACAAACTTGAGAGGGGCCTCCTGATACCCTCTCTTCACATCTGCTGGCTTTCTGGACTTCCCTGGGACTTGTTCATTCTCTAGAATGACTCTCTAAGGAAGTAGGCGCCATCGAGGCTGTGATGACACACAACCAGGCCCTGGACAAGTGAAAGATGCACTGCCCACCACGGCTGCTAGGTTAGCGTCCATTGTTGCAGCCACTGCGTCGATACAGCTCCTTGAGCATCTTCTCCTTGTGTCGGAGCAAGCCAGGCTCCAACAACTGAAGGGCAATTGTACAGCGACAATATATAAAGATTATAGTAAAGTTGTAGCGGATAAGAAAGATAGGAGAGAGAGTAAAATAAAGGAGTCAGACACCTGGAACTGGGAGAAGAGAGAGCCCGTTTACTGTCTTGGGACATTTATAGAAAGCCAACAGACATGCATATTCAGTAGTTAGACATGCATATTCAGTAGTTACATGCATCACAAGGGGGTGGTATCTTCATTAAGATCCCTGAGCTCACAGGTGAGGAATCCTAATACCTGCATTGGGGGAAGGTATGAGGGGCTGGGTGACACAGCAGTGGCGGGAAGAGATAGCAACAGGACATCTGCTTCTGTAGGGAGATAAAATCAACCATGTGCTCACTTTAAGGCAGCATAGCTGTTAAGGGGAAAATCAGTGGGAATGATATTTAAAGCAGGAGAATATACTTGGACTTTACCTATAACTTACCAAAATGGAGGCTTTCCTACTGTGGAATGTTAGCGTTCCAGACTCCCTCTGTTACACATTAGGGAATATAGTCCTCATCATATTTCCCTCCGTGTGCGTTTCCCTTTGACGTTACCAAGCCTGTTTTCCTTCTCAGGGACAGATCCCCCTGACACCAGATCTGAAGAACATGACAGGAAGTCTCTCCATCCTCAATTTTAAAGGGCCTTCTGGCTGTACTTCTTCCAAAATAGATTTGTTCATTCTTACAGAAGTTCATGACATATTCCGTTTTCTTTGCCAACGTTATAGTTCAAACGCATCCGTTCTTCTCCGGTCTTCCTTATTCAGGGTCTCGCTTGTGCCTGCATCTCAAGGCAGCCAACATGCCCTGGCTCGGGTCAGGGCACCTCCGTCCCCAAAGGGCCTTCTTTGTTTTCTGATATTTCAACGAAGTCTTTTGCAACAGATTCGCCTGGTCCGAGGTCTTTGACTGCTGTTTCCCTGGGCTTGACAGAAGATCCAAATAAAATGAAATCCTTGACAACGTAAAGTTCTTTGGCCCACAGTTATTCTATAGGTGAATCAAAGGAGGTCAACGTATTGCTCCAAAATCTTGGAAACTGACATGGAAACCTATTCGAGGCGGAAGGTGGAGGATTGAGCAATGATCACTTATTCTCATTTTAAGATGCTGCACCACTCACACCCACGACAGCCGGGGATCCTCCAAAGTCCGGCCTAACGAGAAATCAAGGGAACAAATAACCGAGACTGAAGCCCCCCACCCCCTGAATTAACTAGTAGTTTGATCTTGGGAATTCCATCTGAAGCACCGAAGACTGGCTCGTCGGGTTTCCTCTCTGCTCCTGGTTACCCCGGTGGACACAAAGGCTGGTGGGAAACATAAGCCCAGGGCTCTAGCTTCCTGTCCCCACCCTCAGTGGACTCCATGGCCTTCCTGTGACCAAGGGAAGGAGGACCCAGGATCCGCAGAGGCCAAGCCTCTCAGATAAAGGGAGGAGTCAGAAACTGAGAGTAGTACATCCTTTGCTTCACAACCCTCCCCACCCCCCACCCCGTTCTGTGAGTAGGCAGTAAGTGGCACTAAGGAAAGTTCCCCAGGGACTTGGAGAAATTGAAAAGGACCATGAGCCAGACCTCCTCCTTCCTGGCCTTTGCTCCCCATGAGTCTCACTGCAGGATGAGTGACAGTTCTGGGGCTCCCGTTTCCCAGGAGGAAAGCTGGGAGGGAGAGATGGAAAGCCCCTTGGCCGTTTAGTGCACTGGTCTGATTTCTAACAGGCAATGGATGGCAGGCAGTCAGTTAACTTGTATGTGTGTCAGCGAGTTTATCTGTGAAATGGGGCGGGCATGAGAGACCGCCTAGCCTAGCTGTATCCAGTTCCTGGTGCTAGTTTCTCACTACTCCGCGTTGTCGCTTCCTCCAAAAGCAAAGGAGCCCCGTTTCCTTGTGGAAGTGGTGGGGGTCGGTGGAGAGGAGGAAGGGGCAGTAGTGAGGGCCAGGCCAGAGGTCCTCTTGCCACACTTAGTGGCCTGGGTCTGAGTGGGTCACCCTTCAAATTCTTCCTAGTAGAGAAGCCGATAGGGCCGGCGGGGCTGGATGCCTTGTGTGTGCGTCAGGGTGGGAGTAAGTGCTGTCCCGAGGGGGGGGCGGGGAAGCAGGCGGCCCAGCAGCTCCTGGGACCTCGGTCACAATTGGAGGAAGGGATTCAGGAAGTGTTCGCAACTGCACAGACATCTGGGAGCCAAGCCCAGGCCGGGCCCCCTGGGCTGCAGCACCCAGTGATGAGCAGGCCACGGTCTAGTCCCTGGGGTGGCCGTCAGGCCAGGAGGGACCCCTCAGGGTGGTCAGGGTAAGTCTGAACAGCCCCGATGTGAGGGGAAGGGAAGGGGAGGGCTGGTGGGCAGCTGGCAACAGAGAGGGCGTCACCTGGGACCTGGGGCTGTCATGGGAGGGGCTCGGAGACCCGCTCCCTGTCTATACTGACTTCCCTCGCCCCAGGGGCGGCCAAATGAAACTCCCCTGCTGCCCTGCTACACACACACACACACACACACACACACGCCCACCCCCTTGGAGCATACAAGGACTGGCCCGAGGCCTTCAAAGGGGAGGGGCCAGGCTCTTCTGGGGCCACAGCAGGGGGAGTATTTTGTCTCCCCCCACCCTGAGCGCACCTTATCTTGAAATTCCGCAGGCGTCATCCCAGGGCTGCGGTTGGCACGGCTTCCTTCGGAGCAGTCCTCTGTCCCTTCCTCCCACCCCTTCCCTGTCCAGACAGCCTGTGTTCACTTCTTACCGACTGAACTGCGATTCTTCCAGAAGCTGCCTGCGGAGTTGACCACAGCTGTTGCCCGCCTGCGGCTTAGAAAGCGGAGAACAGCCCAGATCCGAGTGGGGCCGCGTGGGCGCACCCAGCAGCCTGGGGGTGGGGTGGGGGCAGGGGGTGCTTTGCGAGGACCCCGAGCTCGTGAGCAAGGAGCACAGGGCCAGCCGCCTGGTGGGGCCATGGAAACGGCGGTGCTTGGCATGGTGGCCGTGCTGTTTGTGGTCACTGTGGCCATCACCTGCGTCCTCTGTTGCTTCAGCTGTGACCCGAAGACCCAGGATCCTCAGGGAGGCCCTGGCCCCAGCTTCACCACGGCAACCTTTCGCCAGGAGACGTCCCTCTTCTCGATTGGGGGCCACCATACCCAGCCAGCAAGGGGCACCCAAGAGTTCTGGACCTTTGTATGAGACCTAGCCCTCCCCCTGGATTCACCCTGCCAGTGGGGTGCACTCGCCCACCCCTCAGGAAGCCTCCTCTGGGCGTCCACCCCCGAGTCTTGCTTCCCTGTGTCACATCCTCCATTGCTGCCTCCCAGCCCCAGCGGTGGGACCAGGTCACTAAGCGGTGCAAGGAGCGCAGGTTGCACTGAGTGACGCAGTGTGTGTTGGGGGAGGGGGGCCAGTGGGTGGGGTGGAGAAAAGGGAAGAGGTGACACCAAAATGATTGTCTATACATTGGGCTCAATGTTTCAAAAGAGGTTTATTAGTTTTACACTTGACCTTGGTCAAAAGGCCGAGAAGCAAGGGGAGAGGTTTCTTAGTTTTATAAAAATAAACCTATAGTTAGTTATAGCAACAAACTCATTTTCCGTAAGACTGGTTTAGGTGGAGCAGTCTATTTACAAGGTTAAACACTCTATGCTGGTTTGCTTTCTGAACCGTTTAACACACTCGGTCAGAGCGGTCGATATCACCCGGGTAAAACGATGCTTCAAACCCAGTGCTTTGGTCCACCCGTGTGAACGCTAAGCAGAACAAGCTCTGGGTTTCCTGGGGCTGGTGTTTGTATCATCACAGATTTTGTCAACATTTCTGGAGTTTGGGCTGCAAGATTGTGGTCATTAGAATTTGTGAGCCTGTATCAATAACTTTTTTTTTTTGAGACTGAAGTTGTAATTAAAGGAAAAGGAGCGAAAAAGTGAAAGGCTGTCACTCAATTACTAATAAGCCTGTAACGGATAATGTTGTAATTCAACAAAGATGTCACAAACCAGGTTTGTTATTAGCATTTGTATCATGTAAGAAACATTACATTGAAGCAACCTGCCACTACATTTATCACCGGTTAGTCTCTGGTTGGAGCCCTGGTGGAGTGGTGGTTGGTCACTGGTCTGCTAATGGCAAGGTCAGCAGTTGGAAACCACCAGCTACTCCTAGGGAGAAAGATGAGGCTTTCTACTCCTGTGAAGAGTTATGGTCTTGGAACTCCCCAGGGACAATTCTATTCTGGTCTACAAGGTCACTATGAGTCAGAATTGATTGGGTGGCCGCGAGTGGAGTTTATTCTACGAGTAAAGTTACTACCAAACGTGGCTAAGGATTCTGGACGGTCTTGTACAGGAGGAGGTCTATGGGCAGGGAGGAGAATTCATACCATGAGTGACTGTCCTGGGTGACATCAACCCTGATGTCAGCTATGAACTGGCGTCAGCTCTGAACTGCTCAAAGGACGGGTCTAAGTTATGTCCAAAGAATGAGTGAATGAATACAGCCCTGGTCTGTATGGTAGGCCAGCTCTGCTGATGCATGCAGAGCACCAGATTTATTTGTAAATCAGACCCCAAACTCGCACTTAATTCATTGTAAAGAGACCCGTTCATTCAGGTTGCCACAGCTGTTTCTATTCCCCGCGGCAGAGGAAGCAGCTCCCTCTGCTGGACACTTTGAGAAACCAGTCCTTAACCTGCTCCTCTAGCAGGATTTTCAGTTCAGCAAATGAAAATTGCTTCAAGCCTCACCCTGAGGCCTGCCTGCTGACAGTTGCCTTCCATCAGCCCCAGAATGCAGAACCCCATAAAGCTGATTTCTGGGAACAATGGGTGTGTGTTGTGAATGAAAATGGATGCCCTTTTATGGCTCTCCCAAGAAGCTGTCTGGTTTGGAAAACCACAGAAGGAAACAGAAGAGAAATTAAGAACCTCAGAAAACAGGCCTTATTTTATTTATTCAGAGGGAAACCCGAGAGAAAGCTTTTAAAGAACTGTTGCTATATCTGAACAGGTGCGTTATTTTCTTCGAGATATGAGGGACTTGCAACATCTAAGAACCACAGAAAACTCTTAAACTGAAGGACAGTTTCAAGCAGGTGAAGTGTTGGGTTCCACTGAGACTAGGTAGCAAAGATCTCAGTTTAACCTCCAATCAAGAATTGTCCTGTGATTAATAGGAGGAAAAAGGGTTTCTAAGCCCCCAAATTCAGTGCTCTGCCATATTCGAAGAACACCGTTTGAAGCCTGAAAAATGGCGAACTTCCTGTGGTGGCACAGTGGGTAATGACCTTAGTTCCTAATTGCAAGGTTAAGGATTCAAACCCACCAGCTGTTCTGTGGGAGAAAGATGAGGCTGGCTGTTCCCGTAAAGATTTAAGATCTCAGAAACCTAAAGGGGCAGTTTTGGTCTGTCCCACGAGGTCTGAATAGACTGGATGGTAGTGGGTTCCGTTTGGGTTTGTGTGTGTGCTCGCATGTGTCCATCCAGCCTTGAACGGTGACTCTCCCAGGACCTGCTTGTTGCAGTGGCAGAACTGACTCTGAGGGCCTCTCTGGCCTGGCTGCCCTTGCCACAGGGTGCACTCTCGGAGAGAGACACAGGGTGCGGAGCAGGGAGAGTCCGTGTCATGGAGAGACATAGTGTGGGGTGAGAATGAGGAGGGGAGGGGCACCTTCCAGGCACAGGAGTTCCTGAGGCTGTGTCTGGGTCTCTCAGGGCCTTCATAGATATTCGTGAACCGGAACTGGCTGCAGGGGCGGGGGGTGGGGGTGTGGCAGGAAGATCAACATGAGGTCTGAGCTGCTGGACCTTGAGTAGGGGCCAGTGCCTCTGGGGAGGGCAGAGGAAGCAGGATGGTGCACAGGAAGGAGTCAACATGTCAGGCTGATCTGCGGAAGCCCCAACAGCAGGTCAGGGCCGGACTGGAGGGGTGCTGCTCGTCAGAGCCCATGTGGGACAGCAAGCGCTGGGCCTCGGTGTCTCCTCATGTCTGCTTTCCGCCACAGAGACAGGTCTTCAGGGAACTCAGGGCTGGGGACTGTCTGCTGCCCCCACTCAGAGCTGTAAGCAAGCCCTTCCTTCAAGGGGATCTGGGTGGCCCATCTCCACAGGAATTCAGTGGGAGCTAGCCTCAGAGACCCAGACCACAAGGAGGAGGTGAGCATGCCCAGAAACAAAGATGTACCCAACCTGGGAGCTCCAGATGGGGACAGACTGCCAGGCAGGCCCCGGGAGGGAAGTGGGCTTCAGCCTAGCCTCCCTCTGCTCCAGGTCAGTCACCCGTTAGCTGGCTCTAAGAGCAGACTGAGAATCTCCAAGATCACCCAACCAGTAAGTTCAAGGCAGAGACGTGATCCCAGGCCTCAGGCGGTCACAACTGTCACTGTTCCATGGGAGAGTGTCTGTCGCTGGATCATAGGACAGTGCGAGCAGAGCAGAGGAGAGGCAGCCTCGGGAGCCTGGAAGCCTCTCCGGGTTTACTTGCTCACCCACTGCCCATGCTATACACCACCTCTCTGTCAGCACATTGCTTCCTACCTCCTCACCCATGCTTGTACTCATTCAGTTATTCAGTCCGTCACTCCTTCATTCACTAAACACTGACTGATGGAGCACTTACTACATACCAGGCGCTCCCCTGGGAAACATGGGAATCATCTGACTTGGTCCCAGCACCCAGTGGATCTCAGCATCTGGGTAAGACCAGGCTGCCGATGCTGGATGCTCAGAGGAGGGATTGCTGGGGAGACCCAGGAACACCTTGTGGGAGGAGATTGTCCTGGTGCCGGACTTGAAGAAAAGCAAGGATTTCAGCCAGCAGGATTTGGGGAAGGAGGTTCCAGCCAGAGGAAATGAAACCGAGGTTCAGAGGATGAGTGGGGGGAATTCAGCTTGCCTGGCACAAGGGATGAGGCTGGGCCTCA